>NC_041061.1:12927513-13234388 GCF_900634775.1 Gouania willdenowi | reverse complement strand
AGGAGCTACAATAGGAGGAGGGGGGGGGGGGGGGGGGGGATGCCCATCGGCGGACTGCGGGTTGTGTTGTGAGGCCATTTGATAGACAACATAGCACAGAATGGGGAAGACAAAAAAAAAAGGAGTGAGGGGAGCCAGGAGACACTTTTCTTCTTCACTCTCTTGCTCCCAACTGCTCCCAGTGCAAGAGACATGGGCCACTGCACAGACAGATGGTGAGGAGGTGTGTGTGTGTGTGTGTGTGTGTGTGTGTTTATACGAGTGTGTGCAAAAGATGGAGCATAAGATACATTGAGGGGGAGAAAATGAAAACAGGGTAAAAGCAGAAGCAAAGCACTGCAGTAGGTGCATTAGAGGATATATATATATATATATATATATATATATAGATATATGTGTGTGTGTGTGTGTGTGTGTGTGTGTGTGTGTTTCTATATGCAGCCATTAATCCATGTGACTCATATTTATGTTCCGACACATATATTCTACATCTAAATAGCTTGTGTACGTCATTACGGAGGCAATGATTGTTCATTTGCGCTGTCACCGTGCGTTCACTCATCATCCTGAGCTGAGAAGATGGGAACCACACACCTACGAGACCAAACTGTGGGTGTGTTAACCAAGGGAGAGGAGACATTGTGTATTGACACACTGCCATCTACAGGATTTTAACAGAAGCTCTATCTGTATCTGGGGTGTCAAACTCTTTTTAGTTCAGGGGCCAAATGCGGAGTTGTTTGATCTCAGTGGGGCGAGAGTTTTTATGTGGAAATGAGTCACTTTAACATCATTGTGTCACTTCTACTTGTACATAAAATACAAAATGTGTAAGAAACTGACAATATCCAGGCAATCAGTGACGTATATCAGTCCCAACAGCATATTCACTCTACATTTCTTAGATCTGTGACCAATTTCTATTTAATTACGCAAATTGTAATGTAATAATTTCAGGAAAATTAAAAGATTTTAACATTTTAACTTTAAAAACGACTGCAATCACACAATATAATATGAGTGCCGGGAAAACTGTGAGCACCTGCAAATATTGTTGAGTTTTATTTACACAAAGACTCCTGTTTTCTGTCATTTTTACTTTCTCCTGCGGGGCCAAATTGGATGCTTCAAAGGGCCGGATTAGGCCCCCGGGACTTGAGTTTGACACGTGTGATCTATAACTTCCAAATGTATTTTTATTTTAATTTTTTTAATACAGAATAAAGCTTGGCATTTCATTTTGATTGGGTATTATTTGGATTTTTCGTGTTAAAACACATTGACAGCTTTTAAAATTGGTCAATGCCTTGATTAGAAGCTTGGCTGTCAGTTTGGACCATTTCCCCATTCTCTGGCCTGTATTTATTTCCATTTTTCAGCAAATATGTATGGTGAAATAGTACGTTTTTGCAGCAGATGCAGTAATAATTTTATTTACTCCACTTTTCCTCAGCCATTCTTTTTTACTTGATGAAAACTAGACAAATACTGCAGTCAGGATGGATACAATAATGATTAAAGGTCAATAATTCCAGCAAGTTATTATTTTTTGAATAATATGTTAAGGTTTCATTTATTCAGACTTAACCTTAACATATGACTAAATGACTTTACATGTTTGCCAAATAATTCAAAACAAGACAAAAATGCACTTAAAGATTGAATATGATAAGATCCCTTTGCTTAGTTGGTGGGAAAAGGCGGGACATAGGAGCGCTGGTGGAACTTCACCGATGACACTACAATAATACTAATAATTGAGTGAAAATATTATTTTTTTTTCACTGTAAGTACATGAAAAGAGGAAAAAATAATGTGATGAAATAAAAAATTGTCAAATATTGTCTTAGATTTTCTGTCAATGATCATAATGTAGTTGCTCAGGTGATGAAAGGGAGCTTTAAAGGTGTGTTTAAGGTTCTCTATGTATTTTGCATGTAGGTTTTGCTTTAGTGAAGTAAATGTCTGGCTCATTATTATATATTTTATGTTATGTGTTTGGCTCATGTTTTAAGTCTGAAAAGCCTTTGCACAGCGCCATCTTGTGGTTTGATGATGCTGCATCAAATTGTGTAATAATTATCATCAGAAAATAGTTACTTTTAACTCAATAAAACTCACATTTATTGCAAAATGTATCTTCTATTTCCTCTTTTAAAATGTGCATTCATATTTGTCTGAGTGTGGATCCAAACAGTTTAGTATTTTGCATACTTCCGTGCTCCTCTAATCTAGTAAAATATCAACTTTTATTTTGAAATTGGCATCTTATGTCTGACTTATCTGCTTAATCTATTGAGAGTCATGTTTGTGTGCTAGAAGATATAACCTCACGTGCTTGGTAAAAGGAAAAAGCGATGATTTGATGTAATTTTAATGCTTTTTATACATATTCAGAGATATTAATTATTAGTGTTGATCATTCAGTGAAGCTACAGCTGTGTTACAGCCACAAAACGTCAGTTATGGGGACATGATTTAAGGGAATCTATTAAAGGTTATCATAAGTTGTCACTAATTATTTCACATTGTCCTTTTTTTCCCCTTGTATTTCCCTGATCTACTGTGGCCGTTACTTTAATCTGTAATCCTGCGTGTTTGGAGCCGAGCACATAGCTTCACCCTGGGAGGTGGCGAGCTGCTATCTGACATGAAACAGATTTGATCCCTTTTTCCCTCGCATATCTGTCGCTTTCAGACAGCCACTTTTCAAAAGAAATATGTCAGCAGTCTGGGGATTATGCGTCGGTGCTAATCATTAAAGGACCCAACCTGTCCGACGTGTCGTTGCTGTGAAATGCTGTTCATCAGGGAGCCGTCACTTTTCCATTTAGATGCTTACGTCGATTGTCCTTTATTCTCAACTCGTTGGCATATTCCACTGTATTAACTGAAACTCTTGGAATTAATTGTGCAGTAAATTGGATTCAGCAGCTTTTTGATGAAAGACTGAATTAATAATTTAAATTTTATTTTCCCGAAACATTAACCTTTTGGGATTTACTTCCTGTGAACGTTACTGGTGTTAAGTTAGTTTCTAACTTTAACCACAAAACACAAACATTTGCTCCAAATAGTCTTTATTAATTAGAACTTGACTTTTCAACAACAGCTATTTTCCAATTAATAATTAATAGAATATAATGTAATATATTATAGCAAAACATAATATATATATTATTTCTTGATTATTATTTTTATGTTAAATTTTGTTATTAGTTTGTAACTTTATCCTGAAAACACAAACATTTGCTGCAAATAGTCTTTATTAATCAAAACTTGACTTTTCCACAATAATAATTTGAAATTCATAATTAATATAATATAATGTAGCATAACATAATCAAATCTTTTAATTGAATGTATTTATTATTTTTATCTTAATAACTTGTTATATTAATTTTAACTTCATCCACCAAACACAAACATTTGCTGCAAATAGTCTTTATTAATTATAACTTGAATTTTCAACAATAATCATTTTCTAATTAATATTGTAATAATATATATATATATATATATATATATATATATATATATATATATATATATATATACATATATATTTTTTTAATGTAATGTATTTATTCTTTTTTATCTTAATAACTTTTTTGTTATATTAGTTTTTAACTTTATTCACAAAACACAAACATTAGCTCCAAACAGTCTTTATTAAATACAACTTCACATTTCTATTTTTCTAATATTTTATTTTATTTTTTTATTTACTATTTTTATCTTACTAACTTTTTTACACATCAACAAACATTTCTGACCTTAAAGTGCCATTGTCTGATATTTAAATAGTTATTCTTATACACGTGTCAAACTCAAGGCCCGGGGGCCAAATCCGCCCTTTTAGTGCATCAAATTCGGCCCGCTCGAAAAAGTAAAAATGATCGAAAAAAACATGAAACATTTTGTAGATTACCAACTTACTCAGCCTCCTCCAAATACTAAAATGAAATTAAAATCCACAATATTTGCAGAGCTTAGTTTTCCAGTTCTTATATCACATGACGGCAGTCACTGATAATCTCAAATTGTTGAAATAACTTTCAATTTTTTCCAATATTTGGCAGATTTTCCTCACATCATTCAACGAAATGTCTCAAAATTCCCAAAATCAGGTGAATTTATGTGAAGATCCTGCAGGGACTGATATACTCACATAAAGTATCATCATTTATATGTAAAATCTGCAGCCCAGTTCAGCTCAAACTAGTCCTTATTTGGCCCCTGAACAAAAATGAGTTTGACACCCTTGTTCTTATAATTTCCCAAATATGACATTCTTGTTAAATTCACTAAAATGAACGAAGGCGGATGACGTGTGAGACGAGCGTAATGGATACTTAGTGTCGCTGCTAGTTTTTTTGATGAGTACTTATAACCAGTATTCCCCTGCTGCAGCTCATGTCGGAGCGGAGCGTCATAGACAGTGAGGATGGCACGGAGCCAGTGAACTTGGTCATAATTAATCAGCCAAAAAGCCTTCTGTGTACTCAGTGTGCAAGATTTATATCCTGCTGAATATATTTCTTCTGCTACAACAGTGCACGCAGATCAGGTCACCAGTTTTCTTTTCTCAGACGGCTTTTTAAAGTTTCAGATTCCAGGGAAATGAGGGAAAATAATACATGCGCTTAATCATATCCTGTGTGCTGGGAGTGATGTGTTTCCTGCATTATTGACGGATTGTTTTAAGTTTTCATCGTTGATAAAGTTGTATACCTGATCCTATATTTAAGAACGATCTGGCAGGGTACTTTATTGAGTCCGTGTATGATATAGTCACATTACAGACTCTTAAGATCACTTTCTAAGTTAAAAACCTGTTTGATGGACTCACCGTAGACGAGAGGCTCCACAGTGGGGTTTATGCAGGTGCCACCATGCTGCCCAATGCTGCTGTTTTACCTTGCCGACGCACCAACCAAGCCAAAGTCCCCTTTGTCCCTAAAAGACAAAACACACAGACTGTGAAACGTCACTATAACCACATAATTCCAACAAGTTCATTGTGTCTTCTTCTTGAATAACATGTTATTGTTTCATTTATTTATTTTTTTGCAATAATTTAATTCTGAACTTGCTGGAATTATTACAAGGAACTCAAAAAAACATCAAAGCGATCAGCAGATGCCTGTGATGAAGACTGGCTGTTGGCAGTCGAAATATGTCAGGAAATCAAAGTAAATGTCCTGAAAAAAAGTTGAATTAAATAAATAAATGAAACCTCAACATATTATTAAAAAAATAAGACAAAATGAACTTGCTGGAATTATTACAAGGAACTCAAAAAAATATCAAAGCGATCAGCAGATGCCTGTGAAGACTGGCTGTTGGCAGTCGAAATGTGTCAGGAGATCAAAGTAAATGTCCTGAAAAAAGTTGAATTAACCATGTCGGTTATAAACTGAATAAATAAATAAATGAAACCTTAACATATTATTAAAAAATAAGACAAAATTGCTGTAATTATTACACAGATGTCAAGAAAACATCAAAGCAATCAGCAGACTCCTCTGAAGAAGACTGGAAGTTGACAGTTGAAACATGTCAGGAGATCAAAGCACATTTCCTGAAAAAAAATCAAAATAAATAAGTAAATGAAACCTTAACATATTATACAAAAAAAAGAAAAAAAATGAACTTGCTAGAATTATTACATGGAAGTAAAAAAAAAAAACATCAAAGCGATCAACAGATGCCTCTGAAGAAGACTAGCAGTTGACAGTCGAAACATGTCTGGAGATCAAAGTAAATTTCCTGAAATTTTTTTAAATAAATAAATAAATGAAACCATAACATAATAACCACATAACAAACTACAAACCACATAAGATAGGTCATCATTTTTCCAATATTACCAGGAACAGTGAAAACCAATAGATACTAATATAACAAGACTGAAAGATTGGCAACCACCAATTTTAGATACACAAAGTCACCAGCAGGTGGTGCTATAGAACCAGCCAAAAATCCACTTTATGCTCCAAAACTTAGATGCTGTATCTACTCGGGGTGTGCATAGCAATGAATCTGACGTTACAATTCACAATTTGCATGTGACGATACAATACATCTCAATACTAAATATGTACATTGTGATATATCGCAAAATCAATAATTACAAATTCCACCTTTACAAGTACAAAATGGTATAAAATACAATTTTTTTAAAACTTGTGAGAACAAGTAAATGGTATCTAACTGTAATTAAATGACCCATATCTAAAACAAGTGCTATGTTTATCAAACTATTACATTTTTCAAAAAACTTTATTTTGCTTCCACAAAAGATTTTGATTCAGTTAAGTTCTTAAATTCTTTTTTTTTTTTCTTTTTTTTTTTTTTTTTTACTGAAACTACACACATGTTTTATAAAAAAATGCATTGAGGATTGAGGTAGTTTAGCAAGGTCTGATATGGTTCACTGACACCTAGTTACCGGGTGTTTACATGCTATGCATACGTTAGCGCAATCAAATGTTTTTTTTTTTGTTTAGTTTTTTGTTATAAATACATCATTAAACAGATAGTTTTGGACATTTTTGGATCGATATAATTGCACGGTGAAATATTGCAATATATCGCCAAATCGATTTTTTCTTACACCATTAGTATCCACAGTACCTTTCGGATCATGAAAATGTAGCGTCTTCCTTTTGACATTGTCTATCAGTTCACCAACTTTCACCTTTTCATCCTGCTAACAAATATCCACATTAACAGACGGACACACAAACGCAGGTGCCGGAGGTAAATAAGCAATATATCTATATGCCAGCTTTATTCTTGCTAATTTATCGCTGTTTTTATCTTGATTGAGGTGAATTGTATTTTTGAAGCCTGTATCTTCCAATTAATTTGACAACAGAGAGGGCATAAAACTATCAAAGTTGTCATCATTACTGTAAAAATGTATGGTGACTTCACTATACTGTTCTACCAAAGTGCCTGTGAGCTGGGGGAGGGGCCAGGTGGAAGCCCCTCCCACTTTCACACCTGATTCTTTTAATGACACAAACCTGTTACTGTGGGTGAACTGAGGGAATAGAAGTGCTTGTTTTAGCAGCTACAGTGGAAATAGTTCTTTACCCTCAACTGGGACTGAACTTTATTGTGAAAGACTCTTTCTATGTGTGGATGAACAGCTGGTAAGAGCCTCTAAATATAACCATGGGTTTTATATAAATGTCTGTTTGGACAATTCATTCAAAAATAATCAGGAAACATGGACTTAAGCATTGTTTAGCATAGAATACTTAAGTTGAATGCATTTCTTGGTCATTTATTTGTAAAGTTTAAAGAGTAACTAAACCTCTGCTTTCTCCTGACCTGCCACTGGGAGGGAAATAAAAATAAATAAAAAATAAATAAATAAAAGCCTTGATTATGGGCGGGGCTCCTAGAGCAGACACACCCAGTCTATACTATAAAATCTCCAATAAACAATCTCTACAATGCTATCTAGCTACGCATTATCAATATACCTCTCTATTCACTCTTCTCTTAATCCATCCTACTCACCACAGATTGTAGAGCCCACAGGTGCTAATTTTGAATAAAAGGGGCGTGGCTAACAGTGTTTGTTTGGGGCAAAATGGTCCCAAAACATCAGATAATCTTGAGGGCAGTGACTCTGACATTTATTATTATTATTATTATTATTATTATTATTATTATTATTATTATTATTATTATTATTATTGTTATTGTTATATATCAGTTTTTTGTAGTGGTTTTCTGGGTACTCAGTTGTTTTACAATGAAGGGAGCAGTGTTGGTGTTCAGTACCTTGCTCAAGGGCACAACAAAATATGTCAAATTTAAATACTTACCTAAAATGTTGAGAGTTGATCCAGGATCAATCAACAGCACTACTTAATATACCAAATATATTTTGTTTACTCTTTAAATATAAAATTGATGCATTCATCTTGTTCCTAGGGCTGCTACTTATTTATAATGAGTGCATATACTGCCCGTCAGAATGTTTAGTGTTACAGCCTCACGAAACATCACATTTTCCAATCAATTACTATTTTTAAGTTGTGAACATTGATTATGTATTTCAAATACACTAAAGCTAATTTTCCCATTCCCTCTACATTAATGTCCCCAGTAAATACCTATGTTAAGTGTTGCTTTTCACAGGTGGTTGTTTGTCATGACAAAAGATGTGCAGTGGATACAGACAATGTACCTTTTAAAGCCTTTTTGATATCATGATGTGGTTGATGCTACCTAGAAGGTCAGGCTACTTGACATGCTTCTGTCTGGCTGCTTCCGTTTGATGTATTCTTTTAGGGACAGCATCTGTGCGCCTTCCCGAGCACGAGCCAGTCCCAGCTGCAGTGATTTATTATAGCGCTTCAAGGGATTTGTTCTTTCATGAGGTCACAGAAGTGACGCGTCAGTTAGGCAGAGCGTGCACTTCTATTCGGGCCCTGCAGGTGACTGGGAAAAACGCCAGAACACGCACGCACAAATGTATTTGCATATCACCTGCTCAGGAAGCCAATCTTGGGCAAATACATGAAAAATAATCCAAATATCAACTTTGAAACTGTGACTGTGGCAAATATTTAGTGACATGAAGTACGTCGCGTGACTTTTGTATTTCAATGCATCTACCTGCAAACACACGGTGACTGACACATCATTAGTTATCAAGTCGATCTTCGATTTGCGCAGTTGTTGATTTGAAAAGAACCGGATGTTTTCACTGGACTTCACTCAAAGAACCATTTTTATTTATACTAGTACAGTGCCTGTCGGAAGTATGTATTCATGTGGGAGCTTAAGTAGAGTTGTCAATTATGGTCAAATGAGTATGTGTTGGATGTACAAAGAGGTGTACATACTCTGTAATCTGTAGTGTTATAAAGGGGTATATTTGCGGGTGCAAAGTAAAATAGCGTGTGTGATTTCCCTGGTTTAATTCTATGATACATGCGCATGATTTGATAAATAAAGTTTGTACCAATGCAGCAGTGTAGGTAGAAACTGATAAAAGGCATAAATTCGCACAAATAAAAGTATTTATTTAGCATTTAACATTTCTTAGTGCAGGGGTGATTATCATGTGTGTGTGTTGTTATGGTTAGTGCTGTTTACTGTAGGTGTTAAGGTGCTGTTAAATTGTTTCCTCTTTGTGGTTGTGGCACCACGTAGAAAAGAAAAGGCCAAAACTCTCACACACACGCATGCGCATCAGCGGCGATCGTGCACCCACTCCTCACATCAGGTTGAAATGCGTGTCTCACATCCAATGCTGCGCACAGTCATGGAGACGGAGGAGGAAGTGGAGTCCGTGACCCGTGATTTAAAGGAAGTTTGGGGTCACGGGAATAATTTTATTTAACCATGAAATATCAACTTAGATAACTTTTAGCATTATCAAAACTTTTTTGAATATTGACCTTTTTTAAACCCAAACAAACTGCGACACAGTGACGCTGTGAACCAGAACCGGAAGTAGCGCGCTCAATACCGCGCTCACTACAAAGCGGGAGCCGTAATTTTAAAATTAAAATGAACGTTTTGCAACACCAAATTACACCAAATGAACGGATGCGCACACATGGGGCATGTGGAAGCCGTTGACAAAGTTTCAGGCCGAACAGACACCACGTCGGGGAGATATTTGCTCCATACACACACACACACACACGCACACAAGCAGAAGTTTCTTGCTTTTATAGAGAGATTATTGATTGTAGGTACAGTAGGTACATCAGCTTAGGAAAACCTCAAAAGGAAAATAAGCAATACAAGAACAATTAGAACATCCTTGAAATCTATTTTTTGTTCTCAACATTTTAACCTTTTCCAAGTATTACATTTTGTTTCTACAGTTTAAAATCAGTACTATTTTATTGCTAAACAAGGTTTTCATCTTCCAATCTTAATCAATTACATTAAATTATTGGTTTTTCATCAACCAAATTTCAACAGCATTTAACATGTGTGTATCATACTTATCAAGTCTTTACAAAGAAACAAATACTTATAATCATTCTTTTTAACCACATTTTTTTCATTTTAATTTTTTTTATTTACCAAATCAGATTGTTAGAAGTAAGTTAACTTATTAACCTTCCAATTATCCTCAAATATTACGAACACATTTGCCTCCAGAGAATGATTTTCAGAAAATTGTTGACCAAGTTTTTGTGTCAGGCACTTTATTTACTGTATTTGTTGAGTACATAAATAACCCCTTAATAATGAAACATTGACCTGCTCTCTAGCGCCACTATCAGGCCAAACATTTAAATTAGAATGAATTCATCTTAAACAGTTTTCATCCAGTATAAGTATGAACCCTATTGGTTGTGGTGATGATATGACTTTTTTCCTGTGAAAGAGCTGTTCCAAAACCTCATTGACGGTAAACATTTTCCTTGAGGACATTTTCAAGAGAGCGAGCGAGGAACATTTTCGCTGTCGTCCTTGATCTGAATCACTTTGCCACCTGTGCTTCAAATAAACAGTGGCAAATGTTCACAGTAATTATAATTACTAGCGGGCATCGTATGGCATGTGTGAAGAGCCCAAAGTGAGAAGAATCGTCTCCTCCTGGCGTCTGTATTTGCGTATTTAACACACATATCAGTTCATTTTGCACTACCATGAGCTGTGCTTCTATAATGGCAAAGACCTTGAACAATGTCAATGAATCCAATGACAAAAAAACATATATTTTAAAGTGCAGAATAAACACTCGTGTAACTTAAACATGAGCACTCTACATTTGAATAGAATCAATGAAAAATAAAGATGAAAACCCTGAAAAAAAAGCTGAAACTCAATGAAATCGAATTATACTTTTAAAGTGCAATTAAATAATTAAAATTCACTTAAGTTTACACTGTCACTTTTAATTCTGTCAGAAGCTGTGGAGCAAAGTATGGAATGGACTGCTTGTATTGGAGGGCTTATATCAGACTTTTTTACATTTTACAGTGTATCAGAAAAGTATTCACAGCGCTCAAATTTTTCCACATTTTGTTATGTTATAGCCACATTCCAATGTGCATTAAATTAATCTATTTTCCTTAAAATTCTATACCCCATAATGACGTGAAAAATAATGTATTTATATTTTTTTTTGCAAATTTGTGAAAAACAGAAAACTAAGAAATCACATTGACATAAGTTTATCAATATCGCATTAGGTCACCCCTATTTTGCTCACATATGACGCGGTGTACTGTACGTATCTCCATTCTGCACATTTTCTCTTATTGAAGGTTATTTCTTTTAGCTTCAGTGGAAAATCATCCGCAGTGGATATTTTTGTACTCCAGAGGGCACCATTATCATACTTTATATACAGTATGTGCATAGAAACATCTTCCATTGGCTTGTTATAACCCAGAAACATGAACCTTTGATCATATAGTCAATTGTATAGTTGACTGAGTTAGTTAAATGCTGAAAATGTAATATTTTTTTTTATTTCTAATGTGATACAACACACAAGGGTTTGTTCATCAGAGTAGTGTTTTTAATTCATGTGATTAAGCTCACATTTTCAAACTGAATGGAAAGACTGAATAACAAATTAAAAAAAAATATTCTTCGTCCTAGCCTAAGTGGTTCCAGACTGAAGGTCTGTGGACCATATCTGGCCTATCTGTGGCTGTAGGTCGGCCTCTGAGATATAGGAGTTTATTTTACCTGCGGAAACATGACATGCATTGATAGAAGTCTGTAAAGTATCGTAATATCCTTTGAAAAAGGACACTAAGTCTAATCATTCATTTTACAAGTCAAATAAGGATGTGGAAAAAAACATGTCCAGCATTTCTACCCCCTCAGTGCCAGCCGGTTTTGAGCGTTTTGACTGATTTTTAAAGACCCACAGAATATTTTGCACAATATTTTGTACAATGACAATCTGAAATCTGAACTATATTCTGAAAGGTTAGTCTCTACTGTCATCAGAAAAAAAAAAATTTAGTTTCTAACTTGTTTCGTTCTTCTGTAATCCGCAGTTGAATCCACTCAGGTCCACACATGTTCTGAATTAGTATGTGGAGCTGTGAGCTGCTGGATACTTTACAATATCACTCCGTAGCTCCATAATCTCCCTCGTCCTGCTTCTTCCTGCTTAGCTAATGGTAGCATCAGTGGCTAATCTGTCATCTAAAGGTGCACTGCTGCCACCTTCAGGGCACAGTTGGTCACTGCATCACACTACAGTTTAGATATTAATGAGGGACCTCCGTCAGGGTGTATTCTAGTAATCCCCATGAAAAAATATAAATGATGTAAAAGTACGTCAATGGCACTGAATGACTTTCATCAATGGAGATTTTTTTTCTTCTTTTATTTCAGTGTTAGTGGGAATTTTTATGCATTTACATATATTTTATATATTTAAAAAAAAAAAAAAAACTGTTGAAATTCTTCTTGTTTTTCTTTTTTAATTTAATTACTTTTGTTACTGAATTAAGTTTCGCACAGCTTTTCTTTTTTTTTTTGCAATTTTTTAGTTTTTTATAAATGAAGACTATACTGTTGGTTTCACCCATGGGTTTGACATATATTTTTGTTTGACATCACGTCACATTTAATCACTGTTAAAATAATTCTAACATTTAATCACTTTCATCAATGGAGTTCTTTGTAAAAGCATTTCTTCAAGCTTGAGTGATACCATGTGCTTCTCACCTGTTTGGAATATTTAATCAGCGATTGCTGCCTCGGACCAGAGTGATGAAAGAACAGAACTCCTCAGAATTTCCCTAGAGAGAGAGAGGGGGGGGGGGACAGAGATAAAGAAGTCAGGATGAGTCAGGTGTTTGTGTATTATTGTGTATTCACCACCGAGCATTCTGATTACTGTGAGCGGATCAATGCTGAGTTTGCACAGTGGCATTAATTCATACATATAGCAGCCCTCTTTGCCTTCCCGTACCATCAACATGGTCCAACTAGGTTTTTGAAAGTGTTTCTTCTCTCTCCATTCTGCATAATGAGTGATGCTATAAATAGAGCTCTGTGTGGCTGCTGACAGCGTCTCCTCTTAAACTGACGGCAGCCTAGCAGGGCGTCTGACAGTCACTCTTTCTTATTCAGCCCTTGTTGTGCGGAAAGCATGAATATGCACCTGAGATACGCAGAGAGTGATTAAAGTGCAACGCGAGCATGCATATAAATGAGTTCCGTCGCTAGCCTAGTTGATTTTGGTTAAGTCGTCGGACGGACGAAGACATTTTGAGCTATCGCTAAAGGTCCTACATTACCTGAATCATCATCATCACAACAGCGTTTGGATGAAATCTCAACTATTTTTGTCTTGCATAAAAAAATATACAAAACTGTGTGCGTCTTCAAAGCACAACAAGGCACGAATCGAGCTTGACTTTTCATGCACCCGTAATCCCGCTTCATGAGCGGTACCGCAACTGTATTTGTTTTGAGAAAATGAATGTGTTTACTTCAGAGATCAAAGTTCTCCTCATCTAAAAATGGACTCCTTTTATTATGCGAGCCAAAGAAAAGCAGTGCCTGCTCACACATGCAACCATTCCAAGCATGCTGATTAATTAGCTTGTATAATTAGCCTTAATGACCCAGGGAAACATAGCCGAGGCCACCCAAGAAGGTATGCTAATAGATCCCTGTCTACGGTAATTAAATTGGCCATAACTTAACAACGATGATATGGAAGTCCAGATAACAGATGTGGAATAAAAGCAGGTGCCGCAGAAATCAATGCAGCATCATCGTATGAACTGGGAATGTTGTGTTAATGGACAATGTTGCACATTACGAGTCTGGTTTTTGGGTGTTGTGCTATTTATCAAAAGTGTAGACATCATAGAAGAACCTAAGAAACGTCAAACAAGACTAAAAAAAAAAAACAAGCGACTTAATTCTTTTTATCTATCACTTTATAACTATTGATATAGAAACTCCTCTTTCGTGGAAACACAGGTCATTTCATTGAGCATTAAATGCCATTTAGCATTAGCATTCCTGGCTGCTCATCCAGCATAAATTGGCGATTTATGACCTTTGGCTAAACGGTACCCAACAGAGATTCTAGTTCAGCTCGTAAAAACCACCACAACGCTGAGCTGCAGGTGAGAATATTACTTTTTCATGACCAACTTCAGAACCTTGTTCAGGTGGGAGCGTTCAGAGGAAAATATATCTAAAGTTGGTTTCTTTGTTTTCTGTGCTATCAATGAATGTCGGCGGAAATATGGGGCCAACAAGCTCGTAAGAGATTTCACCTTAGTTCTTATTCCGTTCTCACTGTTAAACCAACAAACTGACACTTTTCTCCAGAAACCTGAGCAGAAGCAGAGCTTAGTTAGGAATATACAGTACAGGCCAAGCATGTGATGAGGCAAAACTCAACTTCTGATGATAAATAGTGATCACCGATTGACCAAAGGTTCATTTTAGTATATGACCACTTTAAATTGACCAATTTCCTTCAATTTTAGCTGAACCATTTTTTGAATAATGATCACACAGTATAACAGCTTTTGTCCAACACGTAAAACATATCAGCTTTGATTTGAACCAGCACAACAAATAATGGGGTTATGTGGTTAGTATCTTTTTTTTAAATTTAATTTAATTTTTTTCTGTTAATCTGTAAGTGTAAATAAATGTAAAACGCCATTTTATTGCTATTTTAAAGGAAAATACTAATTGTAATAATCATAGCAGTGTTATTCTCTGTAGTAGTAACTTTCTGTATACTTGCAACTTAAAAAAAAATAAATAAAAAAATACATCATATGCTATGCAAAAAGTCTTAAGATAATTTGTTAGGGTAAATAAATAGTTGAACTAGGGGTGTCGCAATACAACTTGTTCCTTTTCATAGCATACATACTATTAATTCTTTTTTTCTTTTAATAGTATGGGATGTTAGAAAAGACTTGATCAAGTGATATTACTCAGAACAGTAGTCAGCAACAATTCGGTATGAGAAAAAAAATGGTATTAACCAATGGGTTGTTACACACATTTTAACCTTAAACATAAGAATATACTTCATAATTTTATTTATTTATCTCAAACTTTACAACAACCAGTTTGAGAAGGAACAGAATGAAGCAGAGTTTATCGAGTTCTGCCCCTTCCTTGCAAATCGAGTCCAATACTGTATTATAATTATATATATATATATATACTGTATATATATACAGTATATATATATATATATCTAACAACTACTATTTACATACAGAACACTTCTCATTAATATATCTATTCTAAATTAATCGTATGTTATTTACTATAATTATTTGCATTTACAATTTACACTGCAATTGAATAAAATGAAATAAAGAGTAGCAGAAGAACCTGAAAAATAACCTCAATAAATCCAATAAAAATATATATATGTCCAAAATATACACATTAAAGGACCACAGAAATGCTTACATTACTGCAGGGAAAAAGAATCTGATTCCTTAGTGTGAATCCAATCCCTGACAATGACCTGACCTCCAGCACAAGAACAAGCATTGATGTTTTGCTTATAGCAGTGAGAGGGAAGCTAGAAAAATTGCATTCATAAAGGTATGCTGGCTTTAGGCTGGATCACTCAGCGTCTCTGAACGGCCATATTGTTCATCCTGATGGCTGATGTGGGCTCAATGGATCATAAAGTGGATTTAGCGCTGTGCGTGAAGGCTCTGTATGTTTGTTCCTGTTTCACTAAGTGATGCATCTTCTGTCTGTTTTGCAATAAAGCACACAGGATGATGGTACCTAGGGAGAATTAAATGTGCACAGGAATGCACTGTGCTTTTTGTTCCTTTTAAGTACTTTGCATGGTTGCTTCGTACTTTGAATTAATTGTATACGTATTGTTAGTGGGACTCGATTAAATAAAAGAATCTAATTCATTAGACTTTGTAATTAACTAATCTTGGTTAATCTAAAGTAATCTCATAACAATATTTGACATGAGAAGCAACATTTTTCCAATTTAAATGGATTTTGGTATATTACTGAATCAATGAAAACAAGTTTTCATCACTGAGTGTTAACATATTGTTCAATATGAATAAAGAATATTATGATTGTTGTTCACAAACTTTGTGCTTTCATGTTGTTCTGGTATCTTTGTAAACTTTCTAAAACATATTATTAGTTTCTTGTTTATTAACATTTTAAAATGTGTCATCTGTGCAGTATTATGTGGAATACTGGGAACTTGTAAAATGAGAACCCCAACCCTAACCGTAGTGCAAAAATAAAAGTGATTAACTGTTATTTTTATTTAGTGTTATTTTTTCTGTAAATAATTAATCGAGATTAATGCGTTAAAGTCCCAGCACTAATTAATATATAAATTAGCATATAAATAGTGGCAGCTTTAGGCCAATTACTATTATGTTAACGCTAAGAGTGTAAGAAAAAAATTATTCGTGACATTTCACCGTGCGATTATTGTATTGACACAAAAAATGTCCAAATCGATTTTTTAAATCATGTTTTTTAACAAAAAGAAATAAATAATTAAATTAAGAGAATCAGAATCTGTTGTAGAGGCAAATGGAGAATGTAATTTGACAGTTTGATAAACATACCACTTGTTTTTGATATTGCTACTTGAATTACAGATAGTTAACCTTTACCGTATTTTTCGGACTATAAGGCGCACCGGTTTGTTGTTGTTGTTGTTATTATTATTATTATTAAGACGCATTAAGCGAAACAAATAAGTCTGATAAGTCAAACTTTATTCAACTCATTAACAATAACTCTCAACATTGTTCAGGTTTAACACATAAAATATAGAACATTACACTCACTTTTTCAGTCCAGTATGTTGAAGCACAGTACTGGTACATATCACCCCACGTGGCGTCTGACTACGGTAGCCCTGAAGCGCCAAAAATCCATCAAGAGGTGCAGCTTCATAGTTTACCAAAGTTGTACTAAAACATTTTGACATATTAATTTCATACATAAGGCGCACCTGATTATAAGGTGCACTGTCGATTTTTGAGAAAATTAAAGGATTTTAAGTGCGCCTTATAGTCCAAAAAATATGGTACTTGTTCTCGCAAACAAAAAAAAAAAAAAAAAAAGAATTGTTTTTCATACTTATTAAGGTCTTTGATATGTTGTGTGTCACAATTTGACAAGCATTAAAATAAATGAAGCAAAAATAAAAAGTTTTTATTCAACACTCCAGCGCTCCCAAACAGACTACTAATTACCATGATAGCAGCCACTTTGTGCCTGCGTCTGCACATTGCCAGCAGGTGCTGTGCAGTATACTTGTATAAACTGAACATCAGAATTCCCGCGTTTGACACCATTGTGTCAAAAACTCAGAGCACGGCTCGGCAGCTCTGGTGCGCTGGGCCTCGACATGCCAGCGTGTGGAGAGCAATCTGCTTGTTGTTCTCCTCCTTTCTGTCTGTGCTCACAGCCGCCCAACGCCAAAGGGCAGTGTCACTGTCACTTTAAGAGCTAGTTCTAAGGAACATCACATACAGATCCGAGGTTGCACCACAATGATGAAAAAACCAAAAAACAATCAATTTACACTGATTAAATTTTGACACATTTGGCCCAAACTGTGAAGACCACCCTCTTCACAGCACTTTTAATGGACTGAGAGGTTCTTTTATTTAGATGTCTAAATGCTCCACTGAATGGCTAGAAGATCTTTTATACCGGCAGCAGTCCGCTATTTTAATGAACATTTGTGAATTGTTGCTATGTCTGTTCTGTGGAAGCTCCAAATCCTGTCAATGGCATTTTTATCTTATTTTAGTTATTTATTATTATTATTTTTTATTTGTTTGTACTTTTAATGCTATGTTGTGAACTGTATGTGTAAACCGTGCAACTTGGTGGCAAATAAGTTTCCCCATTTGGGATTAATCTATATAGTTTATATAATCTAATCTTGTTCCACATTCCATTTAAACCAGTGTTTTTCAACTTTGCTGTCGTGAACCCATGTGAGGTCACCTGAAATTTAAATGAGGTCACCTGAAATGCGTTGAAAATAATTACTGTTTAATGCATTTTTTTATGAAAGCCTGTTTCAGCGAATAAAAATTAAAATAAAATTGCCACTGTAAGTCATAATTATGAGAAAGGAAGTCATAATCCTGAGATGAAGTAATAATTGAGTTAATAAAGTCATAATTATGAGAAAATCATAATAATGAGATAAAAATTTTGACTTTCTATCTCATAATTATGGCTTTACAAACTCATAATTATGAGGAAAACGTCAGAATCATGAGATTACGTTATAATGATGAGATTAAGTTATGTTTATGAGACAGAAATTATGACTTTCTATTTCATAATAATGACTTTTTCCTCATAATTATGACTTTACTCACTCAATTATGAGAAAAAGTCATAATTATGAAATAGTCATAATTTCTATCTCCTAATTAAGACATCCGTTCTCATAATTATGACTTTACTAACTCATAATTATGACTTGCCATAATGATTTATTTTTTTTTTAGTGGCAGAAATGAGCTTCCATAATATTTTTTTTTTCTTTTTACAAATTAAAACAACACACAATCTTAAACAACTGTATTCTATGTTTCACTTTCTCAAATATAAATGTTGTTTAAGAAAAATGGCAGTATTAAAAAAAAAAAAAAAAGAAGAGAAAAAGTGAAACAAAAGACAAAAAATACAGTGTAAAAATATCTGAGCTGATGTCACTTTGTGCACTAATACGAGTCTATTTGTTACACAGAATAAAATAAAAACTAGTAATGATAGAAAAAATGTATTTGGGGTCGCCATACGTGTGTGATATGAAAATGGGGTCACGATCCAATAAAAGACTGGCACCCAGTGGTTTAAGCACGAGGACTATCCTTAATGTTTCTGTGAAGGAGGCTTTTATCTCATCTAAAGCACATTTTCCCAACTAAAGTCATATCTCTCCACCTTTTATTCTTTCAGACTGGGGCTGACGTGTCTTCTGTTGTGAAGTGCTGGTGAGTACAAATACATCATACAAAGCATCATCTCCTAAACACTCCTCTCCCAGGGTTGCAGTCAAAAAGCCCTTCATCCTCCCAGCTTCCTGTCATATCGAAAACCTTCCTTCATGCAGAAAACAGCTCCTTCCTTCTAAAGGATATCATAATCTGCTTGGCATGCAAAATGTTAATCGTTCCGATATCTCATCAGCACAAGATAAGCGTGC
Organism: Gouania willdenowi; assembly: GCF_900634775.1. Lineage (NCBI taxonomy): Eukaryota > Metazoa > Chordata > Actinopteri > Blenniiformes > Gobiesocidae > Gouania > Gouania willdenowi. The sequence goes on along the minus strand of NC_041061.1, from coordinate 13,215,190 downwards.
TGTCAGTGCAGTGGGGGAAAGTGAGTGTTGTCGACAAAGAGAAGAGATGTGACGGCTAAAAAGAGGGCGAAGGGTGAGACTTATGTTGAGATGATGAGCGTGTAACAGGAGGAAGAGGGGAAAAAACATTAAGGAGGCTAAAGTAGCATTAGATAACGGGAGCAGGGGAGGGTGAGAAAGAAGTGATGCCTTTGGCAACCTTGGGAAACTCTATGCCATAGTATTCACTATCAGTTTCCAGTCAGTTATGGTAAAAATGATCACATCGATCACCTTTAAAGAGCACTTTTACTGTTAGTGTATAACTTTATATCATCAGGTTGAGTTGCCTTCAAACAGGCGGGTTTCATCTGTGGTGGTGCAACACCCACACTATCATAAAAACAAATATTCCTTTGTCTGACTGTTTACAGAGGGATTCATTGTTGATAACATATTGGTCCAGTTAGATTGACTGAATGGTGATCAAGCCAATCACAGCCGGCCATTTGACGAAGCCGTCGTTCCGAGAAGGTAAACAAAGAGTTGACAGCGATGAGTAAAGTGTAAGTAAAGATGTGGCAAGGAAAGAGTGAAAAGTGACTAAAATGGGCCAAAAGCAGTCAGGAGTGGCAAAACAAATTGACAAAAAAGAGAAAACAGGTGGTATGTAATGGCAAAAGGTAGCTTAAATGAGCAAAATGTGGCAAACAATACGGAAAATGGGCAAAAATATGTGAAAAAAAGGAAGCAAGTGTTACTTATTGGGCAAAATGTAGCTTATTTGGATGGAAAGTATCAAAAAATGGTTAAAGAATCAACAAAAAGTGGATAAGTGTCAAAAATAACTTGCAAAAAATGGACAAAAATGAGGAAAAAGGGATACTGATTAACAAAAGGAAGCTAAAATCTGAAAAAACTAAAATGGGGCAAAGGACGTTGTAAAAGGGCCAAAGAAAAAGGTAAAAAGGGGTTCAAAAGTTTCCCCCTTTTAAGGTTTTCGGGGGGAATAATAATTAAAACTAACATAAAGAGCCACATGTTGAGTATAACTGACTTATAAACAGCTTTATCATGGTTTTAGTAAATTAATGTAATGAACTAAATTGGGAGTCAACAGTTGCCCTATCTTTGCAACACCCTCACTTTTGAAATCGCTGCTCCAACCCTGCCTTCAAAGCTATTTTTTTTTTTGTGTTTGGAAAATCAGTTGACATCATTTTCCTTCTTCTTTAGGTTAGAATTGCAGCAAACCTTGGAGGAATATGTCATATTGATTCGGGCCCGACGGTTCTGTTTTCGCATCCAATTTAATGAAAGGAGGTGAGTCTAAATCTACTCAGCACAGTATTGGATTCGCCCCCATCCAAGGGCAGTGGGCATATTCACATGGATTGAGATTCAATGTAATTGGAAACACGCTCATCAATCAAAGGCCAGTAATTCCATCACATTCATTGCTTTCATGGCAGATATTCCATTTCTTTTTTGTGTTGATGCATTGCTTCTTTGATGCTCGCTCCCCTCGGGTTTCCCAAAGGAGTCCCCCATCTCAAATCTCATGAGTACACAGAGGAAAGATAAAGTAAATACATTTTGTTCTCGGGATCGCTCACATTTCCTCTACTATAAATCCACATGTCGCAGCATAAATCTTTGGGAAGTTTAGGCCGCCCTGTGCCTCTGCTTATTAGCCGACCAGGGATCAATTTATCACCTTTGAGGACAAGGCATAGAGGTGTCGAGGGATTCTCACTATCCCTTTGATTTATGGAGTCAGGGAAGAGGCAGGGCGTTTTTGGGTCATGCAAATTTCTTTAGTCCCCCCCTTTTCTCTTTTTTTGTCTTCCTTGTGTTGAATTAATTTATCTGGCAGTGAGAAGGAAGTGGGTTCTGAGTGTAAATTAAATAGTCAGAATGCAAACGAGAAGGTTGGTGGTAATGACGTGCCGCTGACATTCAGCTGAGCTCATACACTTTCACAGATGGCTTAAATGAAGGTTGAGTTATAGCGTTGCACACACCAAAGACATAATCAAGAGCTGCTCCGTGGCATTTTAACGCTGTCACCACTAGTGTGCGCTATCGGCCTTACTATAATGCTCTCATTACCCATTTTTATTCAGTGAAGGGAGAAACTTGAATGTAGCTGCACTGCCTCACCTGTGCTAAGTGGCTATAGTGCATCGTCCTGGCCAAGGAAAGCTAGTGCCAAAGCTCCACATCACCCTCATTTGTAAGTGTCCTTGTATAAACGATAGCACGAGGGCAAGGGCTGGTTAGACATATATTTCTTATGAAGTGTAATGGGTTCAAGTGTAGCTGATGGAGGTGTTTTTTTGCATTGCGGTTACAAGGCAGGCTGGAAACATTGCATCAGGAGTTGTTTGGTTCTTCGTGTGGTTCGACGCCAGCAATTCAGAAAACACAAAACACATTTGTGTCCACCGTGCGGGTTGGATATACACGTATGATGACGATGAAAGACATGACAGGCCATTAGCGAGAGAGAAAAACTCAAAACCTGTTATGTTTTTGCTGCACAGTTTATAATGAAACTTCACATCTCTTCTGCCACTTCCAAAACAAACGAGCTCACAGCAGCCAGCAGATTAATCCATCCTCTAAAAGCACACGGCCACATCTTTGTCACCTTTCCTCTTTGGCTCTCTCCAATTTGTTTTTTTCCCGAACTGCACTTTCTTTATCTCCACCTTTTCCCTTTCGTCTATCTTGTTTGGGTCACACAGAAGTCTCTGTTGTGATGGAGATCTGGCCGTGTGCTGAGTGGGCAGCGGGAAGCGGAGACTGATAAAGAAAGACTCTGGAGGAAGAGGGAAAGGTTTACTAACTGGAGTGAAGGAGAACAGTGTAATGAAGAGTACTTAAAATACGGACGACACGAGCCGTCTTGGAAAATAGAGGGGATAAGTAACAACAAACGAATCGCTATGGCACAATATACCATCTCTCTCTCTGTCCTTTTCCCTGTATCCTTCTTTTTGACACCTGCGTCTCTGTTTTACTCATCCTTCATTCCGACCCTTTCATCTTCATTTCCACTCACTGTCCAGGGGACTTGACTGATCTCTGGGGAGTGGTGATAGTAATGAGAGACAAGATTACAGCTTTAATTAACCCATTCATGAACATGATTTCAGTTTGGATGGCGTGACAAAGAGCTTTCATCAGGATGGGCCGAGAGCTTTCAGTGGATAGAGAATATGGATTTAAAGTGGGATTCATCATTCAAAAGGGACTAATGCCTTTGTTATACTGTGTACTGTACATTCAGTAGAAGAAAGACTATGGCTGGGTTTGAAATGGCACACTAATGTACTATACACTACAAGTATATACCGTCTGCTATAGACTATAGGTACTGTATGTTGGTCAATTTACTTAGAAATAGTAGTGATTAGTGAATATTCATCCAAGGACATACTCCTGTTACTTTACCGACTACTTATTTCCAAAAGTAACTAATTAATTACTTTACTTTATATAAATACGTTACTTTTTAAAAAATGTGATGCACAAAATATTAAACAGTGGGATGGTGCATGGCCCTTTAACTACTGATGAATGTGCAGGTAGCTCTACCAGTGTGCGGAGTGAGGGAGTGTGTGTGAGCAGATCGATTAGCTAAGCTGTATGCAGTTTGAGTGACTGGCCAAATATACGTTGCAGGTGATGTCTTAAACCAGAGTCTTGTGTCTGACTCAGTGACTGCTGTGAAGCGAGGCAGTTAACCCTGAAGCTGAGGACAGCGTTACTGCCCATCACTTATTCCCACTGAATTAGTGATGGGCATCTTGATGTAGCATCTTGGGAAACAACGTCAAAAACCGGAAGTACACTAAGGCTAATTGATTCACCACGTCAGAAAGTTCTGAAAGCATTTTAAGCGAGAAAGTGACCAAGTAAAATATCAACATTTGGTCATTTGATCATGTGATGTTTTGGGGGCCATCTTGCGTCACAAACAAGTACAGTTAGTCCCGCCTCTTTTTATTTTTTTTAATTTCCCTCCTAGTGGCAGAAAGCAGGGGTTTAGTTACACTTTAAAAATGTCCCAATATAGTATACATCTGGGTATTTATTGGGTACTCAATCTTTCCATATCTTGTAAACACGTGACGTAGTGATTTTGACGTCAAACTAGTATGCGATTTGGAACACAGCATATCACTCCTCACTGCGCCATATGGGAATCTGAAAAGGTGAAACAAGATGACAACATATGCAGGTGGAGCATCCTGTGAGTGGAACACTTCTAACTGTTGGCATTTGTCACCAGTTTCTCTGTCACAGTGTGACTCACAAAGATAGAATGCCTTGGCAGTAGGTTTAAAAATCACACTCACAACTGTGCTCATTTGCACCTTAGGGTGCAATGACACCAAGTAAACACGCACTTACTGCAGCTCCTTAAGCATCCCTTTCCTCACCCCAAAAAACACAAACACCCACATGCGCGCACAGCTGTTCTTTACCTTTTGTATAACTATAGGACTTGGGTGTCCAGACTTTACCAACCTCCAACGCTTTGAGCGGATTATCTTGCGGCAAACTATCGTGTTTACACTCGCTATAAAAAGATTCCACTTGGCACATAATATCTGAAGATGAAATCTCTAGAGTTGCCACTGCCTCTCTTTTTATATCACACAACAAACATGGGATAGAAGCGGGACAGAAACTCTCGAGCCTTTGTAAATAGGGCATCATCTGAATATTCTACACAGCTTGTGGTTATTGAGCACTTTCTTTCATTTGAATCTTTATATCGCTCTCAAAAAAAAAAAAAAAAATCGAGTAGGACTTAAAATGGAAAGAGAACACCAAGCAGGAAGGGTGCGTGTGTGCATATGCATGTGATTCCTTCCCAGCAAGAGGTACAGTATTGAGTCCTCGTATGTTATATAAAGGAGGAATAATACCAATTGTAAAATCATGATGGCATACACAAAATAATGACAACTTGTAAATTGAAGAGATTTGGCTTTTGGGGCTTCCTTCCCAAAGAGAAAATGATTCTGGGCTGTGGTGTACAGGGAATCAGTGACAACCTCAATTTCACCTTCGTGCCATGCCAGGAATTGTGTGAGAAGAGAAAAAAGTGAACCAATTTATAGGTGTTTACACAGGAAAAAAGGAAGGAATATGGGGCGGATTGAGATATCTGGGTATAAAAAAAGTTAAAAACCAAAGCATCAGAGAGGCCAGTCATCCTTCTGACAACCTCTGAATCCTGCCACACTCCTGATGTGTTACAGCGACGGACAAATGGGAAAAGTAAAAAAAAAAAAAGAAGTGCCAAGGTGGAGCAGAGCAGATGTTTTAAAAAATGTAATGTCTTCCACATATCCTGAAATTTCTTTCCCAATATAATTGAGCAAGGCACTCCAGCTGTTCAAACATCACTGCTCACTGGCAAACATTACGTAGCTCGACTGATCCAAGGTGCAACAGTGTGAATGAGTGTGACCCTTTCTCTGTGGGGCCCGTCCCTAAGGCTGTTTCTGTAAATAAGAATGTGTTCGTAGTCAACATGTCCTCTCTGATAAGGGATTAGGCAGTAACAAGAGCAGCAGTAAAAGCAGCAGAGTGGGTAAACAAAGGGGAAAAAAATCACTTAAGTGAGGGGGAATGGAAGGAGTACAGGATTACATTCAGTTACGTTAGTTTTAAATTCAGTAAGGAAGCTGCAGTTTGGAACACAGGCACTTGTGTGCTCCGTAATGACTTACAGAATACGAAAAACCTCCTCACACTTAAAGAAAACGAAAACAGATTTCAAGCTAAGAAAAAACAATAGTAATTTTCAGCAATACAAACTCAAATTAGTGCACATAGAAAAAATAAAATGAAAATAAAAATAAAACTATAGACATACTTTTCTCTCACCTAGAATATCAGAGTAAGGTTTTGCCCTTCACAGTTTGTCATACCAAGGCTGCAGCATGTGTTGGCAGTGGATAGTTCAATCAGCAGACTTCTATTACAGTCTGTCTAACGTGTCTGTGGAGCCATGTAGCAACATGTCTGCTTGTTTGTGATTCACAACAGCTAGCAAGGACAGACCAGCAGTTGCACGAAGAGCGTTTACATGCCAAAGCATCAGTTCATGACACTTGGCAGAAGTTACACTGCTGTCAGTCAGTGGTGATATTAACCTAAACTGTTTGTTTGGCCAGAAGACAATTATGATACAATTTTAACGACAGCTCAGCATTTTTAGATGTGTTATTACGATCATCTTGGCAGTCGGAGACGAGTCACTAGATATGACTAATAGTTCATAGTATCTTAGGGTGCATTCACACTGACAGATGCTGTATTAGTTTGCACGGATAGTTCCCCTCGTTTGGGCAGTGTTAACATGTAAACATAGTCTAGAGCAGATCAAATAGGTGAATTCTAGAGCGATTGTTTCTGTCGGTCTCGAGCGTTTCCAGTGGAAGCCGAGAGCGTGAACACAACCAATCTCGGAGCGGATCAAACGGTATCCGCAATGACGTAGAGCGCACAACATTGTGGGTGGTCAGAACAACCTGTGACATCGCAAAACAGGGCTTTAAAACAGCCAAAATCATGTCAACTTGTTCATAGTATCTTAGGGTGCATTTTTTTTCTCTACTGCATATGATTGAGAGAGAGACTTTTTGTCATGTTGTTGATGTAATGATGATTTTAATTGATTTTACTGATGATTTTAAATGTTCTTATTGATTTTAAACAATTGAATGTTTTATCATGTAAAGCACATTGAGTTGCCTTGAGTATGAAATGCGCTATATAAATAAATTTGCCTTGCCTTGCCTTGCCTTGTTGCGGCTCTATTGTTAAATATTGTGAAAGAATAACCTCTGAATATTGCCTAAATAGGCTTCCGATGTCCAGACTATTGATAAGAATTCTGAACTTCCATTAGTTCTGGTTCAGTTAACAAACATATCAATGTAATTTGATACAGTTTTCATTCACATGTATTTTCTTTAATTGGTCATAGTATCTTTAATGTCTCTTAAGGTGCATTCACACGGCAGACCCCGGAAGAGTTAAAACACTCTAAGATTTGTTTGCTTGGCTAGTCTGCAAACAAAGAGTGGATCAAACTGGCGAATTCTAGAGCGATTGTTTCTGCCGGTCTCAGAGCGTTTCCAATTGAAGCCAGGAAGAACCGACGATGGCGCAAAACAGGGCTTTAAAACCACCAAAAGCATGAGAACTTGTTGCTGCTCCATTGTTGAATGTTGTGAAAGAACAAACAGAGAAGGCAGAAGTTTCTGAGCACTTAAGTGCACATTAAGCACATTAAGAGCTCGCTTTGACCCATAGATGAGAGCTTCTTCTTCAGGATTCTGTTTTTGTGTCTAGATAAATCTCTAGTTCCATAACGGCAGCCTCAAGCGGTTAGCTCATGTAACTGAGAGGCTATTTGGTGCAGATCAGAAGTTACTGCATAGATTTGTGTCTTCTAAAGGGAGGGGGTGGAAGTATATATTGATTAGTCCCACCTCTTTTCCTACATTACAGTTGCAAATTATACATTTTCAGTATCCTGTTTTCCAGCCATTGAACGCAAACCGAGCCAAACTAAACCCGAGTCCGGGACTAAACCGGTGTGAATGCACCCTTAGTTGAGTTCACTGGAATTGAACTTTCTTTTGAAGACGTTTTACCCTCTGTCTAAGAGACTTCTTTGGTTCTTAAACTGGCAGGTCAGCCCCCAGATAAATGTACTCCTAGGCCCAGAAACAATGTCATACACAACACAGACCACAACTTCAGCTTTCTGACTAACCACATGACAGCCCATGAACTTTCCAGAACAACTGTCTGCAAACACACCAACTACTCAATGGCCAAGACTACGAGAACAAAAAAAGATCTTGGTTTGTTCTCGTTGAGCTGGGAGACTGTTCTCATTAAGCATGTAAAGTCCTTAAGAGAGTTGGCATGGAGTAGGGAGATAAAAACGTCAGGAAGCAGTGTAAGAGCTGGTCGAGGAATATCAAAGCAGAAAGGGCCATAACCTGAAAGTAATACAGCCAGACAAACCCAAGTCGAGAGGGAGTGGGGAAGAAGTGAAACATAGTGAAGGAATATTAGGATGATTGACTATTCACTTTGTGTTGATATGGATGGAAGAGGGTGGGAGTCTAAAAGAGGGGAGAGTGTGCAGAAGACAGATAGGGGTTTTTATACACTTCTGGGAAGCTCTGGAAAAAATGAGAAAGACAGATGAGATTGAGGGAATGGCAAGGAGAAACCTCGGATAAAAGGGAAACTGGAACTGGAGAAACATTTCTGAGTTAAATATAGAATAGGAGACAGAAGGAGAAATATTCCAAACAAGGCCAAAATTACTGTTACACAACACACTTATCTCCCAAAATGCAAAAACTACCCTATCAACACTGGCACCAAAAGAACCTGAATCATCAATAAATCAAATCCGGTGGAGGTAAACACGACACAGTGTTTCAAGCATGGCCGTATCAGCGCTGACAAAGGGGGGAGCAAGATGGCGGGCATGATACAGCCGCACCGACGTCTTCTCATTATCCACTGCTCATCAGTTACTAACGCGGTGTTCATTCACACATCTAATTAATGCAGATAGCCAAATGCCAAACCTGATGAAACACCATGATAAGGGATTAGCTGCAGAAACAAACGCTTCTGATTGGCCCAACTTTGTATCGTCTGAGTTTCTTTCTTCCCCTCTCTTCCACTTTCTCCTCCTACCTTCACTTTACTTAATAATGACTTCTTTTCCTTCACCATGTGCCTCTGTTCTAGAAGCTTGCTTTCCCTTGGCTGCTGAGTGCTGTCCTATTTTTTTTTTTTTCCTCATAAATGGGCTGAGATGGGGAGTAGAGGCTCATTAAATGCAGCTTTGCTGATTGGGCTGTAGCTATTGTAGAGAAGGGTTGTGCAAGTTGTTTTTAGACAAGTTGTGCCTTTATTCCTAAAGTTTTTAGAGTAATAATTAAAGCGATTGCACATTTTTAACCCAGATCTGGTTCTTTCATCACAATGGGCATTTATTACTGGGTTAGATTATTGGATAGCTATGTATATCTCAGGGTAAACCAAGGTACTCTATCTCAAAAAGGAGAACAAAGTTGCTATTATTACGCCTATCTTCCTCTCGGACAGAGTATGTTCAAGATAGGGAACATAAGACTAACCAATCAGGTCTTTTAGAAAATTATATATTAATCTAGATGGGACAGTACGTATTAATAAACATCATATACAATGTATAGATGTAAATACGCCAGTTAGCAATGATGCTAAAATTACCATGAGTAAAAATGTTCTCTGCATGGCAAAAAACCTTGGGTTGAGTTAGTGAATGGATATGCAGCTTTGTGGGTCCTTCTATGCAGACTAATAATGTCTGAATAAAGGAATCTACACTGTTTTTATTTAGTTTATGCAGCTTTGTTGTACAAACCCATATTGTAGTTGATGAGAAAACCAAATTTAGCAAACAACAAATTAAGAAAAGAATCAAGTAAACTGTGATAATGACTTGCTCATAAAACCTTTATGCTCCTGGATGCAGTTAGTGTCCAGATAAAAAATAACCTTTGCAGAACTTGCTCTCCATTGTCTATCATGCAAATGACAGAAAGCTGCAACAGTTTGTAAATTAAATTTAAAAAAAAACAAAAAATTGCACTATACTGTACACTATTATATAAGTATTCCATTATAAGTTAATGGAAAGTGTGAAATATCAAATGAAAGAAGAGAGCAGACATTCACTTCACAAACAAGATTTAATTACATAAACATACAGTTGATATCACGGGAGTTGATGTACAACATCCAATCATTGTATTTCAATGGAGAAACAACGAGCAATAATTTGAACAGCTAAAAGATTGTCAGATGACAACTGGGGAAATATGTTTTGTAACAGAGAGAGAATTTTAAGTATGCTTCATACACACAATACATTTATAGTAGCTGATTGTGACAGAAGCCTAAAGTTCTCTTATTCAGTACCATTTTCTGTAATTTACTGGTGCGTGACATATATGGACATGATCTGTATTTAAGCCCTGCTCTCAGTCAGTAGCACAGTGCTTTTCGAATGAATTTCAGTCCCCAAAATGAAATGAAATGTGTTTAACAGGTTGGAATTCAGGACCATGTTTCAGCCAGTCATTTGCCTCCTTATCAATGTCTTTATGAACCTTGTGCTTTTATAACACCGAGACTGGTAAGAAGTGTTTTTGCGCCTGAAAATTGTCCTCATTCTCAAGAAGAACATCATTTATTTTGCTGACGCACAACATTTCATCATTTTCATCATTGGTTGATTTTTAGACTTGGCCCAAATACCATATTTGTGCTTTGTTGTTACAGAAAACACATTGGTGAACATGAAGCCTAAATGTTCGACCAAAAACACCCACAAAACCAGCAAATATCCATAACAAATACTGTCTGTTAAAAACTGTCCGTCCAAAAAATGGTATATGAAGCTAAATGACTCAATCTTATACAGTTCTATTCACTTCCACACCTTATTCACAACTACAATGGGTATAAATAGCTTTCGGTTCCTGTATCCTCCCACTTCCACTTAACAGCTCGGCAGCACAGACTCACACATACGACTGTTGGAGACAGGCATCACTTAGGCAATCAACAGGCCATATGCTGGAAGAATGCATAAAGCCCTGCAACCTCCACACACAAAGGAATGCATAGGTACTGACGGTTGAACACAATAAAACAAAATCAGTAATAAAAGTAGGTATGATTCAAGCTGATATCAAATCAAATTGATATTGGTATCGACCGATATTCAAGGTTGCAATATCGGCATTGTATTGGAAATCTAAAAAGTACTGTTAGTTGTTTTCTAGACTTTGAGAATTTGGTTTGCTTTGAACGACCTTTCTTTTTCTTCTTCTCCTTCTTTTCTGTTTGCTCCTCACTCTACAACACACAATGCTTTCAATTAGCTAATGGTGCACAGTGAGGCGAGAATCCAACCTGTTTTCCTTCAGATTTAATTCCAACTGTTTGGCTATTCAGAGTTGTGCAGGAAGTGGGAAACTACTAAACAAACTCACCGCTTCTAGGATGATGACCATCTGCCTTTTATGTTGCAATGTAACGCACACATACTGTACGTTTGTTCCAATAGTAGAAAGAAGCAAATGTTAAACTCATCTGCGCTCGACAGCCACAGCAGTACAGAAGGGAAAGAAAAGGGACAGTCTATAGCAGAATCTATTGAAATCCATCATTGCTTTCATGTTTTTGTACAGTTCACGGGGGCCAAAACCATTGAGACGTGTAGCAACATTTACTCTGTGCATTTGCACAAACACACAGTCAATCATGCATACATTGGCTAACACAGGCGCGTGTATTTTCCAGCGTGATTACGGAACTATTCGATCCAGTGTGAGGTTTTTTTTTGTGAAAAACAGCTTTTGTATGAGAACTGAAGGCTTTATGTGCAGTGTGTGTGTGTGTGTAGCAGCATGGTGTAAAAGGATATACTGAGAGTGGCTGTGCTGTGATGTAGTGTTGGGAATAAATAAAGCCTTCATAGCCACTGTCTTATACCCAGGCTACAGATTTACAGATTACCCCCAATAAAAAGTGTAACATTCGATAAATTTGCAGAGCAATAACAATCGGGGTGATAAATAAAGCTTGTAAGCTACAGCTGGAGATGTAACAGCAGTTTTATAAATCTGTGAAGGTAAATGGAGCTGGCTAAGTGAGCTGCATGCTTATTGCTTCAGGCGTATAGTTAACAGTGGCAGAGTGTTCCCAGGGATCAAAGGCTTAAAGTTGACTTTTTAAAAGGAGCTCATTGCTTTATTGATTATGAAGCATGTGTAGTTACCTCGATCAGCTCTGATCCTTCACTTACTCACACACCGGGAACTAAGATTATCCTTCCAATTTTATTTCAATTATTAGCTTTTTTTTCCAAGAAGAAACTTTTTTCTTGAAAAGCGTCAAGTTAAGCCGTGACTGATGAATCTCAATGAGACATTTAGCCGTTCATAACACATATTACAGAGAATAAAATGCTGTATTAGTATTATTAATATATAAATATATACGAAAACAAAACAAAAACTCCATTAATGGTATTTATTAATTTTTGGCCGAGAATTGTGCAAACATCCACATTTACCAATTGTTTATTTTTGTGTTTCATATTTATCAACTTTTTTTTTTTTTTGTTACAGGATTTTACCACAAATAAGGTTGAGTACAACTTCTTGTGTAAAATGAGAAGTAACAATTGGGGAGTAGCTAATAAAATAAGTATATGCAATGATAAAACATATACATGTTTTAAAGCCATAATGTCTTACAGCAGTCCAAATCAATCTCTTATCTACTGTATATTATAGACCAGCGATAGGCAACTTTTATCACAGTGCTCGTGTGGGCCACAAAAATGTGATTTTCTGATCTGAGGGCCACATTATCAACATTCATTCTCAGCGTTTAGAATAAATAGGAAAAAAAACAAGGCTTTGAGTGTGTTTTTGTTGTCATTTTCTATATATTGTCCTCTCATTTTCTGTGCTTGTGTTGTTGTTTTGTGTTTTTGGATTGATTTTGTGATTTATTATTTTTTTCTAGTAATTTGGTGTGTTTCTATGTTTTTTCTCCTATTTTGTGCATTTTGTTGTTGTTTTATATATTTTTCTAACATTTTGTGTTTTTATTTTCTTGTCATATGTGGGTTTTTTGAGTAATATTTGTGTGGTTTTGTGTCATTTAATGTGCATTGAAGTCATCCTTTGCATTCTTTGTGGTCCTCGGGCCGCGAGTTGCACATGTCTGTTACAGATCTCTAATTTTGTCAAGAAAATAAAACATTCATACATCAAATGTATCTGCATTGTAGCAGAGCCTGGGATGTACTCGAAGCGTGTGTTTGTGATGGACATGTATCGTAGAGTACGGGACGAGCAAAAGTGTAAATGTCAGTTGTGGCTAATCAATATCTCATTAGTGTGTCTGCTTTGCTTCATGTTTTGCCTCTCGTTCTGCTCACACTTTGGTGAGCTACAGTCTTTCGGTTGAAGGCACAGCTCAGTCCATGGAGACAGATACTGTAGATGAAAAAGGCTCTTCTGCATTCTGCAGTAGTATGATCTGTGTTCTGAACATCCAAGCCGCACAAAACTTGCGTTTCCAGTAACATAGTAATCCATTTTAGCATATTTTTAGCAGCAGGAGCATATCAAGGACGCAGGATTGCTGGTAGTGCTGGTACACAGTGAGATAATGCCGGATGAGCTTCGGGCGTTGGAGAGCAGGAAAAGTCCTCTTGTCACTTTAGATAAGAGAAAGGAAATGGGACTGGTTGCTGAGGGACCAGCTAAGTGCTTGTCGCTGTCCCTCTAGCTTAACAAGAGAAGGCCTCTATATTGCATCTGGGTAGTCAGAAGCCCAGATGTCCAGATACCACTATCTGTCATGCACAGGGTTCATCCCTAAATGTCTGAAGGCCAGAGCCAGGAAGACAAAAGCAGGTGTAAAGTTTGCCAACAAGTTCCCTTTCAACCGTCAAACTTAAAACTAGAGATTGGTTCCAACCAAATTATTTTGGTACTACCTGGAACCGATTCACATAAAATCAAAAGCGACCATGTTTTGGTACCTAAACGCATCCTTGTGACTGTGAGGGAGTGGAAGAGTAGGTGATTTTCTGTGCAGTACCGGAACACAACATTGCACGCACAAGAGCATAATGACGGCAGTAGTAAAAGTATGTTCCACTTTTTAAAATGCGCTGCAGACCGAGCACCTGCCGAATCCACGCGGAAACATGACAGGTGTAAATGTGAGGCTCAATCCAGAACAGCGTGCTGAACGACTGCAAGAGAGTAGGAGAACAAGCTGCTAAACGGAGTGTAGAGGTATTTCCTGGTTCTGTGGTGTGCACACACACACGCTCCTGTGTCCAACAACTTGTTGAAATGTCCAGTTGGTTTGTTCTCTATAACCACAGCGTCTTATCACTGAAGACCCGTTTCATGTTAGCTGCATGTCACTGACTCAACACTCACACACCCACATTTTGTTGATACCACATAAAGGCACAGAAATCACAGTTGTAGGGGTTGTCCTGTGGTGTGACTGATAACTGGCCAAAACCATTGTACAGGGTACGCCCAACCCAAGAAGATAAAATGTCGACTCCCAATTCTGTGTACCCACTCTAGCTTCTGATACTCGCCTGCGTGTGAGCTGTTCTGTTTGCAAGAACAGCAGGCCTGCTGCTAAATTTTTCTCAGCATTATTCTTGTCATCGAAGCTGTTCAATTCAAAGACGTGGAAAAAAATGGAGAAAAAACCTTAGAGTATACGGGAGCGCCCTTCACCCTGCGGCTGCATGGGCCGAATATACTAAACAGGCTCCTCGGCACACACGGTTCTTAGGTTAGATAAGATTAGAACGAACTAAGCTCTGTCACTAGCAACAGCACCGAATGAAAACTTGGTCCTTTTGGCCGGAAAACGGGTAACCGAGAGACAGTGACTCTGCTTTTAGAGTCTGTAGATACAGGAAGCAGACCAGGCACAGCCACTTTGCTTCTTCCAAGCTCGAAATAAGCTACGTTTTGCCGTTTGCACATATGTTTTGAATTATGTGTGCAAATGCTCGCAATATACAGCTCTGTCACATAGAGCTACTTTTTAATTCGTGCATTATCTGTAGGTAGTTGAAGGTAGGGGTTTTCATTGAGAAGAACTTTGTGAAACAAATGTTAACGGTTAAATGTTTGTTTGATATATTTGTTAAACTCGTTTATTATTATTATTATTATTATTATTATGAGAAATAAATATGGGTTACCATTTATTAGCACACAAAAGTACCGAAAATTGACACAGTTGAGTACTGTTACTGATTCACAGGTTATGATGAAAGTTACCCATCCCTACTTAAAACATTTCACGATTTTTTTTTTAGAAAATACACATTAATTATAGTATTTAGTTTTGAAACACAATTTGTGCAGCCTGGCAACCAAAGAGGCCTGGACCAATGCACAGAAAAGTAGTAAACAGGGGACTGGAAGGACTTAAACAAGTAAGACCCTAATGGCTCTCATGGTCTCTTCACACTTGGTGAATTTATCCCAACAAACAGCACTACAATCTTCCAGCTGGTGCATTTCTATTAGAGTGGAAGTTGGAATAGCACAAAGCAGAGATGAGATCTGATCCTTAAGGGCTCTCATTGTGCTCTATAGTCACATTAAATGATTTCTGGTGCAGTTAAAGTGGAGCCTGAACACAGCAAGGAGCCACAGAACACCAGCAAGTTTGAAATAGCGGGAGAGAGAGGAAGTTTTTTGTTTTCTCGGTTCATTTCCTATTAAGATATGTTTTAGATGTTGCCGTTTACATGCAGATCTTCTGTCTGTGTTAACTGGTGACGTCACTGACGTGCACTATTGAGGCAAAGCTTTGAATCTAACAATAACAGGTGTCAAAAAAATCTGTTTGGCTGGAACAAAAATAAAACCATGAAGACAGCTTCAGATTCTTCGTATTTATTCATCTATTTTGACAAGTCTTGATGTAACCAGTAGAGCAAGAAGAAGCCTCTCAACAGATGACGGGATCACCAGTTGAACCAGAACACCAAGAAATACAGTTTTGGGGAATAATATACAGTATTTTCTCGTGCATCCAATACAATGCATTTAGTCTGTAGTATATGCATTGCTTGTCAATTATATTTATTGTTTATTGTAAATATTTTTGCCGATTGGAAGAAAACAGATAAACACATCTTATTTTATTTTATTTTATTTTTTAATAATATGTTAAGGCTTCATTTATTCAGCAACTTTTTTTTAGCAAATATACTTTGATCTCCTGACATGTTTTGAAAGCCAACTGTCAGTCTTCCACAGATGCAGCTACTTGCTTTGATGATAATAATGCATTGGATTTATATGGCGCCTTTTTTTGGTCACTCAAAGCGCTTTACATGGCATTATTCTTTCACTCCACACTTAGTGGTGGCCCTTATGAGTTCTTTCTGGGCGTGGTCAACTTGAACTCAGAATGACACATCAAAGCAATCAGTAGATGCCTCTGAGGAAGACTGACAGTTGGTAGTGAGACGTGTCAGAAGATCAAAGTCAATTTCCTGAAAAAAAGTTGTCTGAACACATGAAACCGTAACATATTTTTAAAAAAAAGAAGACAAAATGAACTTGCTGGAATTAAATACTTTTTTACTTCTACTTTATTATTAGTACATAATTCTGATCTAAATTCTTAACGACACTCGCTAACATCAATGTTGTTGCTGTACTGAGTCATAAGGATTGAACGTAGCCACTGAGAAATAGTCAAATTTAGTCATCAAAATGATTTGGTATAAAATAGAATAGCGCGCATCTGCTGACAATGCTGTTAAATTCTCCCCCCATGCTTAAAATGATGCGAACATGTTCACCGTCGCTCTGTTTGACCACTTCCTACAATTGATTTTTCATTTTTGTTGAAATGGTGTAGCTGATATTTTAGGATGATGCTAGAGAAAGTCGTTTATTGGGATCTCTGTAAAACATGTGTTGTGGGCCACACTCCACCGGTTTGATCTTAAAAGACTTCAAATTTATCATCCATTTCTTCTCGCCCTTTGGCACAGACAAGGCTTCCCTTGATGGTGGAGAAATGTTTCGAATCTAATTAAATCTGCCTGTACCAATAGCGATTAAAACATTACATTTTATTATTTGATTTACTACATGTGATCTTGCTACGTGTTTCATTTTAACTGCTGTAATAATCTTCCAAGAGCAAGGTTTTAAAGTTTTATTGTGAAGGATCCATGCTGTTGGCGGCAGGTGCTAGCTGAAGAAAAAAAAAAAACAAACAAAAAAAGAAAACACGTAAAATGGTTCAGAGTTACACCAGGTTGTGGTAAAACTTTGTAGGACATAAAATTGGCTTTTTTATTGCTAATGGGTCAGTCTCATAGTCCCTTACTTATCTCAGAAACACAAAGAAGAATACGTTATATTAATGATAGTTGAATCTAAACACAAGGACATTCTGAATCTGGTCTTTCTCTATGAGCAGGTGAGAAATATGTTTAATTTTTAGGGTAAATTGATCAGATTGAACAATAAAATACTGTCAATTCATGATGAGAAGCATCAGTGTGCAGACTATAGCTGCTTGAGGGAGGAGGAAATCACTGCTAATGTAGGCAGGTAATCATTTTGAAGAATCTAAATAAAAGTAGAATATTGATTATTGATCGAGTGCAATAACAACTGGATTTCCACTGGTTGCGTATCTGCTCCGAAACATCTCCGTTGCTTAACTGCAGCGCAATCTGCATTCCTTCAATACCCACCACCTTCATTTTTTGCTGCGTATCTGTTGCAGCAAGAACTTGGGAGATCTCGCTAATTCCCGCGTAATTGCGCATACAAACAGACTTTTGTGAACATTATTGCAATTCAACCATGGATAAAGGCAATATTTATATGTGATATATGATTTTATAACTGCTCGGATCAAGCCAAACGGGTCAGCGGAAAGGTCCCCTAGTCCGTTGTGCTTGGTTTTCGGAGTCCGAATTGCGCCCGCTAGAGCCGGAATGCACAATTTCCGAGCCGAAAAATTGTTGATTTTGTCGAAAATGTGGTATCAGCGGACAGGTTACATTTCCCCGAGTCTGAATATGTGCTCGGTTTTTTGCTGAAGTCCGCTGGAGGCAGGTTTGGGGTCAATTGTAATCTCATTTTTGATAATTAATTACACATATGGCGTAATTATAATTGTAATTGTAATCTAAAAAAATCTGCTGCTGTCTTAATCATTATTAAATTGTAAGTGAGTTCACATAATTAACTTTGTAATTGTAATTGCCATGAAAATTTGATAAAAAAAAAAATTGTCAATTATAACCATGTTACAGCTCTACACATATGAGGTGAACAATTAAACTATGTTTCATATCAACTTTAACCACATTTTACCATTTAAAAAAAATTAAATCGAGGGGTATACTGACATAAAAAAGGCTCAGACGCCTGCACCAAAAATAATAAAAGCTATATTTTCATAGATTAGGAAACCTAACAAAGTAACCAATAGATAGGAAATAAATTAGATATATATTTATTTACAGCTGATTTAGGACCTGTTATCATAACAGAAAGCTAACACAAGAGGAAGGTTAAGTTTCATGGGGTTAATTATTACAGACTCAGTAATTGTGATTAATTGTAATTCTACTTTAGTAATTGAAAATGTATTTGACTTTGATGATAAAAAATGATTGTAATTTAATGGAAACCTATCACCTCTGTTGCAGTTCCGCAGCAGTTTCGGAGGAGTTGGGGGTTAGATGACTCGTATTTGACACTATGTAAACAGTTTAATTGAATAATCATGAAAGAGGAACAACCAATGTCAAATAGTAATGCTTTTTAATACTTGCATAATGACGATGAAGTCTAGATAACCATCTTGTGCACTTTTCTTTATTCCGTCAGTGCTGTTGTTATGCTGAGCACATTCTCTGACAGACTCTAAGATTCATCACGAGCTGATGAATCTCAATCCCTTAAAATAATTCACGTTCAATAAAAAGCCATTTATGAGCTTAAAGCGGCCTGTAAGTGCAAACTAAACTTGAGCCACCTGGGAGAAATCCAAACGACTCGGAGGCCGTGTGTATCAGCAGGCTGGGGGAATGTGAGTGAGAGAGGTGAAAAGAGCAGCGGGAGAGGGTTAAGTGTCCCGCAAGCGTGAAGCCGAGCCGGGCCAGAAGGCAACAGGGGGGGCTTTTCTATCCGAGTCTGTGCATGTCCACCACTATAAACACCACTGATGTGTTTGAGCGAGGCCACGCTCCCAGCTCGTCACTTAACGGAATAGGATGAAGTAATAAAGCTCATAAAAGCAAAGAAGACAACTTGATTCATTGTGAAACAATCCCATTGATTACATTGATCGATAAGCTTGCTTAACAATTTAATTAGTACAGTGATGTGTTGTTAGGAACCTTTAACAAATACATTTTCAAGGTGTCAGTTTTGACAAAAAAAGTACATCAATATTTCCTGCACTTTACAAATATTAGCTTGCATTAATAACTGTCTAAATGGTGAGTTCCTCCGTTTGTAACAGATTATTGACAGTAAACACATCGTTTTAAATTAAATTAATCAAGTATTCAAATGTTCATACAAAACTTTCTTAGTTTTTTTTTTTTATTTTATTTTGTAGCACTAATATAATAAACCATTCTAATCATATTCATCATGACTGAAAGACATTTGTATCCCCACTGATTGAACATTTTCATCCTTTGCGCAATAACAGAGCAGCTCTATCTTCTGAAAATCTCAATTTAAATGAGTAGTTTAAAGATCAATCAGTCTCATAACAACTTTCCTATTATCCATCTGTGACTCTGACAAATGAGGGAAGAGACAGAATTTTGGCATGAAGACCAACTCGAGACTGAGCAATGTCAGATGTGCAGTGAACCGTGAGCTTGTACGCTCAAACTCAGTTACACCCTGCTGTTCTTCTCAGGTAAACAGATGAACACACACACACACACACACACACACACACACACACACACACAAACAAAAGGCTAAAAGTTGCACTTTCCAAACTCGGTAAGGAAGTACATTAATACCATACGCATAGAGCATTTCCCCCTAGGGGTCAAAACCTTCCATTACAGTTTTTCCAAAGTCATTAATAAAAATCAAATTCTTCACACAATGTACTAATATACAAATATTCCAAGTGTCATAAAACACAGTGACTTACAAAATATATATGATTTAGTTTGTTGTAGACTTTAGGTTGGTTCATCTATGGTACTGCAGCAAAAAGCAGTAGATTTTATCTAGGGATGTCCTGATACTACTTTTTCACTTACGATACCAATATTGCAGCCTTGATTATTGGTCGATACCGATCCGATATCAGCACGATTACTTATTTTGTAATGTGGAATGTTAGAAAAGGCTTGATTATTAAAAAAAAGATCCATTTATGATAAACCAATGGATTACATATAATCAACCTTTTAGAATAAGAATATTCTATGATTTAAAAACAAAAATCAATATATATATACCGGAGATTTTAAATGAAGTCCGATAAAATCCGATAAAATTTGTTTTCTGGCTGATGTCCGACCAGTATAAATATCGGATTGGGACACCCTTAATTTTATCATAAATTTACAACATTAAATGATGCGTCGACACACATTTTTGGAGTCAACATTATCAATTATGTTACGAAGACAGTCTATATATTTAATTCTATTAATCCCCCTGGCAAAGATCTCAAACTCTGCCGATGACTAATATGTAACACTTAACTCCAACAATTGAAAGTTTCACACTGTTTTTCCTGACGTGTATGATTCTGATTGTACTGTATCTTCAGTTTACCTCTTTAATTCATCCCAGCGTATCATTGGGGAGTAAAAAATTTGAGGCGAGAATAAGGGAAAACTTTTCCTTGCATGCAGGAAAAGGCAAAAAGTAATTGTACAAGCGTAAGCAATGACAACAGGAGAGAACACTAGCATGGTCACACATTTTAAAGTGAGTGCTGGAGAAAAAGCTTTGACGGTAAGCCCCATTTCCGAGTGAATAATACACCTCTGAGACTCTACAGTAAAATCCTCACAACCCTTAATAATACAGTGCAGGGACTGGAAATACCCAGCAGAGCTAGAGGAGAGATTTGATATTCCATCTCTAGTAGTTGTTAGCTTTTAGTGTTCTATGTTTGCACAATTAAAGTTGCACTATTATAACATCATCAATGTCTGGCTCAATCCAGATTTTTTTTACATTTTTTTAAATTTTATTGTTTTTATTATTTCCTATCACACACTGAAAGACTTTTCATTCGTCACTGTAGTCCAAGGATCGTATTGAGAATGAGCTTGGCCACTTTTAACCTTTCCTCACATCTCCCTGTGGAACCTGACTTCAAAGGCCACAGGAGTTGGTGTTAGAAAACTTGGCGAAGTTGAAGGCCTTTGCTAAGCTTGACAATGTCCATATGGGCCAATCTGTGTGAAGTCAGCAAAAGCCTCCTGCCTGACCATCTTGGATTTGTTCCATATTCTCCATGTATGGTGTCGGCTTGCTCTGTCTGACCCTCGTCTGCATGAAGTGGATATAGGAGATGAAGGAAAGGCTGTAAACTAGTGAGAAAGTTGCTGTTTCTGCAAGACTGGACTTGTAAATGTTGCATGAATGTGAATAAGCTACGACTGCAAAGTGCAGTGCATTTTCATATCAACAGGGTAAATTCAAACAGGATATAATGTAACTTAATGTAATATAATATCAAATTTGTTTTATTTATTGGGGAGCTTTAATGAAAACTTCCCAATACACTTTACTCAGTGGACTTTTAAGAAATAGTCTAAAACAATACCAAGATGACAGCTGGAAATGTGTTTTCTCAGAAACTAGTATTCATTCACATCACAGTCATACTGATGGAGATAATGCTGGTGTGCTGAGTGGTTGTCAATTTGCACCAACCTCATATTTTATTCATACGTTCACATTTCTACAAGCTTTCTGGGTAAAGTGATTTACCTAAAGACACAACGAAAACTCCATGGGATGGAGTCGGCTGAGTGCTGACAAACATATGGCAAAACCGGGTTCGCATTTTCAGCTCGGGCAGTTTTTCATGAACTTTTCTGTAAACATCAGGCTTATTCTAACAGCAGCACGACTCATCAATAAGCTCTGTCTAAAATTGGATTTACCTGCCAAGCTTCAAACTCACAAAGACAAATACAGATGACAGCTCTAGTCAGTGATTTAGTAGAGTCGCATACTGCTACACTTGACACGTTTCTGTATTAAATTAACCATCTTTAAATGTTTATTTCCACTGAAACATTGTGACAAATGTTTTGAAGTGACACAGATTTGTGGCCTACCCTACAAAGCTAGATAAATATATCCCTGATGTCTCTGTGGACAGGCTTCACCAAACCAATTCTTCACAATCACAGAGCAGCTGTACTACGAAGTGAGTTATGAACAGGTAAACTTAAAGCTGCAGCATGTAAAATTGTGATACGTATATAGAAACAACCAGGCTTGCCCCTCCCATCCCTGTTTCAAAACCCATCGTCGCATACCGGTATCCTCGTGAACGTGCACAACTGTGGACCTCATTGTGAGTTTTTTTTTTTCTTTTTCTTCTCAATAGTGACTGCGTAAGTTACCATGGTGATTTACCCCAGTAAGAAGTTAACCAGCGTCTTAGTACAGCACACAAAGAACAAATCCAGCTTTGTAGTACAGGCCCCTCAGTGTTTGGATTGTGATGAGATATTTAGAAGAAAAAAAAACTAAAATATTTCACGACTACGGTAGTTAAAAGTTGTAAGTAGCTAGTAAAATAATGATTTTCTACTAAATGTAATAAAAATAAAACAACTGCAGAAATTAGAAATTATTGCTTGTCATCCTTTGTTATCTTCCAATCTAATTAAAATGAAACCATATAAATGAATTATTTAGGAAGTGCTTTTAGCCCTTCGCACTATATTCAGTCTTTGAAGTAGCTTGCAGTTTAAAGAAGGTTGATGACCCCAATAAAGGGTTTATATTGTATAGTTTCCCGAAAATTATGTGGGAGAAGACGCATTTTCCTGCCAATCCAAAAAAAGAAATGTAATTTCAGCTTCAATATATGTACATCAAGATATAAATACTTTCAGAGCCTTTAAAATGTACATTTGGCCAACTATCGCACATTGATTGCTTTATCTACTGTATTTAATCAGATGTAGACTTAAGTATATACAAGCTTATCAGAAAGCAACAGAATACTGAATTAATTAAAACATGTTTTAGATGTTAGCAGAAGTTTGCAATTACAGAATGGATTTTAACTTCTTGCACAAACCAAACAACGTGTCCTTTGCTCAGTCTCCCACTCCTCCTTCAACAAGGGGACTCTACGTGCAACAAGGAACCAAACTTGTGTTCGAGAGCTGTAAGGTTGTTAATTAGTGTTCATCACACGTACGGTGGGTGTCATTCGCGTTTCTAAATTTAAAGATGTTGTCGATGCTATTCTTAAGGATGTGTTAGAAAAGTGTTTTCTTAAAACTAAAGTGAGTTAAAGAAGCTTCTGCCAGGTTTTTGTGCATAGTTTCTAGAAGTTTTAAAGTTTATGTTTTAAGGAGGATAACACTGTCACCAGAAGTTTGTGGTTTCAGGCATTTTTAATTATTTTTTTTCCCACCTTGTATTTTTATGTTAACAGCTATAAAATCGTATTTTTCCTTCCTTTATTTTTTTTTAAAGATCTGTTCCTGCCTCTGGCGGCACGATAAAAATGAACTTAACAGCTGTAAATGTACTTGACAATGGTGCGTTTGTGCATTGCAAGAATGTGCAAACTATTCAATAATCTTCAAGCACTCAGTCAAAGCCACATGAGTCCAGTAATCTCCTTTAAAATAATGATGTTGAAATTCGAAAAAACCAATGATGAAACACTTTACTGCACCTTCCGTGGTGAGACTTATTGGTTTGGGCTTTAGTTCCGGCCTGTCGCTTTCCAACTTTGAGTTACTTTGACTTGCGGTACCACATTGATGTATAATAGGGTAGTAGTGAGAGGGCAGAGATGCATTGATAACTCGTTTTCAAACTCTTCTGCAACTGCAAATACCGGTGATATTCTGTTTGCAAACCAAAGCAGCAATGGTGGAGAGTTGGTCCCTGCAGTAACATCTGGCTCTTATCTCAGGCATCACATGAGATGTCAGTGAGCTGTTGCTAATCATGTACGCCGGCCTTTCTTGTGGCAGTTGTGTCATCGGAACCTGATGCCTCCAGCAGCGTGTCACTTTTATGTCTGCTGATCGTTCCACAGCTAAAGGCTGAAGTCCTGCTCATTACATAACGCCATAATTTGTACGCTTCAATGTTGAGAGTACATCAACTCGTCCCACTAATGAGAGTCAAACAGTAAACGCTGGCATCAGCATTCTTAAATAGTCACTACACAATTTAATTCTTTCGCCAGGAGAAACCCTAACTTAAATAGTACCTGTAATGAAAATGTGTACAGCAAAAATATGTTTAATGTATTTTTCAATAAACAAAATGTGTACATTTTTATCAAAAATGATCACTAAAGGAGTGGATACACATGGCTGTTTAGAAAAACTACACTTCCCATAAGGTAAACAGACCTGTCACGCCTCTACCTCCCACAATGCACCATTTATTTAAAGCGACAGGCCGGGGCGATCAACGAAAGTGCGTCATATCCTGTGCAAAATGGAGATTGTCCATAGTTTGTGCCCAAAGGTATACAATCCTTCTAAAAAGTCCTTTTAATGTTGTTTTTTTTTTTCAAACAAAAAGGTGCACATATTTTGTTTATTACATTAATTATATATACATTGTTAGCTTAAGATCTATACAAATATCACCCATAAGTATTTGTGGACCTACACTATTTATATTATATTATATTATATTATATTATATTATACTATTTACTATTTATATATTTATATTCCCTTTATATTCCCTTTCATAACAGCACCATAGTGGAAATGTCATGTATTGTTAGCCAATCCGTGCTGTAATTAAAAAAAAAAAAGAAGGTATCGAAATGGCTCAACCTTTTTCATTTCATTGATGAGGTTGTCATTATTGAATGTAGATATTAGCAGGAAATCTTACACCACAGGAACAATCTTTAATATTAAAACCTTTCTCTTCCTTGTCTTAATGTTAGCTTCTGGCTAAATTACATTAAATGATGTAGCAATTTTGCTAACCTCCATTAGAGTAGCAAGACAATTAAACCGTAATTAGCTTTCCTGATTTTTCTGATCAAGGTTGCCAGGCACTGAAGCCGATCACAGCTTAGTGTCAGTTAGTGAGCAAATGTAAAATCGAGTAGCCTAGCTCTAAGCCCGGGTGTAATGTTGTTGCTTTGAGGCAGCGTTCTCACTCTTGCATTCATATGAGTTGATCATATCTATTGTTTTGTTGCTTCAGAAACAATTGGATAACTCAGTATTTGGCGCAGTTACAGGTTGCAGTATCACTACTTGTGATACCAAACAAAACAATCAGTAAATATAGCGAAGTGGGAAGAAAAACGAATCCAAAGCACCCACTTTGGTAGATATAATAAGCAGTATACCCTCATGTATGAAAGCTGTTGCAGATTTAGTGCAACTACACATTTTCTTGCACCTTCTAAAATACTTCTATACACTGTGGAATTTATTTTTGCTGTAAAATGAAGACAAATATCCAAAGAAAAGGGAATAAAAGAACCCAATAGATTGTCAGAGGATAAGTACGTGACTGTAGGTGTATCAAAGGAAGACTAAACCAAAGACAAGTCTCTGGTCTCTAGCAACAGCCAGTTGTGACAACCTCGGAAAGCAGACGGTTTCTTATCCTGAGGTGTGAATTGAATCCCCCACCTCAACCCACCTCTGTGTTTTAACAGAGAGGGAGCGGGTACAAAGACGAGAACACAATACCTCTGCAGTGACATCTGAGGAATGTCTTCACAAAGTATCGATCCGACACTCTTGACTTTTAGAGGCAAACCTTTTAGCATGGCAGATACATCTGTCCCAGGCAGACACTCACACAAGCAGCACTCACGGCCTGAAGAGCAACATTGTCGTTAAAAACATGAGTCATTTAATAATCACACAAAGCAAGCAAAGAGGAATTGTTAAAAAAAAAAACCTGTTTTTTTCTGCTAATAATAAACAAAGCTATTGATTTAAATTCTAAACATATCCTGATAGGCTACAATTTTGAAAGTGCGATAGTCTGAGTGAAAACTGTGTGAGCACTAAAGGAATCATTGGGAGAAATCATTGGGTATCAATGAGCACAATGTAGAAACTGTCAATGACTGCGGTGCCCAAACATTTCATCTTATAGAGTAACTGAACATCAAAATGACTTTCTTCTGCTGAAAACAAATGCGATATGACATGTTCAGATTGTGATTAGAATGTGACGATGATCTGACGAACCACGTAGATTCTAGGCTGTAGTGCACGTTCTATCCCTCAGTGCTGTGTCTATGCCATATGTCTGTGTGCCCTACACAGCCACATCCAAAGGTTTTCTACTCTTGATAAATCACACTGTTGGCGAGACGGCTTCATGTTAATACTACGGGCACTCCGATGGACCAATCAGAGTGAGCTGTAGGCCATGTCTTGGCTTGTTTGCTCGCTCCCTTTTTGAGCCTTAACTACAGTCGAGAATGAAAACGAATGTGAGGAGTTGGTGCCTTTAACAAACTCTACTACTTTGGCAATATGGTAGGATGGATACCAGACCCTAGCCTGACGGGACTCCAATATATCTCAGATCGATATTTAGAATTATACAACAGTTCCAACTAAGTACTTTGATTGGACAAGAGACATTCCATGAGTGCTGATATAGTGTATAACAGCACTGGGACTTTTTATAGACATTATAAAGCCACTGTACAGGCGTTCTAATAACCGTTAGTCAACAGCCTTGTCTCCCTTCCAGTTGTGGATCATCAGCTGTTAGCGTGTGCTTTGTGCGCCCTTGTGCGCTTGTCTGTTGACATTTCCGAATGCCTTCCTAGTAGGAAGTAGGAAGGATCCGCAAATATGTTAATGCCTGTCGCACAGAATACTGCGGCCCGATCTGAAAGTCACACCCCCATCCGTACAGGCAAATCAACCAACTAAGACACAGTCACTTGATAAGAACACGCCTTGAGATGAAACAAGCAATAACAAAGCAGTAACATGTTATCTTGCATAGGACATGATCGGAATCCAAACTGTGGAAAATGAGTTCAAAACACTGCTTAAAGTAGGATTTTATTAACATGAGTGTGCTACCTCAAAAAAAACTAATTAAAGTCACATGACTGTCTTGTTATGAAGCAAGAGTGCGTCTTACTTTAATGTTGTGTTTAAGTTTACCCATCCTATAAAAAATTAGCACCTGTCAACTCTGCAATCTGTGCTTAGCAGGTTGAGGTATAGTGAGTATGGAGTTAGCATAGCATAGATGTTACCCATCATCAAAGCACCGGCCGAGACGCACGTCAGACAAAACTTCAGTTTAGTCACTCTTTAAGTTTTAAACCTGAAGTTTGGTGACGAGGCAAGACTCAAACACACAAAATAGGCGTATTACGTCTTAGTTTACAGAGTACCAATTATCTTAATTTATATCCACATTGGATTTATTACACACACAAAACACAACTGTAAGGTACGCATGCAGAGTTTCTTAGTTCTCTCTTTGTTTTTTCTGAATATTTTTTCATGGGAAAGTTTCTGTTGCACTTTAAATACTACGGGTATTTGATTTGTTCGAAAAGATACAATTTCTACTAATGTAAATAATTTAATTTAGTGAATAGTGGATGGGTATGGTTGGGGCTTAATTTGGGCTGGAACACAAACCTCCCAGATTTTGACTGGCACTTATTTGATTGGATCCAGAACCTCGTTTTGCTTTTAGGTGTTTTGATGACATTTTGAAGTATTATCTTTGGCCAGCGCTGTCTCTTATCGAGTTGAAATCACTGGAAATTACATTATACACTAAAAACTGAGTGCGAGTGATGAGAGTGGCTAAATTGGTGTTGATTTTGCGCTGTCCTTGGTGCTGAAACATTGGCAGATTTGACAGCTGTCGCTCTGATGCGCTCTGTAACAGGTGATTGTGCTTCTTTAAGTTTGATTCATTATTATTTTATGACAAATTTAGGTTCATTGGTTGTTTGTGTTCACGTGATATTATTGGCCCATTTAGTTACCAAAAGGCGCTTTAAAAATACACTTTCTCTCTCTCTCTTACTGTCGGAACAACACCTGGCTTGTGTTCCGGGTCCTGATGATTTACAAGTTAAGCACTGGGTATGGTCCAGATATCCTGCAAACTTGTTTTATAATTATTTCCACAAACTTCTGCACAATATGTAAAAAATGGTGACACTATAGAACAAGACGTTGTGTGGCGTTAGCTGTAATTCAAAACCTGTCTTGCTCTGTCGACTCAGAATTTCTTTATTGTGCTGGAGTTTCAATTCCATTCAAATCAGCTTTATTTATATAGCGCAAATTACAACAAAAGTCATCTCGAGGCTTTGTCAAAATATAAAATTCATAAGAAAAAAAAAACCACAACAAATCCACAGAACATTTTGTATTATTTTGTGCTTTTTTTTCTATTTTCTCATCTCTGATTCTTGTGGTAGTTGGTGTGACAGAGACCTTCACTGGCAGTTTGCGTGTGCAGTCGGGGCCTGTGTGAGCTGAACCCTGACTGTCCCTCGCACACCCTGGGGCTTTATGAAAAATGAGACCATGGAGATTGAGATAATAACATTGTGGAATGGGAGTGTATGAATTCGTATCAGACTTGCATACATGGGAATCTGTGTATGTGTGTGTGTGTGTGTGTGTGTTCGTGTATGTGTGTGTGTGTGTGTGTGTGTGTGTGAGAGCTTGCATGTGTTGCTTGGTGTGTAGAATAATTGTCTCCTCCCATGTGGAAAAACTATAAATCAGATTCACTTAATGTTCTGCCATTACGGGTAAATTAAAATTCCACAGTGATCGATAGGGTAATGACTGTCATATTAGGTGTGCACATCATGAAAAATCCTTTTTCACATCATTTCATCCCAATTTGCTCTGTTTTTTGTTTTTGTTTGCGTGTCTGATGCAAGGAGAAAGGCAGAATAAACACTTTTAAAAGCACCGCTACATGGTTTACAGAATGGAAATGAGTTTAGTGTTTTCACCTGAATTAGAAAGCTTGATCATGCTTTGAATGCTTCATTCTGGATCGCTTTTTACTGATAATGTCTGATAAGCAGCATTAATCAAAGATGTATACTCATTTTGTGACAAAATATTGGAAAAAGGACAAAGAAACAAAATAACAATGGAACAAAAGGGGATGTGGGATATTTGAATACTGTATGGTTAAATTCTGTCAACACTAAGGCTGCAACAACAAATCGTTAACTTCAATAAATAATTGACTATTAAAAACGTTCGCCAAATATTTCATTTTCAATTTGTTGCGTCGTGCAATTTACGTGTCACTCACCGTGCGGCAGAGCCGTTTGCGCATCACAAGTGTTTGTGTGCGCGCGCAGTGTCTGTGTGGGCGCACCGTGAGTATTTGTATGTGCACGCACCGCGAGTGTTAGTGTGCGACACTGTGTGTGTGTGTGTGTGCGTGTGCGTGTGCGTGTGCGTGTGTGTGTGTGCGCGCACCACGAGTGTTTGTGTGCACATGCAGAGTGTTTGTGTGCGTGTACGCACCATATGTGTTTGTGTGCACCACGAGTGTTTGTGTGTGTGCACCGCGAGCGTTTGTGTACACGCGCATTGTGTGTGTGAGCGCACCACAAGTGTTTGTGTGTGCGCAGTGTTTGCGTGTGTGTGCACCATGAGTGTTTGTGTGTGTGCGCAGGAGTGTTATTGTGTGTGCGCGTGCGCCAGTGTTTGTGTATGACTTGCGTGTGCAAACGTTTGTGCATGAGAGACACTTTTACTTCAGTTTAATCAGCTTAAGTAGTGTTTAAATGTGCTTTATAGATAAACAGTGTTTCTTTTTAAAAAGAATCTGATTAATCAATTCATTTATTGACTGATTAATCGATTATGAAAAAAATTGTTAGTTGCAGCTCTAGTCAACACCTAAAATACATCAACATTCACATTTACTGCTACAAAGCTCTATAATTCACTGTTTCCCTGTAGCTTGTAACAGTAGAACCTATTTTGACATGCAAATGACTATTGAAGGAATTTCCATGACTTTTCATTTCTCGAATAACAACATCTTGATTATCATTGATAGCAGCATAATTTTGTTTTTTTTTCCCAAATGCTTGTCGAGGCAATTGACAAAGTCTCAGCAGGTAACTTTTCCACACGGTTCCCCTGGAAGTCTCATAATGATGTGTTTGAAAATCCTCCTGCCTTTTATTACAAAGTCCTACTCATTTGAAGGGGAGAAGTGGAACGTAGCGCGAGATGGGAAGAAAAAGGTGTGAACGTGTGTGTGTGTACATGCCGTCGCCTTTTGTCTGCATGTGTTTGAAGAAGGTTTTCTTTTGTTTTGTTTTTTTTGTTTTTTGTAACGTGTCACACAGACAGGATGTTAGAAACGTAATCTCTAGCTGTGCTTGTGTTTGTACGCTCGTGTCTAAAAGAGCTTTGGTTCTTACGAGGATTGAGCGGGTGTGGAATTAGTGACACTGAAATCCTGCTCTCGTAACATCCAATTAAACGCGACTGGATTATGCTGATGCTACGCTAATTTACCTAAATCGACTAAATAGTTGAGAAAATAGCAGTTCTAGTTCAGAAATGATTGCTCTACATAATGATGATCTCATTAGTAGTTATGCTTGATAGAGTATTTGTGCTTATATTATTATTTACAATACAATATCAGGTCAATCATCTTTTAAATCCAAACTGTCTAATACTGGGGTGTCAAATTTATTTTAATTCAGGGGCCAAATACGGATAAGTTTGGCATGAAGTGGGCCACAGATGTGGGGAATCCAACAATTTCAACATTAGTGCAACTTTGCATTGCCGTGTATAAATGATATAAAAGTATGTAATATATAAGGCACCAACAGTATCAGAGTAATAGGTTGATGATGTATTTAATTTGGGGGGAATTTAGTCAAATAATTTAAAAAAAAATAGGTTTCTTTCAAATATTTGAGTAAAAATGACTTCCAATGTGTTATACAAGCATGGGAAATCCATGAATCCCTGTAAACATTGTAGAGTTTCATTGAATTTTTCAGAAATCAAATTAAATTCTACTTGAATAATTGTAAAGTTCTACTTCCAAATAAAACTATTAAAATGTTATGTTCTTTCTAAGTTGTTGCATGGATGCAAATATTTGTATTTGGATATGATTCGGTGATTTAAAATGACTCCCATAATTCCCACGAAAAGTTTATATTTTTGAATATTGCCAGAATTCCGAAGCTTGAGTTCCTGTGGAAATTTGCCATATATTTTATGCCCCTTTGCTACCCTACTGAGATATCCACAATGAAATAATTTGGTAATTTACACAGAGATTCATGTTTTCTCAGTCATATCAACTTCCCCCTGTGGGCCGATTTGGATCTTTTAAAGGGCTGGATTTGGCCCCCGAGCCTTGAGTTTGACACATGTGGTCTAATACATTGCTTAAATGTGGCCCGGTGTACTGTAAATAAAAAGCTAAATGACACTAAACACAAGTTCAACCCTTTAAAATGTCAGATTGAGGTAGAAATTATGTCCAAGGCCGACAAAAACAAAACCAACACCTAATATAGGAATAAACAATGATGCAATAAAAGCATCAAAACAACGATAGAAGTAGTTAACAGTTTGTGTTTAGGGCCAAATCTGAGGGGAAGAAAAAAAATGTGGTGAAAGATTATTCACACCCAGTGACAGTGCGGTGTCAGCTTGTTTTTTTCTCGAATGCAGAAATCGGGATTTCTTTTGCCGTTTTTCATCTGAGGTGATTATTATGTCAAGCCAAAGAGGGGACTTTGTTTAAGTGAGACGGCGGAATGAGGAAGTGTTGGATTTACAGTAACAAGACAGCAAGTCAATAATGGAGGAAGTCAACGTGTCACATGCGAGACGCTGAAAGGAGCTCAATAAGCATTATAATGAAGCGATTTGTTGTTTGTGTAGATAGAAAAGGCATGGTGTCATTTTTTTTAGTTTAATAAACCCAAATTGTACAGTTGATGGGCTACATTGTACCTGATGTTAAACATCTGGATTTTGGGATGTACTGTGTGAACTGTCAGCAATTTGATGATTAAATCAGTGTTTTTTAACATTTTTTTGACAGATACATCTTTTCACACCAATAATAGAAAATGTAAAAATAATAATACTAATAATCAAATTAACATATATATATATATATATATATATATATATATATATATATATATATATATGAAGATTGATATTTCTAATACAAAGTGAGATTAACAATAATGCAGTGTTTTAAATAGGAATCAAATGAACAAAAAACAAATTAATTTTTATCATCTTTCATATTTTGCATTCTTGATACACGTCATGGTGGAAAAGGTGGTTAAATGAGATTTTAAACACCGCAGAAATTGGTTGAAAGTTGTGAATTAAAGTGGCCAAAAAGTACAGAAAAAGTGGTAAAAAGGGTTCAAAGTGTCAATATTGGCTTAAAAGTGGCAGAAAAAAGTAGGAACAATTAAAACTGGCAAATAATGGGCATGACAAATCATCATTGCGTGTACAGTATATGTGACATTAGGTAGGAAAAGTGGTGGAAAGGGTTTTTAAGTGCTGAAAATGTCTTGAAAGTGGAAAAAATTATCAGAAAAGGCTTTGAAATTTGACGGAGAAGTGGCATTAAAAAGAGCAAAAACACTGCAAGTTTGGTGGAGCTGCAGAAAATGAGTAAAAAATAAGCAAAAACTGCCTCAAATTTTTCAAAAATGTATAGCAAATTCTTAATAAAGGCATCTGGTGACCCCCTCCCCGTGTCTCGCAACCCCAAATGGGGTCCCAACCCCAAAGTTGAGAACCCCTGGGTTAGATCACTTTGCAATTTTGTCGGGTTGCTGCATGTAAATTCTTCATTCGATAGAATGCACATTTTTTGATGCTATTTCACTAAAAATGCACAGAAAATCATGTATTTTCCTAGGAATACAAAGGTCGTTATTTTGAGGACAGACCACAGATGTCGGGGCAAAGGGTGCAGATGGTCGTGGCCACATCCAGCCTTGCTCTCTTGACAGGAAAACCCTCCGTTTGCTTTCGGTACCAGGAGCAGATGGTGTTCTCCTCGCTGCGCACCCGGACCTAATCCCCTCATTAATTCTTCTGCTTAATGCTTTGGGTGAATTTGAGTGTAGCAGGCAATAGATCATCAGAAATGAAGCCCTCTTTCCCTTTAAAAAAGACTGTTGAAGATGTCCTTGGTTACTTGTTATGTTTGCGCTCTAAAGGAGTTCCTACATTCAATAATGAGATTTTTTTCTTTTTATATTTTTAAATGGAGTTGCATTATCCCGAAACGTTTGTTGTTCTTTATTGTTGTGCAAGCACAAGTCATCGAATGGGTGACAATTTAGGAAATCTCTGCCACTAATGAGCAGGTAGAATCGTAGTGAACCAGTAAGGCGTGCCAGTAAAAGAAAGGATGTTTTTCCTCATCTTTGTAAGTATGAAGTTTCTCCTATAAACTTCCACTTCCACCTGGGCACGTTTACTGAAGTTTGTGATTTGCTGTTTACTTCAGTATCATGGCTGGCTTTTTAATATTTGCATCTTAAACTCCTGTTTGGTTTTGATTTTGTTTTTCTAAAACTACTCCTTATTACCACAGCTTTTGTAATGAAATGTTGCACCCGTGGTTTCTTAATTTGGTTTTTATGTGGATTTCTCTCTGTGCAGCAGAAAATGGGACCATTTGTTTTCACAGCGTGTAACTTTATTTTGGTAATTTTGGCGAAATTGTGCCTTCAAAAATCGAGTTATGTTTGGTATGACGGTACTGGGTGTTAGCGATAGTAATCAAAGTATTTTAAATTAACCCTATGCAATGTGATAATCTAATATCTAAGGCTGTGTTTGAAATGTCATACTAACAAACTACTCACGTCAAAATAAATATATAAGTATACTTCATCGGGAACGGTCATCATCCTAAGGATGTACTGTATAACTGCATACAGTAGAACCATAATTTCCTCTGTTAAGAATCCATTGCACTGGAAGTGTGATTTCTTACACCTCTGGATTCATATATTATATTTTTAAATTTGACTGTGTTGATTTAAAAATATGTTATTGCCAATGTGGCTTTTGTGTTTTTGCCACTAAACATGTGTAGATGAATAGTCAGCCATGTCAGTAGAGGGCAATAGTTTTCCATTCTTAGGATGAATTGTGGTATACATTATTTGTTGATTTGTTGAAGACTTTCCTTTGCAAAAGGTGTGCGATAAACAATCACTTGACTTTGTCGTCGCTTTGCATTGTTGAACAAAAAAAAAAAAAATCCACCAATGACGTAAGCCACAGGCACAAAATCTGATGACATTGTAGAGTTGGGCTGCACAATTTTGACAAAAAAAAACCTAATTGCAATTTTCCTAACAGATATTGCGATTGCAATTTGAATTACGATTTTTAAAAAATATTTTACACATTTTTATGCATATGCGTTGTATGTTTTTAGTTAGGTTAGGTTATTGTCGTAGTGAAAACCATAATACCGATGCGATTAAGGTTAATCATTCAGCATTAATGTAGAGGATCCATCTGATAAAGCTCATGCACAGCCCTTCTCAGTTTCAACTCCCACGTAACATGCTGCACAATTACAAACATGCGCTGTATGTGGCTCTGCCAGTCTAACAGATGGGTTAGCCTCGCTGCGATCTCCGACATTCAACTCTCAGAGAAGTGGGGCCGTGGTGGTCTTCATGATACCCAGATGTTGTGCCAGCAAGATACTGATAGGTACCGTCCAAATGTAGGCCTCATGACCTTGCATTTCTTAACCCAAATATTATCCTCAAATATTACTAACACATTTTACCCTTGGGGTCAATCTGACCCCAGGGATATTTGCCTCCAGAAAATTGTTGAACAGTTTTTATGTCAGGCACTTTGTTTTTCTGTTGAATACCTAAATAACCCCTTGATAATTAGGTTAGTGTATCTTGAAAATCTTTCATCCAAATATTTTTTCATTCATGACCCTCACAGAATAAACCATATTGATTTATGTTGGTGACATATTTATTTTTATCTTCTTTTTTGTAACATATTTGGGGTTATTCGCTATTAAGTCCTCTACGTCACTTTCACTGTGAAAGAGCTGTTCCAAAATGAGAATATTGTCATTTCATGAATGTAACTCGAAAGTATCAACTCTGTATCGGCAGGTAGTCACACACAGACAAGTTTTACACGGCCAAAACAGCTAGGGGTCAAATTGACACCAGAGGAACACCAATGCCTGCAATATCCATTCAGCACATTGAAAAATATTATCACAATGATTTTATCCTTAATCAGTTGTACCCATAAAATTTAATGAATAATGAATCAAAAAAAAAAAAAGTCAACTATTATTTTTGAATGATGAACATTGAATGGGGTGACATTGACCCCAAGGATAATAGGAGAGTTAATATTAGTAAAATGTCTTTCCTTAAAGAAAATGTTATTTCAATCTTACTGTCTCAATCAGGGAACCATTGCATATATTAAATTGTGCAGCAATCGTAAATCTTTCTTTTTTTTCAGTCACCATTTATATTTCTAGTGAACATAAAATGGGCAATTTATCTTTATTTCTCTGTGCTTACTGCATGCAGTATCTCAAGCCAACTGTGTCAATCATTCAACAGCCTTTGTTAATTTTATAGTCAAATTATTTTTTTGAAGGGAAGCCTAATTTCTGCAGCTAATTAAAATGTGTAACATGAGATTAACAATAGGAAGGCCACGGGGGTTAGTGCTGTGATACTGGAGTTCATACTGCATAATAGAGGTGTCAAAGCTGAAAACAAGGCACGAGTAAATTTAGCACAGCACCAGGGGTGATGAATATGCAATAATAAATCCTTTCTAACAAATACGAAGTTTGAAATCTGAATAAATGAAGCGTGTGTGCGGAGGCAGCACCGACCTTAATGCGAAGTGCTAGAAATTCTGATTGGTAATGAAGTCAGGCCCTTTTTTTTTTTTTATTTCTACAAAGAGGTCATTGATTTGCAATGTAACGACACTGATGTTCCTGATAGATCCAATTCACCACGTCAATGACATAAACACACTTGGATGTGACAATGTGCACGTGCCTCAGGAGAGTGGCATTCAATTACCGACCCCGCTGCCGTGTACTGCCGTGAATTAATTTTCTCTCGAGCTTCTGATTTGTGTCTTGAATCGCTCTTTGCAGCAAACAAGGCTTTGATTGACATCAGCCTAATATAGGTGGCAGCGTGCAGATCTGGTACATATGCTTCCAATGTTGGAGATAAACGTCTTACTCATTGGCTTTGGACGTAAAATGGCACTCTCACAACTCAGACAAGGTTTCTGTAACACTTATTATTATTATTATTATTATTATTATTAATAATAATAATAATAATAATAATAATAATAATAATAATAATAATAATAATAATAATAATAATAATAATAATAATAATAATACATAGATAATATGCATTTCCTGAAGAAAATGTGAGGATGGAGGTGAGACGTAGAACGGGAAACTTTTACAGAATGAACTTTTATTTTGAAAGGGTTATCTATTTGACTTCCGAGCACAATCTATGACGTGATCAGCTTTTATTGTGAAAGAGCAACCTGCAACCTTCACA
The DNA here is from genome assembly GCF_900634775.1 of Gouania willdenowi. Taxonomy (NCBI): domain Eukaryota; kingdom Metazoa; phylum Chordata; class Actinopteri; order Blenniiformes; family Gobiesocidae; genus Gouania; species Gouania willdenowi. Next base: position 13,178,680 of record NC_041061.1, on the reverse strand, counting down.
GAATCTGCTTTTATTCTGAAAGAGTTTTCTATTTGGCTTCCGAGCACTATCAGCTTTTATTTTGAAGGGACATTATGCAACCTTCACAGAGTCAGGTTTTATTTTGAAGGGGCTATCTGAAACCTTCTCAGAATTAACTTTATTCTGAAAGGGTTATCTATTTGGCTACAACCTATCCTTATTTTGAAGGGGCCACCCGTAACCTTCACAGAATCCACGTATATTCTGAAAGGATTTTCTATTTGGCTTTTGAGCACAACCAATGGCATTATCAGCTTTTATTTTGAAGTAACATCTATAACCTTCACAGAATCAGCTTTTATTCTGAAAATATCTGTTTGGCTTCAAAACACAAACTATGATGTGATTAGCAATTTTTTTTTTTTTTTTTTTTTAAAGGACATCTATACCTTTATATCTATAAGTATAACCTGTTAGATTAAGAATAACTCCTCTGAGTCAGAATTACTCCTTGGAGTCACTATAACCCTAAGTGTACTTCTCGGAATCGGTCTGATCGTACCGCTTTTAATTGATTTGAGTGCGAAATTGATAATAAGAGGAGTGTCCTTGGTATTCTGTGTGCTGGGGTAAGTCACTCAGTAAAATCAGACTAAATTTGTTTGGATGACTTGGAGGACAAAAGTCTGTTCCATATTAGTAATAATGATAAAGTACACAGAAAACAATACATACTTTTAATGCTTGCAACAATGTTGCTTCGCACACCCCCAAAAACGCTATCTTAGCAGTTAGAAAGTTAGGAAGGGAGGTTGCTGAATATTTAATGAAGGAAGGTGCCAGACTTGCGTCTTACTCTGGGAGTTCTAATAGATAAATAAATAAATCACAATAACTGCGGGTCTTTGAAAAACATCAAACAGGCAGCCACAGATCTAAAATCAATCACCGACTATAGCTCAACACGTACACACATGCTTCCTGTTAAGTGAGCATCTAATGCTTGGCTTTGGGAGGCAGGGAAAGTGGGAGCAGACACCTTAATGTGCCTCCACCATATGTTGTCAGCTACTGATGGATGCAGCTCTCCCCAGCAACTCCACTGCCTTATTATGTTTGCAGGTGACTCTGCCGTCATAGATAAAGGTAAAGACAAGCCATCTGTTCTTTACTCTGGCAAGGTGGAGCTTACAAAAATAGAACCGTTCGAGTGTTCGCAAAGTTGTGTGGTGTGCCCTGGGGTTGGTTTTGTAACCTGAATAAATTAATAACCAGGTTTGACACCTTCAGCGTTCACAGTGCAGTGTAAGCATTTTTGTCAGAGAAAATAGTCAAGAATTATTCTGGTGAAACCTAGGCAAAGACAAAGGCTGTGTCCAAAGTGTCATACTAACATACTACTTCTACTAAGTCTGGCGTCAAAACTAGTATGTAGTGCGTTTACATTAGACAGTATGAAAAGATTGAGTATGTGAGAAATACTCAGATATATGCGATATATGGACATACACAAATATGCACAGTGGGCACACGAGTCATACTCAACGGCCCCATGATGCATTGCGAGCAGAACGTAAAATGGTCCTGGGACCAGCTTCAAGCTAAAAGTCAAAGATCCCCTTTTCAAAACAAAAGCATCTGTTCTTGTCTTCCATTAGTATTTTAACGCTTTTGAAGCTAACCAGACCGTTTTGTCAAGTCGCACAATGACGGGTCTCTGAAAATCTCCAAAATGTTGGCATGAAATGTGTCTACGCATGTTTTATGGATCAAATGAGCAAACGCTGATATTCTACTTGGTCACTTTCTTGCTTGAAATGTTTTCGGAACTTTCAAAGGTGGCGAATCAACATACTGTAGATATTTAGCCTCAGTGTGCTTCAGTTTCTTGACGTTGTAGGTTCGAAATGCATCTTGGGAAACTTGGAAGCAAACTTCAGTGGGACTGCTCATCATCGTTCATCATCCTAACAAGACTTATAGTATATAGTAGGCATACATGCTCATTGAGTTTGTAGTCCATAGTATGGAGTATGTCATTTGGAACACAGCCAAACCCTTCAGTCAGCTGTGCTGTAAGTCTAAGTTGCATATAAGGATCATGGCCTTTACGCATTCTCACAATTATCCAAACATCATAATCTACTTGGTAACGCAGCCCGAAGATCATTTAAATTAAAATTCACATAAATGTATCACAGTTGGATGTCTATTTATTTTTCATATCTCGATGGAGAGCGTTATTTTCCAAGGCATAAAAACCCAGATGGAGGCTTCAAAGTGCTTGCATTATCCATAAATAGAATTTGTCTTTATCCGCTGAGAGTTAAAAAATCAAAAAACCCCCAACTAAAACCTGTTCACACGAAGCCACTGCAGAGCATTACAAAGCTACGGGCTTTGAATTATCTCCAGGTCGGCTTTTTATACTTTAAAGAAAAGAAGGCAAAAAAAAAGAAAAAGAAATCAAGCACACGTCTCCTTTTAGACTTCAACAGCATAATGGTATTTGCTTAACTGAGCAGCCGGCAATCACTCTCCTCCTGCCAGTGTCATATCACTGATCAAGTGTGGCTCAGTTCCTGTCTGAACGGAGGGCTGCCAGACGTAATGCAATAAAAACGGGTGCACAGCTTGTCTAAAAGGACCCAGGTCCTGTTTCCTGCTGACGATACCAGAATGAACGCTTTCTTCTCTTTGTCTTCCTTTCTTTCTTCATTTCTTTCTTTCTCCTCCTCGCTACGAGTCGGAAGTCGTTGAGTTATAAAGAGCCAATTGTGATTTCTCGGTCACACCTTTGTATAACACAATGTACGGAAAAGAAAACGGACATTTCTATTTATTTTAGGACAAAGGGTCGATGCTACTGATCGGTAGAGGTGAAAGTAATGGATTACAAGTACTTACATTACTGTAATTGAGTTGCTTTTATGGATACATTCTAAATTATTACATTAATTTAATGTTTTTGTGATTTTTTTTTTTTTCATTTCCATTTCAGGTTGTGCTTTCTACCTATTATGTTGTTAAACACATGACACATTTCACATGGCACTATTTTAGAGTTCATCAGTGTAGCTATACTTAGAGCCTGACAATTATTTATTTTTTAAATTATTTCTTAGTGTTATGTTATACTTTTATTTTATAGATGCCTTTGTGAAAAATAAATGAGGTTTGTTCCTTTGTATGTTTATACACGAGATATTTACTGCATGCAAGCGAACCATGGCAAGATTTATGACCAAAAATCAACATGGAGGGGGTGGAACTAGTAACTTTTACTTTGAGTACTATTTAATTGAGCTAATTTTTTACTTGTACTTCAAGTAACAGTACTTCTACCATAATTTCCAGACTATAAGCCGCTACTTTTTTCTCACGCTTTGAACCCTGTGGCTTAAAACAATGACGCGGCTAAATTGTGGATTATTCCCGGTTTTATAACTTCATGCCGCCAACAATGAAATTGTTAACATTAAATCGTTGTTGTATACACGGAATCATTCTGATCACCCTTTTTGTCACGATGCACACTGCCTCATCATAGCAACGACATGGAGAAATGTTGTCAGAGAGAGACAGAGCGAGCGCCCGCTGAAGCAGCAGCAGCAACGTGGATGAAGTAAAAGTCGGCCAGTTTGTAATAGAAGGATAAACAACATAAAGTTGTCAAATCACCGTGTTAGGTTTGTTCAGGATTGATTGGTGCTCTGGACTCTGATGCTGACGGAGACGTTTCCGTAAGGAGGACGGACAGACGGAGATCAGAACAGCCTGGATACAGTACGATATTCAGTCTGTTCTGCGTTGGATTTGTTCAGAAGCGATTGCGTCCGTATTCTGACTCAGAGTCCGACTCGCTGTGATCGCTCCTCGGTAGTTCATGGAAAGAAGAGCGGACGAAGCGGTGTATCAGTCTGGTTCCAGTAAAAAATGACCATAAAAAGCTGTAAATGGACTGATGTGTAGAGTGGGGCAGTGAGGAGGTGACTTCATGTAGTAAAGGCAATTGATCAGTTGGAACTCGGACATTCAGGTGAAACCTAACTTGAATACAGTAGTCCGTCTACCTGCCCGTTCTGATTGGCTGAGCTGTCTGAAGGGCACCTTCATCAGCCAATAGAGTGTGGCCTATGTTGGGCTGCGGCATATGTGGATTTTTCTTAGAAAATTGCTAAATTATTGTAATGCGGCCAATGAAACAGTGTGCTTTATAACCCAGAAATTACGGTACTTGAGTAGGAAATATCAGTACTCTTTACACATCTGTAGATATAACCAAAAAAAAATAATTGTGGAGGTTTGTATCTCTTGAAACTGAGCTGTAGTTGAGTCCTGATTTAAAACATTATGCCATGCAAATCGACATAACGGCAGCCATAAATAAAATTGCCTACTTTACTCTTCACAATAATGGCTCCAGCAATGGTTAGCCATCATCTTAAAAGCATCTCTTACGTTGACATTACTGTCTTCTAAACTGTGGCAGGTGGCTTTCACGTAACGTGAACCGTTGAACTTCGAAGTGACGGTAAATGAATCAGCGAGACGTGATGTGCTTCAAATCTAACCAGTGCTCGTCTTATCCAATACAGTGTATGTGATTGTTGAACCCACAGATGCCTGGTGGTGTGATGGTAAACAGAATCCTCTCTTTCCAGCTATGGCTCACAGTGAGTGTCCATCTGGTAGCTTCCCATGGGTTCTTATTATCCTCAGCTAGCCAGAGGTTTTCTGTTTCCGTACAGTTAGCCAGCACCTACCTTAGCGGCCAAAACCAGAGCTCTTTGCAGATACCATGACCAGGTAACCACACTGTGCTGGTGCAGCCTTTTTTTTTTATTTATTCCACAATAAAGACACAACAGAGAAATATAAGTCACCTGCATTCAAAAACATGGCACTTGCTTGTGTTCAGTCAGAGGTGTAAAGAGTACTGATATATTCTACCTAAGTATAAGTACTGTTACTTGATTGAAATGGTGCTCAAGTACAAGTAAGTCATACGTAAAATACTATAAAACAAGTAAAAAGTAGCTCAATTAAATAATACTCAAAGTAAAAGTTACTAGTTACTTTCAAATCCGTGTATCATTCGTTCATTCTTTTTTCATTATGTAACAAAAACATGAAAAAAAACACTCATTATTTGATATTTGTTTCTAAAGCCAAAATAAAAAAAAACGAAAACGCCTTGTTTTTCAAATTCAAGCTCTGTTGCTTCGGTACAGAAAACAAAAAACGAACACCTTCATTTGTTTTCTCCATTACCGATTGGCTAAAGTTTGTGACCCGAAAGTGTACTCTCATCCGACGCTAACGGCAGTTCGGCATGACGAGATCGCTGCTTCCAACTGTGCATCCGAAACGTGTCCTTTTCGCTTTAGCTGGTGTTGGGCACAGAACCTCCTCACGGACATTTCGGAGGATTTAGAGACTCCTGAGTGTTGCAGAGCTAAAGATATCACGGAATGTGTAACGCTTCACTTCCGGGTCACGTACTTTGGCAAATCAGTAATGGAGAAAACGAATAAAGGTGTTCGTTTTCTGTTTTTCGTTTTTCTGTACGGATTTGAAAAACAAGGCATTTTCCGTTTTTTTCATTTTGCTTTTGGAAACAAATATCAAATAATGAGTGTTTTTTTTTCGTTTTTCATGTTTTTGTTACATAATGAAAAACGAATGAACGAAAGATACACGGATTCTTTCACCCCCCATGTTTGTTGTTGTTGTCATGGTTCCCTTGCATACAGTAAACATATCATGTATAAACTTAAAAAGAAGGAGACAAATGTACCACAATTTGGAACTTAATTTATTTTTCACAAAAGCATCTGTATAAAATAAAAAGGTTTGCCAAAATGTACATTTCTTTTAAAAAAAAAAAAAAAATAGCACCAATGAATTCAATTAAAAATGTTATATTCATTTCATTCAGTATTTACTCACTAATGGTTGGGTGTAGAAATATAACAAATGACTTTACTTCTTTTAAAAGGTGCTTAAGTCCAATAAAAATAATGATTTAGAAATATACTAAACAAAGTGCAAGTACCCATAAAAGCAACTAAATTACATCAACGTTATACTTAATTACCTCTGTGTTCATTTTAGTTTTTTCTCCACATTGGAGATGAGATGATTGATCTTGCCCATATGAACAGATGCTCAGGACTGTGGGTATAGCTGAGAGGCCCTGCTGTCCTGTTCTGACACCCTGCCTAGGCAGATTCAGTCATGCAGCTGACCTCTACACGCTCTTAGCGCCTGCTGAGTGGTTCTAAAACCAACCTGACAAAACCATAACATTCTGCACTTGTCTTGGCATTCGGCAGCAAGGAATATTTTTTGCACATTCCTTTTATATGTCGAATAACCCTGCTGGCCTATTGTCTGCTTTTGTTTACGGCTGCTGCAATTCCTGGTTTTTTTGTGCAATCCTTGTGCAAGAAATGGTAACTGTTTAGCAGAGACGTGAGAGAAAAAAGTGATATGGAGAACACATTTTCCAGTAGAAAGAATGAAGGAAAAGTGAGACACCTAATTTGTTTCTTGCTTAATTATTATTATTATTATTATTATTATTATTATTATTATTATTATTATTATTATTATTATTATTATTATTGCTATTGCTATTGTTTTTATTTATTTTTTTATTTTTTAAGATCTAGAAAACGTGTCAAACTCCAGACCCGGGGGCCAAATTTGGGCAACTTCTATCAGAGCAGGGCCAAAACAATGTGATTGTCTGATCTGAGGGTTACTTTATCAATATTCATGTTAGCATTGAGAATAATAACCAATCTGAGCTTTAACACTGGAAAAAACAAAGGGTTTTGTCTTTGTTGTCCTTCTGTGTGGATTTACATTTTTTTTTTTTTTTTTTTTAGACATTTTGTGGGTTTTCAAATGAATTTTGTCTACTTTATTTTCAATATGATGATTTTTTTGTTGCCTTTTTGTGTGTTTTTTGTACAATTGTGTTAAATTTTTTGAGCAATTTTGTGTATTCTGTCATTTTGAAGTTCTTTTGTATATGTTGTTGTTGTTTTTGTAGTAATTTTGTGTTCAAGTTGTCTCCCACTGTCTCGTGACCCCAAAGGGTTTTGTCTTTGTTGTCCTTCTGTGTGGATTTTGTGTGGACATTTTGTGTCTTCTGCTGTCGTTTTCTGTGTCTCTGGAGTTTTGTTGGGCACGCTCAAAAGTAAAAATGAAAGAAACATTAATAAACATTTTGTATATCACCAACTAATTCAGTTGTAGATATCTCAGCCCCTCCAAATACACAAATTCAATTAAAGTCCACTATATTTGCAGAGCTCAGTTTTTCCAGTACTTATATCACATGACAGCCATCATTTTTAATCTCAAATTGTTGAAAGAACTAACATATTTTTTTCATTTTATTCCAAGAAATTTCCCCAAAATCAGGGAAATTAAAGTGAAAATCCTTCCGGGACTGATACACTCACATACTTTATCATTTATGAGTAGAAGTGCAAACCAGGGCACATTCATGTTGAATTTGCTCTTTTTCCCACTTGAAATCTGTGGCCCACTTAAACTCAAACTGGTCCATATTTGGCCCCTGAACAAAGATGAGTTTGATACCCCTGGTCCAGACAATCCTTTATTTTCTGAGCAGGAGTGCAAAGCATGATCAGAATCTTTTTACCGCATTAGAATCCCCTTCCACCCTCTTCCAGGTTGTGATGCTTTGTGATGATTTTGTTTTTGCCTTCTCTCTTTTTGGCCATACAGCAAAATCATAGTCAAGCTTTGAAATCCATGCCCCGCAACTCAAAAAGTGTAAAGTGTCAGATAGGAGCTAGGTCTCAAGCCATGCAGAGCGCTGTGACCATATGGACACTGTCCGCACGCCACTTGGGGTTATATTGACGTGCAGTTGGGAAGCAGCAGCAGCGGCTTAACACAAAATATATCTTTACACACACGGTGTGAAAACAAACACCACCGGCTTATTGCTTGTCTCAGTCAACAGTGGATGTCGATTCATTTCAGCAATTGGGCCTCTGATGTTCACCATGACCGTGGAAAACTGATGGAAGAATTGGAATTTCGAAACGGGAAAATTATTTTTATATAGAATCGAGCCCCAATATGACACGGAAATGCCTCACATGCATGATTTGGGACAATGCCACGCATTTACACGCTATTTTTCCACAGGAAAACGGGTGACTGAATGTCTAGAAAGTGTGACAAAAAGACAAATATGTCCAATTCCATACAAAATCAATCCTGTTTCTTACGTGTTCCGGTTTGTCTAGTCATCATGTTATCCTGTGATTGAAAATGAATGCCAAGCTTCCTCTAAAGTGTGTTACAAACATATTGTGAAGAACAAGCGTATTGAGTATTGTGACTGCATTCAAAGCAGAAAAGGCACTGGAACAAAGACAGCCTTAGCTGATGATGTATTAGTTAAACTGGTGCTCATTTTACATGGTGACACTTACCAGCATAGCACATGCATTTACAAGCACACGGCTGTCACCGCATAGGGTTTCATGCATAACGTGAAGGTGATTGGCCAGTTTGTGGTAATTTAAGGTTTCACAAATAATGTTTTAGCACCATATTACGCATTTATTTTTTCCCATTAAATGAGTGGCTGAGGGTCTAGCATTGTGGCTAACGTAACAGCATTATTTTAGTGTAACCATCCCAACTTTGTAAGTCATCTGAAGCATATAAACAGTTAATTTAATAGCAGTATTTGACTCTATTAACCTTATTCAGCATGTTTGGTAAAAAATTAAAAAAAAAGTGACCAAAATGGTAGAAAAGGTGGTGAAATGGGATTTTAAAAACCACAAAAATTGGTAAAAGTTGCAAGTTAGAGTGGTCATGAATGGGCAGAAAAAGTGGTAAAAAGGGTTCATAGTGTCAATATCAGCTTAAAAGTGGCAGAAATTGGAGGACCAAGTGGTATAAAGTAGGAACATATAATTTAAACTGGAAAATTATGGGCTGATAAATCATGAATGTAGTTAAATTGGCAGAGATAGGCATGAAATTTGGTGAAAAGAGGTTAAAGTGACGATAATGGTCAACATAAGTGACATTAGGTGGGAAAAGTGGTTTATTAGTGGCAAAATTGTCTTGAAAGTGAAAAAAATTGCAGAAAAAATATTGAAATTAGATAGAGAAGTGTCAGAAATGGGAGTAAAGTAGCAAAAACGCATTAAAAGAAGCAAAAATATGGCAAGAAACAGTGATTAAAATAGGTTAAAATATGGTGTCGTTGTAGATAAAAGGGTTAAAATAAGCTAAAAATATTCTTAGTTTCTTGAAGGCATCTGGCGACCCACTCCCACTGTCTCGTGACCCCAAAGGGTTTTGTCTTTGTTTGTTTGTTTTTTTTTAGACATTTTGTGGGTTTTCAAATGAATTTTGTCTACTTTATTTTCAATATGATGATTTTTTTTGTTGCCTTTTTGTGTGTTTTTTGTACAATTGTGTTAAAATTTTTTGAGTAATTTTGTGTATTATTCTGTCATCTTGTGTAATCTCGTTTGCATTTTGTGGGCCTTTGAAGTTCTTTTGTATATGTTGTTGTTGTTTTTGTAATAATTTTGTGTTCACGTTGTTGTTTAGTGTGTCTTCTGTTGACATTTTGTGCCTTCTGCTGTCGTTTTCTGTGTTTCTGGAGTTTTGTTGGGCACGCTCAAAAGTAAAAATGAAAGAAACATTAATAAACATTTTGTTAAATCACCAACTAATTCAGTTGTAGATATCTCAGCCCCTCCAAATACACAAATTCAATTAAAATCCACAATATTTGCAGAACTCAGTTTTTCCAGTACTTATATCACATGACAGCCGTCATTTTTAATCTCAAATTGTTGAAAGAACTAGCATATTTTTCTCATTTTATTCCAAGAAATTTCCCCAAAATCAGGGAAATTTAAGTGAAAATCCTTCCGGGACTGATACACTCACATACTGAGCCAAAAATAGCCAAAGCCAAAAATATTCTTAGTTTCTTGAAGGCATCTGGCGACCCCCTCCCACTGTCTCGTGCCCCAAAGCTGAGAAACCCTGGTTTATTAGACAGTAAGGTAATCTACACAGGGAAAATTATTAAACTGAAAGTAAACAGAAAAGGGTAACGTTTACCCTTTTGCAAATTTCTTTCTTTTAATTTCAGTAAAGACTGAATTGGATGTGGGTCCATAATTTGATGGCTTAGGAATATTGCTGTTGTGTGAATTGTCACTGAAGCATTTGGGGGGAAGGGATGAATGGGGCTCACAAGGGTTTATCCCAAAAACTGTAACATAATGGTGCCACAATGACTCGTTGACTGTCCAAGTCTTTTCTGTAGTGTTATTAAAATAATTGTGAAAAAAAAAAGTTGCTTACCTAGCGTAGAACTGTTGGTCACATCTGGGAACGAGAGAGAAAGAGAAAGAAATGTCAGAAAGTTAAAACAATGGACAAAGTGAGATTTCAACTGGCTTAAGTTGTCACCTGCTTCCCCAGAAAAATCTGCTCCCTAGCATTGTGCAGACTTCAGGATAAGAATAGCCGCAGTTGAGAGGGATCATTTATTAATGGAGAGACAAAAAAACACCTCCCTCCCAGATTTTAAACTTTGCACATCTTGCATTAATATTTGTCAGTGACTGGAAATTTTGTCAGCACAGGCAGAGATGATGTAAGCAGAAACCTTCATCTATTACCGAGAAGTCATCGCCAATTTCCCACTTTTTTTTTTTTTCCACTGGTGCAGCTGCTGAACAAACAAACACTCTCACATAAATACACACTAAAGTGTTCCCCACTCTCCATACGTCTCAAAGGTAATTTAGCAGCTCTTGGTTGTCTCCTGCCCTCCACGTTCCTTTCCCTACTCTTGTTAAGGTGACGGTGGACATCCAAATTCCCCCAAGTGTGATAAAACTTGTCAAAAAGAGCCTGAGCATATGCCGACATAACCAAGCGTGCATCCGAAAAGGACACTTTATCACTAATTGAATGTTGCTACCTGAAAAAAATTAAACAATTTATAGATTAGCAGAGAAAAGTGGTTCTGCTTGACAAACTTCCTGAACCAGCACTTTGGAATTTTCACAAATAAATACTGATTTTACTTAACTGTACACTTTTTCCCCCTCATTGAAAATGGTCCCTGTGCAACTATAGCATCCTCAAGCAGTTTTACTTTCTCCTAAATATGCAATAAAACAACAAAATTACAAGATCTGACCATACCAAGGGTGTAGTGTAGCGGAAAGTGGTGGCTCAGGACTAATTTGGAGTCATTTGTGCTTACTATGCAGTCTGTTTGTGTTGCTAAGCAGAATATATTAGTGACGTGATTTATCACCCCGTAATGTTCCTCGCTCTGCATTATTTACATTTATTTTTTTTGGCATACTGTATGTGCTGCTAATCCCCCAAGGAAGACGGACACGGTGTGAATGTGACTACAATATATGTTTTCTATGGTAGGACCAATCTATTTTAGGGGCTGAAAAGAAGGGGAATGACGGGATCCAATCTCAAGGCCACCCATTACCATTCTGTCTGACACACATTTACACTAGCTGCCACTGTTGTTGGCAAACAGAGAGAGCACAGCTGAGGACCTTGAAGCTTCATGCCTGGAAAATTGGACCCAGGGGAGCGGGGATAGCAGGAACTGAATTTCAACTTCAAGAGCCACTAGAAGCACCTGGGAATTCACTGACATTAGCATAAGTGTTGTTTTGCTAGAAGCCCACAGGACCAAGAATTCTGATGTGATGCTATTTGAATACAATAGTGAAATGTATCAGAGATTAATGGTTTTTGGTACTGATTTCGATGACTGAATGTTCTTGGGATGGATAGTATTTAGTAGAATTGTAGAATTTCTGCATAGTTGGTGCCAAACTTTCCCAAATCTGTGACCCATTCTCTAAAACAGTGGTTCTCAACTTTTTCAGCCCGCGACCCACAAAACAAAAAGTTGCCAGAGACCGGGGACCCCCACTGGAGCTGAAGAGTGGCTGAACACAGACATACATATTGAAGAACATAAGTCCATAAGGTCAGCAAAATGGTGCTCAATTGTTATGTGAATCTGTGATAACCACATGTACTTATTGACCTGAATAATACCCACTGTTATCCAGGAAGATTATTATTTGTGCCATCGTATAAAGTCATTTTAAAGATGTAAATCCTTGTTTTAATCGGAAATAACATGGGTTGAAAGTGACCAAACATGGTGGAAAAGGTGGTGAAACCACAGAAAATGGTTAAAAGTTGCAAATGAGAGTGGCCAAAAATACGGACAGAAAAAATTACTAAAAAAAAAAAAAGGTTTAAAGTGTCAATATTGGTACAACTAGTAGGAACAATTAGTTTAAACTGGCTAATAATGTGCATGACAAATTGTGAATTTGGTTAAATTGGCAAAAACAAGCAATAAATATGATGAAAAAGGTTTAAAGTGACAGTGATTGGTCAACATATGCGACATGAGGTGGGAAAAGTGGTGGAAAGGATTTCTAAGTGGCGAAAAAGTATTGAAGGTGGAAAAAATTGTGGAGAAAAGGCATTGAAATTTGATGGAGAAGTGACAGAAATGGGAATAATGCAGCAAAAATGCAATAGAAGGAGCAAAAATGTCATTTCTGAAAGGCATCTAGCGACCCCCTCCCAGTGCCTTGCTCTAAAAAACCTGAAAATGCAAAATCATTATCTACCAAATTCCTATTTTTCACCATCTAACTCGGTTACTTGTGTGTCAGAGGAAGTTTATGGATTTTTTCCAAACTCGTGTGGTGGAAATTTGGGGCCTGGCCTCCCCAAATCCATGGGGGGGGGGGGGGGGGAGGGAGGGGGGGGGGGGGGGGGGGGAGGGAGGGGGGGAGTGTGGGCCTAAGTGGATTAGACTTTCGAGGCTGGTGGAGGAGGAAGCAGACACTGAGGCTCTGGCGGCTTCCATAAACCCACTCTGTGAACCAGAAAATTGATGGAAGAAGGAAAATCTTTTATTTTTTTTTTTACCACCCTGTCCCACCCTCCTGTTTTAAGCAGATAAGCTGCTTCCAGGGTCTTAGTTATGCTGTTTAGATCCCACACCACAATGTAGAAACTTTTGACGAGGCAAAGAAAAGACAAGAAACTGAGAAGTCTGGTCTTTGTGTTGTACTTTCTCTGTTGACGAGGGATTTGGGGAAGTTTGGAGGGGTCAACGCTGGAAGGAATTACAAAAAAGCCTACGCTGTGATGTCATTAGCTTGCCACTGCTCATGCATATGTTATGTGGTGCGTTACTATGCTAAGTTTTACTGTGAGTAGCTGCTGCAAAACGGATACAATAGCTGTGTCTCAGTTGAGTGTATGGCAGGCTCACAATAAACCCTTGTTCATTTTCTTCGATATTCAAATTGTTTCCTCTCAACGTGTGATGGAAGTAGTATTTTTAATTAAACTTCGTTCTTTGTGGTGCTGCCATATTTGACAGAAGCATTCAGGTTTCAAGCAATGGCTAGAGTGAGGTATTGTAGTGGTATGGAACCATATACAAATAGAAATATCAGTCTTTAAAGAGTAGCTAAACCCCTAAACCACTTTTTTTTTGCTAAACATGTGGGTATTAAGTCATGCTGTTGACTGATCCTGGTCAAACTATTAACATTTTAGTCAATTTGGTGTATTTTGTTGTAAAATATGAGTGACTGTACTCTATGGGTTGAAACCTGGCTATTACAATTGAATTTTGCTATTGGCTGAGAAGGAGATTCTGTGACGTCATTGGACCATCCTGCGTCAGTGTTAGCCCCGCCCCACGAGTAAAAAACTAGCACTTGTGGACTCCGTGGTGAGTAGGTTAGACTGAGAGAATTGTGAATAGGGAGGTATATTGAGTATTAAGTAGCTCGTTAGCATAGCATAGATTGTTCTTTGGAGATCTTATAGTACAGACTGGGCGTGTCTTAACTGAGCCCCGCCCATAATCAAAGCATTTTTTTTGAATTTCCCCCCAGTGGCAGGTCAGCCAGGGCCAATGATACAACTAGTCATTGAACATATATAAGAACAAGTACAGCTAACCCTAAATATACTGTATCAATCGCCTCATCACTGCATTCCTTTTATCATGCATGAAAAATCAGTGTATAGTAATCTGACTAATTTCTCTATAGTCACAGACAAAACTTTACACCAATCCCAAGACAGAAAGTGGCTTATTTAAGAAATGATGATATCGTTTACATATAGTCTGATCATTCCTGACGCTAATTAAAATTGTGCATCATTTTGAGGGATATGTTTTCCTCCTCTGCTCTGTTGCTCTTCTCTTTCCAGCTTTAGGCCAAGATATCTTTTTGATGGAGTCAGTCTTGGCATTTCTAGGTCATTACATAACATCTAGTGCAAAACATTATGGACAGCACCACCTGAAAGGAGTTGAAAAAGGTAGTGGGGGCTTTTGTGTGGTCTTTTGTGATCTATTAGTGGTTGTTGTGACTTTGTTTTTAATCTGATAACAGCCATGCTTTTAAATAAGTTATTAGATGATCAGTGTGTAATTAATGAAGACAAGTACTTCAATTTGCAGGTTTTCCTTTCTTATTATCAATCTAAATATTACCATTTGCACTGAAATGTCTGTACAAATTATGCAGGATAGTAACACAAACCACCACATTAAGTCTGCAAGTGGCATTCCACAGTTAATCATTTAAATATCTGTCAAAACCTGCACTGCTTCATTCCCTCTAAATCCAAATAAGAGCTTATCAGAGTGATGAATGTAATCCCAAATAAATTGTTGGAAACAATCTTATTCTACATTAGGAATATCCTGTTTCTCAGGCATGGCGAAGCTCAGTAATTACTGGTAATTTACTGGCAGTGGATGAATGGTTGGTGTGTCATTTTAAGCAAATACATTTCAATCCAGTGGTTCTCAACCTTTTCAGCCAGTGACCCCCAAAATAAAGGTTCCAGAGACCGAGGACCACCACTGTACCTCAATGTGGTTGAACACAGACATGAACATTGAAGAACAGTCATGTGAGACAGTCATCTATAAGAGGGGAGAAAAAGGAGAGATTTTTGGGTTCCATCCATCAAGTCAGAAAAATGATGGTCCATTGTTCTATGAATCTGTGATAACCACATTTATTTATTTATCTGAATAATATCCACTGTTACCCAGGAAGTTTAGTATTATTGGGGCCATAGCATATAGTGATCTTAAAGATGTAAATCCTTGTTTTAATCAGAAATAAAAATGGGTTAAAAGTGACCAAAAACGGTGGAAAAAAACGGCAAAATGGGATTTTAAAAACTACAGAAATTGGTTAAAAGTTGCAAATTTGATGGGCAAAAACGGACAGAAAAAGTGGTAAAAAGGGTTGAAAGTATCAATATTGAAACAGTTAGTTTAAACTCGCAAATAATGGGCATGACAAATGGTGAATGTGGTTAAATTGGCAAAAATAAGTATGAAATATGGTAAAAAGGTGTTAAAAGTGTCAATAAGTGGTGGAAAGGGTTTTTAAGTGCTGAAAATGTCTTGAAAGTGGAAATAAATGTGCAGAATATACATTTAAATTTGTTGGCGAAGTGGCAGAAATGGGAAGTAATGTCGCAAAAAATGCATTAAAAGGAGTAAAAATATATCAAGAAAAAGTGATGAAAAGAGTTTGGTGTAGTTGCAGAAAAAGGGTACAAATAAGCAAAAATGGGCTCAAGTTGTTAAAACCCCATGGTTGAGAACATCCTCGGTTGCTACGGCGATGTTTCATTCTAACGGTGAAATCACACTGTGGCCAATCTAATGCATCAGCAGAGCAGGTACTTGTGTAGGTACGTTAAAGCTCTATTTTTTTTTTCCCATAGTGGCAAAGGCCATCATGTGTTTATATAGAGTACGGAAGAGAACAGCAGCTGCCAAACTGAACGCTCGCTTCAGCTGGAAAGTAAAATCAACAGAGCAGGAAGGCATCTGCAAAGGAATCGTCGAGCCTCAAGTACCTCTTGTCGCTCAATTTAGACCATGACAACAAAAAAAAAGTCGCAGCTCCTCCTGTCACCATTTAACCTATCCTCTAGTGTGGAATTGGACCAGCTGTTTTTTTTACAGTACTACATAATAGAATGAAATGGCTCTGCCTGGCTGGATTTCAACAAGCAACAAAAGAGGCTTGCATGCACAGGGTGTGAGAATGAGTGATGCTGCTTTTTGATCCATCATGCTGCGAAATCTCACATTATTCCATTTGAGACAAACAGGACACTTTTTTGTTTGTTTCTTGTTGTTGTAACAAAGGATCAAGGATACGGAATGGGCCTGCAAAGGTACCTCAGAGTTAAACACGAGTATGACAGGAAAGCCTGATTGATGCCTCTGCTTTTTTTTTTTTTTTTATTTATTTAGGTTTAACATTTAAAAAATAAAAAAAATAAAAAATGTGGTGCTCCCCACTTTTTTAATCCCCCTCCTTAAGTAAGGCTGTAACTACAGTACATACTTTGTGAAAGACAGCTTGATGAGTGCACTTAAAACTCCAAACTTTTTGGAGCAGTTGTCAAACTGAGAGCTGTCCGGTTTAAAGTCTGCTCAGGCATGACAGAGGAGCGAGCTCTGCTTATGTTAGCACTACAGCAGATGTTTTCCTCCAGTTGCAGCTGTCTTCTGTTTAAAGACAGAAGTGCCATACTTTCCTATGTGTATCTTAATCGCGATGCTTTCAATTGTTCTTTATAGTTCAATAAAACCAATGTCTAATCAGTCAATGGAGGCCAAACAAATACACATCAAATACTGCATTTTCACTTCTTTTTTTCAGTTATTTTCTCTTTTTTCTCATCTCTTTCTTTTTCTCTTCCTCTTCTGTTTCGAGAATAAAGTTTGAACATATGAGAAAAAAAACTTCATATTAGCATGACGTATTAATTCATAAAAAGACAAATTTATGAGAAAAAGTCTGAATTTATGACAAAAAAACTTCATATAACAAGAATAAAGTATGAATTTTTGAGAATAATGTCTGAATTTATAGAAAAAAAACTACATATGAGAATAAAGTCTGAATTTATGACAAAAAAATGCATACAACAAAAATAAAGTCTGCATTTTTTGAGAATAGTCTGAATCCATAAGAAAAAAGTCTGAATTTATGACAAAAAAACTTCATATAACAAGAATAAAGTATGAATTTTTGAGAATAATGTCTGAATTTATAGAAAAAAAACTACATATGAGAATAAAGTCTGAATTTATGACAAAAAAATGCATACAACAAAAATAAAGTCTGCATTTTTTGAGAATAGTCTGAATCCATAAGAAAAAAGTCTGAATTTATGACAAAAAAACTTCATATAACAAGAATAAAGTCTGAATTTTTGAGAATAATGTCTGAATTTTTGAGAATAATGTCTGAATTTATAGAAAAAAGTCTGAAATTATAAGAAAGAAGTCTGAATTTTCGACAAAAAAAACTTCATATGAGAATAAAGTCTGATTTTATGACAAAAAAACATGCATATAACAAGAATAGTCTGCGTTTTTTGAGAATAGTCTGAATCCATAAGAAAAAAGTCTTAATTTATGACAAAAAAACTTCATATGAGAATAAAGTCTGCATTTTTGAGAATAATGTCTGAATTTATAAGAAAAAAGTCTGAATTTATTACAAAAAAACTTCATTAGAGAATAAAGTCTGAATTTATGACAAAATATTCATATAACAAGAATAAAGTCTGCAGTTTTGAGAATAGTCTGAATTCAAAAGAAAAACGTCTGAATTTATGACAAAAAAAAAAAAAAAAAAACTTCATATGAGAATAAAGTCTGAATTTATGACAAAAAAACATTCATATAATGAGAATAAAGTCTGAATCTATGAGAAAAAAGTCTAAAATCTAATCCTGCACTGATCCAATGGGTCCTTCCTGGTGCCTTCTAAAACCAAAGTAGTGATTTGAGACTTTTTTTCCTCCCCTTCTTCTTCCTTTTTATGTAATTCCTTTTTTTCTCTTCTATCTCTTTCTTTTTCTCTTCCTTTTCGAGAATAGTGTGAATTCATGAGAAAAGTCTGAATTTATGAGAAAAAAAACCTTCATATATCAAGAATAAAGTATGAATTTATAAGAATAAAGTCTTTATTATTGAGATCAAAGTCTGAATTTATAAGAATATAGTCTAAATCCATGAGAAAAAAGTCATGTCAAAAAATCTCAAATCTCATCCTGTAATGGTCCAATCAAACCCCTGTAGTTCCTTCTAAAACCACTTGGAAAGTAGTGATTTGAGACTTTTTTCTATCCATATGCAGTTCTTAAACAATTCAGCTCTGCAAACCTTGATGAGTGATCAGAAGTTGGTAGATAAGAGAGCCGTGAGCTCTGAGCAGAGTTTTGACCCAGGGTTAATCTTCGTCGAGGTGGGATAAAGGCTCTCATGCCTCAGGAGAAGCAGAAGAAAAAAGCACAATAGAATGAAAGAAATCAAAAAAAAAAGGCAAAGGCAATAGCCCCCGAAGCCTCTGGCATTGAAACATTGGCTTGGCACTTCATATCAGCCTCTTTTGAAGACGGGAGGAAAAGCCTACAGGCAGTCGTATGTTGACCGCTATGATCAAGGCTTCGCTAAGAGTCTAATTGCAGTTGTGTCTTCAGGCTCCGATCTGAGTTTGAGAAGCTATCGCAGACATTTCAAGATTTGACACCAAACACTCATCTCCCAAAATGAAGATGTTTAATGGTGGCTTTTCGTCTGTGTTTTTAGTTTCCAATGGACTGACTGAAATCACATATGTTTAAGTGTTTGAATAATAAATATTTACTATTCTCAATAACATTGCATTTGTTATCATTAGGCAAAACATTGTCAAAACGTCTGTTATGACTTTGTACGTGGGTGGTGACTTCTGACGAGCTGTTTTCTTCCCCTTAAAAACAAATACGGTAATTCTGATAAAGCTGGTGGACCAAAGAGCCAGTCAATTACAAGAGCAAAGCGATTACGAGGAAAATGGAGTTCATGGCATTGGATATGAAGAAAAACCTGCCACTATGTAGGACTGAACGATTAATGCAATATCATAAAACGCAATTTTCTAATCGCAAAGGCTGCAATTTTTAATTTTAATTTTTTTCTTGTCCTGTTAAGTTCAGTGTGTGTTTTAAGAAGTGCAGTCCACGTGTTTACATGTTTCATGAAACGTGAAGTTCGGTTTGATGAAGAGGTAAAGCCACAGATTTGTTTTGCTTTATTGCTGTAATCTGTGCTTTCAAAATTTCTACTTGTTTAAAGTTTAAATAAATCTGAAATTGTTTATTATGAAACAGATTTATTTATTGTGTGTGTTCATTGAAAAATACATGACAAGAGGCCTTTGGACAAATATTTGCATATTAAATCGCGATCGCAATATTGAGGAAAAAAAAAAATCGCAGTTAGATTATTTTTTTCCAAAATCGTTCAGTCCTGCCACTATGTACAAGTGACAGCAATAATAACTTATCTGTGCCGTGTTCATTCTTGTCATTACCTGTTGACTTTTGAAATGTAACAAATGGTGAACTTTAATTTTTCATTTTTTGTAGAACATTTGACTTGTAGGAGCTTTTGTCCTGTAACCTGTAATTATTTTTTTTTAATTTAAAAAGCCACAAAGCTGCTGCATTTGGACATTTTTTTTCCCTCCTTTTTACACGACAAGGAAACTTAGAACCCAAGACACTTTATTGATGGTTTGAGATGTTTTATCATCATCTATCTCAAACCTTGTGATTTTCTTTATTTGTAAAAGCAAAATACTGCTGTGCACTTTATTTTTTGGCAAAGAGCTGAAAATATGTCTGTAGCACAAGTTTTGTTTGTTTTTAAAATGTGGAAAAATGAAAGACTAAAGGAACTGATATAATTTAGCATTTTGGACAGCCATGCTCTAAACTTTTCCTTTCTATTTGAGATAACTACCTCATGTGCTGTTAAAACAGGGGTGTCAAACTCATTTTAGTTCAGGGGCCAAATACAGACTTGAATCTTAAGTGGGCCACAGATTTTAGGCGGGAAAATGACTAATTTCAATATTATTCTCACAACGTATATATATAGAATACAAAATATGTAAGAAACTGACAATATCTAAACAATAATTGACATATCTCAATCCCAACAGGATCTTCACTTTAAATTGCCTTAATTTTGTCACCAACTTCTATTAATTAAGGGAAATATCATGTCATAATTTAAGGAAAATTTAAGGATTTTCTAAGAATTTTTAGTTTTTTCAACAGTTTAACATTATAAGCACCAGAAAAAATGGGAGAACCTGCAAATATCGCATTGATTCATGTTTTCTCCGTCTTGTTTTTTTACTTTACTTTCTCCGGCGGATCAGAATTGGATGGCCTAAAGGGCCACGTTTGGCCCCCGGGCCTTGAGTTTGACACTTGTCAGTTGAAACAAAGATTTTTTATTGTTTCACAGGTATTGTTCAATGTTTTACAATAAAAAAAAGATTAGAACGTTCACGATGAATGCTGTCAGATATTTGAAAAAAATCGGAATCGGCAAGTCAAGCTTTTTAAATATCGGCAGAGGTGACAAGTAACAAAGTACAAATAAGTTAACTACTACTTAAGTAGTAGTTAAGTAGTTTTTTTCTGGTATCTATACTTTACGTGAGTATTTATTTTTTTGGCAACTTTTTACTTTTACTCTTTACTTTTTTAAACAAATATCTATACTTTCTACTCCTTACATTTTACAAATCAGCTTTTAGGACCTTCAAAGATGACGTCGCAATGTAAAAAAGATGCAAACTGCTGCTTGTGGAAGGCTTTTCAGCACTGCAGGACTCATTTTCAGACCAAAAAGACCACGTCTCCATTCCAGAAACCTGGAGAACATGATTCTCTTGAGGCTGAATTAAACATTTTGGTAGTTTGAGCTTTTTTTCTGTTAGGCAGGTCCCTTAGTTTCATGCTTAACATTTTCAAGTTTTTAAATGTTAAACTCAAAGCTGTTCTGGGATTATTTGAGCTTGTGCAATTTTGGTTTTTTTCTTGAAACACCTTTTTTCAATACACATTTTGTCTATAATTAGTGCCATACCAGTATTCTACAATTTCTTAAAAAAGAAAATATTTGGAATTTGCGGGTTTAACAACCGTTTCTTATGATTGAAGGGACGTTTGTTTTACTTTTTACTTTCTTACTTAAGTACATTTAATAGCATGTACTTTTTTTTTTAGTTTTACACAACTTCATAAGTTTTAACATTACTTTTTTTTATTCAAGTATTTATGGTTTTACTTGAGTACTGAAGGCTAGTGCTCTTGCCACCTCTGAATATCGGTGCACCCCTAGTTTAGTCATCAATTGTTCTTTTTTATTTGTCTTATTTTATATATTGGCTAAAACCTCAATCACTGTTTTGTTTGTGTCATCAAGATTTGTCTGCATTTAAACGTTATCCTCATTTACATCATGCAAAGTAGGTCAGAAGTGCTATGGGTAAAAGTGGACTCCTGTTCCACTTTACACACTCCCGCTGACCGTCTCAGGCTGTGCAGAGCCCATCCTTGAATCTCTGACTCAAACAGATGATTAGGCGTAATGAGTAAACAGTGTTCTCACAAGATGTGAGCATTGCTTATTGCTTTTTAATTGTGTTTGTCTCTGCACGCCCTGTGAGTTCGCGGCGCCGCCGTATACCTGTGTGCGCTGGCCCGTGTGGGGCCAGGTGCAGTCATTACCACAGGACAGATGGATCAGCAGAAGTTCTACCCGTTCCACTCGGTGGCTGCCATATGTAGGCTGATCATTAAAAAAAATGACCTTTGACCCTTAAGCGAGTGCCCGTCATTTGGAAAACGGTAATTGAAGCTGTCTACCAGTGTTTAGGAAGTATTTGTTTGTAGATGTCATTGCTTTGAATAATAATAATATTGATCTATTCATTGCTCTTGGTTGTGCCTTTTTCTGTTCCACTTTTTTTTGCTCGTATCTGTCGTTGTGCGCATGTGTGTGACATCGATGTCAGATATGTTTAAGTTTGGGAGCTTCTTTTAATATTGGCAATGCTGCTCCGTTGAAAATTCATTAAAGTGCTCCGACCCCTTTGCCATCTGCGAGAGCAGGAGGGGGAGAGCCGTGCGAGGAAAGCAGCTGGCGAGAAACGGGGAAGATGAAAATTCTGACAAGGGGCAAAGGCATGCGGGCAAGCCCCTTTACACAGAATAAGGAGATGCTGATACGCTTTAGGCCTGAACTGCTATTTATTTTATTTCCAGACCTTATCTGTAGGTTGGGTTAAAATTAGATTCTCAGATGAAAAAACAGGGGAAAAAAAAAAAAGCTGGAAGCAATACTTCTTGCAGAAAAAGGAGCCAAATACACAGTGTTGCGTAACTATGACAATAATAAAATAATTTAAAAAATACAATCCCTTAGAGATCTAATTAAAAATGCAACACAGATTGCTTAGTGTCAAGCGAAAATGTAATTAACTCCACAATTATATACAGTATATTACCAGAGAAGAGTGTTTTCCATAAAGCTCCATTGCTGAAGTGAATTGCTAAACAAACACCGCCAAACTAGATCGTCATATAAAGAGATTTAATGGCTTTATGCACATATCGAGTGGTTAGACATCCATGTCCAACACTTAGCCTTTCAAATTTGAACTTTCATTAAATACACCATCCAAACTCATTATCCATGTGGCTCCTTTGCTAGCTCAACCACAGTCACTTGAGTGACTCCGTTGACGGTGTAATCTATTTAGCAGCTGTCATCTAGTAAGCGTCAGTTATTTTGTACAACAAAGCAATATGAGTTGTACTGTTTATATGCACTGTAATAACTTTCTACTACACCTGAGCTCTTCATAAAGTCTGAGCCCCAATGTTATTGCAGTAATAAGCGGAAATATAGAGCAATGCAATATGCATTACAATCATCCCCAGAAGGAAAGGCACACACACGCACACGCACACACACATACACACACACACACCCACACACATGCAGTCTTTGATGCACACACACAAGCTCACGTTCTCGCTGACAAACGCATGTGAAGATGGGAGGGCTCGGCGCTCACATGCAGACACACTTTTCTTTCCCCCTGCTTTGTCTTTTTCTCACATCAGTGCGCACACGTCAACACGTGCACGCTTCAACATATGCCTCAAAGCAACGCGGTGTAATAGGATGCCTGCACTTTGCCTCGTCTCTCCTACTCTGACACTAATCAACACCTCTCGCGCTATTAAAAATTCCTCTCCATGCCTTTTGATCTGCTAACTATCTAATTTACATGACTGGCACTCAGCAAACCAGCCTGGTGTTGGAGAGAAGGTGTGATGAGGTAAAGTGGGATGAGGAGGAGGGGGGCTCATGTGTCAGAGATGGAGGGGGAAAAGGAAAATTAATAATGTAAATGTAGAAAAAGCTAGACCTGAACGTCTTGTTTTTATTTTTCCGTCCTCTTTTTATCATTTTGTGGATCTTTTCTCCTCTTTTTCCCCTCTTGGCTGACTTTGTCAAACACTCTGGGGCGCACAATAAGCCAGATCCTCTTTGGCACGAACAGCAAGACTAGATATTGAAAAGGCCAGAATGGTAAATGCAGACAATGGGTCTGGTTGGGAAAGAAACGGCGATAAGAGAGAAGTGTTGGGCAGACAAAAAGTTAGAAAAGAAAAAGCACGGGGGGGCCGTGGGAACGTTTGTAGATGCTTTTTAATCATTCTTGATGCCGGATGCTCATCTTTTTATTACCTAAACAGTGGATGGTTTTCAGGCTAAGATGAGGAAATCCTATGTAATAAAATTAAAGAGAGACAGTCAAGTTTACGCACAAGGAGAACCACTCTTTGCTATGAACAGGTTGGACAATGAAGGGCATCGTAACCACCAGGGGACCCCAACAAATTGTCATTGTTTTGTTGTTTGAACTAATTACATGGTTTAAAAAAAAGAGTTTAAATGTATAGTGTATAGGCCTTGCTAAGGTCAGATTAAAGGGATGCTGTCACTTCAATGCAATGAGTGACAAAAATTAAAGGGAGGACTGTTGCATTATGACAGATCCAATGATTTGGACTCATTGGTTTCCAATTAATGGGAATAATCCAATTTATTGGTGCATTGGATCATTTTGGAATCCCCCACACAAATCTATAAAATTGGTATCACTGGAAAGCCTAGGATCTCTAGAATACAAAACTAACTGGGAACAGTACACATTTGGGGATGCACTATATGAAACGGAACTCTTTGTTGACCCTATCCTAAAAAACGAAATTTCCGATTGCAAAATACGTCAAATTTATGGAGTAGATTCCAGGTCATAGAATACACAGTGTTTGACAGAATTTGACATATGATACACTAAAAGAAATGTTTTTCAATCCCAAATCAAGAATAAAGTGATATGTTTTTCAATATGTAATTACTGAAGAGTTATACTGGTTTTCCCTTAAACTAAATTTTGTCATTGCACAAACTCAAAAATGGGAAAAAACCTTTTCTTGGTGGTTCCAGATTTTCCTTTAAAGATTCACAGCAAGCAATCTAGTGGAAAGACTAGAATCTAAGACTGTGTGCCACCAAACAGCACCAAATGACATCAATGGCACCAATATTTAATGACGATATCTTCTACATGAATTTTACAGACTTTGTAATTGAAAATTTCATTTTTTTAGGGTAAGTCAACAAAGAGGTCTGTTTCATATTGTGCGTTCCAAGATTAGTACTGTAACCAGTTAATTTGGTATTCTAGAGATCCTATGCTTTCCAGTGATACTAATTAATTTTATAGAGTTGTGGGGAATGCACAAGGGGCGTATCTGGCCTGTGGCCTATACTGATATTCAATTCTGACATCATCACTGTAGAGGTAGGACTGATGACATCATCACTGTAGAAGTAGGACGCTAACAAGCACTTATTACCTCCGCCAACATACAGTGATGATGTCATCAGTTCGAACGTTAGAACATAGCCACTGCACTCTGAGGCCAAGTGCGCTCCAGAGCCAATCACTAGAGGGCCCACCTCCATGCCCCACCCATTTTGGAACATACAGTGATGATGTCATCAGTCCTACCTCTACAGTGATGATGTCAGAATTCTACAGAATCACGTTGACAAAGACTATTTCACGAGCTAAACATAAATGACAATAATGTCAAAGGATCTGTGTTTTTACTGGATAGAGTTAGGTGATGGTGATCACATATGCTCTGTTAGGAGTGAAAATGAGATCATGTTGATAGTTTGGAACCATGAACTTCAACATGTACCTGGTTCTGCTTTCAATTTATAAAACAAATAATTCTAATCGTAGCCCTGAGCTGTAGTGTTATAATAATGCAAGGACAAGCGAATAATGAGGATGTATAGCAAGACAAAACCTAATGGGCATGAGTACATACATTACATAGTTATAGGTTACATCACATCGTGGCTTAATGATCTCAGGAGACTGGTGGTGCCAGAAACAGTAAACGCTAATAATAACCAAACTTGGCATTTTAACATTTAGCTCTTCCCAGTTTATGAGAGGTGTTAAACCAGGTGTGTTCATCCTCTGAGCCCCTTCACTCGTGCTTCTTCTCTGCTCAACCATGCATGAAGTTAATACAGTCCTCCCTTCCACCTTTAACAGTCTCTTTCTAGTTTGCTCTTTCACCCACATCTTCCCTCTGTTGCCTGCTGGGTTTGTCTCCTCGTGAGCTGCACTTTGTTCACCTCCTGCATCCTCTCCACCGTTACCCATCTACTGCCACAAGTGGTTTTCTGTCTTTCCAGTGTGCCTGATTTTCTTTTGGTTTTGTTTTTCTCGTGCTGGACAAAGCCCTGAAAACTTGTCTTTGAGTTACCCTGGTTGCTTATATACACCTGCTCTTGAAGATGAAGAACAACTGAAAATAATACCAGCATTAGGGTTTCCTATTTCACAGGGTTTCAGTTTGAAGAGGTCAGTGAAACTGCGTGATGTGGAATATTGAATATGGAGATGGGGAAGTGGCGTACTGTTTTTTCAGCATGTTTTCTCAGTAAATGCAGGGTTATTTGTTATAAAGTCCTGCTATTGCAGTTTAAGTACAAGGCCAAATACTGCTTACAATGCACCGAGAGAAAAAGCTGTATACATAGAGAAAGAAAGAATTAAAGCGAATGCAAGAGAAGTAAGCAAATGTTCACAATAAAAACACCAAACTGTTAAAAATTGCAACAATAGGTATTATGTGGATGCAGATCACACTGTACATTGTCAGACAAAGGCAACTGGCCCCACAAGTCAATGAACAAAGTCACTCAAAACACAAAAGACGACTACAAAAAAAAAAAATAGTATACAAAACAACATAAAAAATAACTCCTACAACACAAAATCCCACCAAAAACCCAAATAACCAGACACACAGAAAAAAACCTAGGTAAACAAAATGACAAAACATAAAGAAAAAAACATAAAATGACTTCAAAAAGACAAATAACAACAATAATACACAAATTGACTAAAAAAAAAAACACACAAATAACAGAAAAAAACACGCAGAACCACAACAAAAATACACAAACCCTCTGTTTCTTCTTGTATTAATGATCCGATTGGTAACTATTCTAAATGCTTGGATCTGACGGTCACATTTTTGTATTCAAGAGCCAGAATACAGGCTGTGTGTTGCCCTGATAGAGTAAATGTCTTACCCAATGTCTCGAGATTAAAAAAAGATTAAGATTTGTGTCACAAAACAATTGAAGCACTTGTTACTTATTAATCACTTTTATGCCAGAATGTAAATTATTCTAATTTAGCAGTAATCGGCACAAAGCAAGCAAAACTCTCCAATATAAAAAAATATAATAAAGCTCTACCTGAATGCCAACGTCAACACAGCAAATCAGATTGAGAAAATTACAACAAAAAAGCATTAGAATGTCTTTACACAGACGTTTCACCAGTGAAAGTATGCGACTACATGAGAAAAGTCCAATTTAAGAAAACGGTTATAATCTCAACAATTTCATTACCAAACTAAACACAGTGTCATTGGAAGACCATCACACCACTGCACTAGACATCATCAAAAGCTACAATAGTCCCAGCTCATTGACGAGAAGCCATTCCAGCAAATTAGAACATAAACAACGAGGCTGGTTAAGTCTTGTAAAAAAAAAGTCCCTGAGAACCCAACTCCCCCTAATAGTCTAATTAAAGCCATTGATCCCTAATAAAACACCACACAAGAATGGATATCACCTTCCTACAACCACTCACAAACTTCCTCATTCATCTTCTGTTCCAGTTACAGAATATATACCAATATCTTAAACATCATATTAAAAGTAATTCAGATTATTTGACGTTTTTTAACTGAAATTCCCTTTAAATAATGGTGATTATGGAGCGCAACAGAAAACCGCCCATTGCACTCATATCCCGGTGATGCTGCACACATAAGGCAGATGAAAATACCCCAAGTCGTCTTTTATCTCAGGCAGATGCAATCTGATGATGTAACAAATAGATCCTCCCTGATCTGAGATAAGCATCTGCATTCACAAAACGCAGGTTGAGATTCTGCAAATAAATATGGGAGAGAATATAGATTCAAAAATTCATCACAGGCGCCACAATTTAGCAACAAAGGTCAAAAGGATTGTTTTTGGGGGGGGACTGTTGCTGGATGCCAGTGCCGTCATAAAAATTCTTTCCGCACAACACTACTCGTTTTCACAGCACTTTGAGTGCTGAATACAAAGCTGGGTGATTTATGACAGAGGGAGGAAACAGGCAAAAACCTCAATGGTAAAGAAAAAGAACATGACCCGACCACCTCAGTTTCTTATAGCGAATGTGGAAGTTAAGGCCATAAAAGTATACAATTTACATAATGTCTAAACTTTTTAAATACCTTCAGTTGTGCTGTGAAAGCCTTTGTGAGAACAAAACTATAGCAACTAATTAGCAACCGATTAGCATCTCCTATAAGACGATATGTTTGACTAATAATCTTACCTAATTATGCAGATAATAAAAGTGAAATGACGGCCACTGAATTATAATTGATTTGATTATATACAGTAGTACTCACTCTCCAAAACCAATTAATTTAATCAACTATTTCAATTTAAAAGTGACTGCCCTCTATAGGTTGAAACCCGGCTATTACAATTCAGAGTCAGAGGCTGATGACGTTTCGATATAAACAACCACTCTTAGCCCCGCCCCTCCGATGCAAGCTAGCAATTATTGAAGAGTATGTAGTGCGTTCACATTAGATAGTATGAAAATATTGAGTATGCGAGAAATACGCGGATGTATACTGTATCGGGCAATTTCCTCATTATGCACGGTGGGCACACTAGTCATACGCACATTGCCTGTGTCACAGTCTGAGTTTACCTCCATGCTGAGATTATAACCCTAACTCTAACATAATCCAATAAACAAATAAAACGTGTCCGTTCACTCCAAAAACAAAAATAAACAAAAATTATAATTTTTTTTTTAGCAAAAATTCATTTTTCGGTAGTGCGCATGCGCATATACAATCTCAGTACGATGCGCACTCAGTACATGACACCGGCTTCAAGCTAAAAGTCAAACATTCCCGTTTCAAAATGAAAGCATCTTTTCTTGTCTTGCAATAGTTTTTAACGCTTTCGTAAATAGGGCTCTTGTTTTGAAGTAAACCAGAAGTTTTGTCAGTAGCACAATGGCGGGTCTCCGGAAATCTGTGAAATATTGGCATAAAATGTGTTTCCACAAGTTTTATGGCTCAAATGATCACATGTTGAAATTCTACTTGGTCACTTTCTCACTTAAAATGTTTTCAGAACTTTCAAAGGTGGAGAATCAACAAAGATATTTAGTCTTTTGTCGTTGTAGGTTCAAAATACATCTTTGGAAACTTCAAAGTGTACTTGGGAACGTCATCATCTTAATCATCCTAACCGTACTTATACTATATACAGTAGTAGGCAGTATGTACTCATTGAGTTTGTAACGTGTAATACAGAGTGACTTTTCAAACACAGAGTGAGTGACGGCGGCTGTTGTTAGATACTGACTGGGCGTGTCTTAACTGCTACAGGAGCAACGCCCATAATCAAGGCATTTTTTTTAGATTCCAGCCAAGAAGACTCGGGTCAGCCAAAACCGAGGGGTTTAGTTGTTATTTAAGGATGAGCAACAAAGCCAGGAATCCTTTGGAGGTTCTCAGACTCATAATACAATCAGCTCACATCCTGGAGTCACCCATGGTCTGGAAATTGACTGGCATATAAATGTATTACATCAGGGGTGTTACACTCATTTTATTTCAGGGTTCAAATACAGACCAGTTTGAGCTTAAGTGGGCCACAGATTATAGGTGGGGAAAAAGAGAAAATTCAACATTAATACACACACATAAATGATATATAAATGATAAAGTATGCAAGTATATCAGTTCCTGCATGATCTTCACTTAAATTAATTTTGGAGACATTTTGTGGAATAATTTGAGGAAAATTTGCCTGATTTTTGGATAAATTGAGAGTTTTCTAAACAATTTGAATCGGAAAACTGATCTCTGCAAACATTGTGGATTTAAAATGATTTTTTTGTATTTGGAGGGGTTGAGATATCCACAACTGAATTTGTAGGTAATTTACAAAATGTGAGTTTGACACATGGGAATTACATGTTCAGGTTGTCAGCTAGTAATTGTGTTTTAAGTTCTTACTGGGGCTTATACTGTATACCTTTATGCTTGGTCATAAGCACTCAAATATCAGTCAGCCTCACTGTCTCACCTGGCACACGGGTCCTTCGTTTTGTTATATATTTTTAATGAGCAAAATTGGATGAATTATAAATAACAGGGCCAACCCATTGTTAATTTTTCAAAGTACAAGTCGAATTGGGTCCCTGCCTATGTTGTGTGCACAGTGTGAACAGGAGGAAGAAGGTTTGTGTAAACTTGGAAAAAAAACCTGCATTCGGGTTGAGCTGGTTGTTAAGCTCCGTCCAGGTGTAAGCCTTATTCCAGGTGGCTGTGTAATACTCATTCCGACCCAGATCATGGCAATCATGTGGCTGGCAGAGATGGCGCACTGCCGACACCAGTGTAGGGCAGGGTAAGATGCCAAATTGGCTGGCGCAGGCCTGGAAACAGGCGGACAAACAAGTGCGCTGCGAGTGGAAAGGGTGAAGAACCTTTCTATTTTTCATTTTTTATCATAAAAACACACAGTCTGGAACGAAGCCTGTCTGGTCGTATGACTAATTGGTGTGATAAGTATTATCAAAATGATCATCTTGGGTCTGTGTTTTATAACGGTTTCATCATTTGCTTTTGCTGTGCTTTGTTTTTCATGGCTCACTCTGAAATCTCGGTGGACGTTTTGTTTTTACATTTATTTTTTTTTTCTTCCACTCTTCTTCTGAGCCGCACACTAAAAACATAAGTTCCAACTGTCAACATGTTACACCATCTTCACTCCCAGTCCTCAACCCAGTGATCTGAGTTTTATTAGTCTGGCACGCCAGTGTTATAACAGCCTGATCTTGGCCTTGTAGTATCTGGGTAATGTGCGCTCTACAGTGTAAGTAGCTCAGCTGGCTGCCAGCCACAAACAAGTGCTGCATTTCTGCCTGCCATCATCTCATTTGACTGCATGGTAATTACTGTCTCAATGCAGTGAGAGGAAAAAAAAGCAGTTTTTGGCAGGCGGATTGAGAGAAAGAAAAAGAAAATATGTGAGGGTGTGTGGCTTAGCGGCTTAATGAACATGTCAGATGTATTTAAACAAATGGATTAGTGTATCTGTACACACTCATCTGCGTCGTGTTTTCTGCAGGAAACTGTCGGGTCTTTTAAGATATTGGAAACTGTCAAAATACTATAATACTGCTATTTCACGAGCCTACTTAATATAGAATCTAAAGCTGTGGTTACGTAACCATATAACTAACTAAGACGTGTACTTTTAAGTATGCACAGTTGCTTGAGTCTTCATTGTCACGCTGCGTGAGTCAGTGAAATGTTTCCCCACTGAAGTCGTGTTTGATCTGTAACTGTGCAGTTTCCAGACAGATCTCTTTTTTTCCGAGTGCTTCCAGTTCCTGACCCTAACCCGATGCTTTACCAGAGATGTATTTGTCAAAACACTGACTGAATGAATAGTGGTTGATTTTTTTTTGGTCTTATCCCTGTGCAAAAGGCGTCATCTCAACTCAAGCCACTCACAAATGCTTCTTAAATGAAGAGTTTGGGGGCTGATGACCTTAAACACCTCTTTTCAAAGTGTAGAGCGGAGTATCAGAAATATGCAGAGAACCTCTGAATAATTTGCAGCAAAATGACTGTACACCATTATTTTAGTGGCGTTGTTATGACTAGCAAAAAGCATTTCTGATTCTAAGCTGTATGAAAAACACATTTGAAAGTATTTTTGTAATAAAGCAAAAAATGTTACTTAAATATCACGAAAACTGTACATGACTTAGATTGATTGGTATTTGTGTCCAGCATTATCTACAGCAGTGTTTTCTCAAATGGGGGTACACGATGGCACGACAGGGGGTACTTGAGAGAGAGCGGAAAATTCACAAATGAAATAATTAAAAATATGGGTTTGCAATGTTTACTTTTAGTTAAAAAATATAATCATACTAAATATTACCAGCAACTGACAAAACGGCAACAAAAACACACAAAATAAGAGAAAAATATACAGTTTTATATGAAGAACATATAACATATAATAATGAATAAAGAAAAGAACAGACAAACAACAACAGAATACACAAAATGACACCAAACACACACACAAAGAAAAACACTTACCATTACCAGCAACACACAAAATGACAAAATATCACTAAAGATCACTACAAAATACACAAAAATAACAAAGAAAGGACAAAAAAGAAACAACCAAATGACGCCAAAAACACACACACTGAGAGGGAATCATTTAAATAATATCAATAACACAAAAAAACGACAACAAAATAAGAGAAAAAAGTTTCTGAATAATAAAAAAAACAGACAAACAACAACAAAATACACAAAATGATAAAATAAATGAGAACATGAACTAAAGATAGGATAGTCAGTCTTGGTCCCACAACAGGAAGGAAATGGCCGTAAAAAAAAAAAAAAAATATATAGAAATAAATCATTTCAGGAGGCACAAAATACCGTTTTTTTCCACTTATTTACAAAATGAAATTCTTTAAAACGTTTATCACTCATTCATTCCATGCTCTATTCAAGTTTTTCATAGTATTCTGAGTAAAATATGAGAGTCAGAAAAAGGGGGTACTTGCATTCAGAAATAACAAAAGGGGGGTACGTGAGATAAAAAAGTTTGAGAACCACTAATCTATAGCATCCAGGGCAGAAAAGTCTTTCTTTAGCCTAATGTGCTGCCCAGGTTCAGGTTCAGGTGACTTTATTAGTACCCGTAGGTAGATTTGTATTGCAGAGAAAAGCAGAAGACGGCATCTACATTGACATCAAAACAACAGACCACAAAGCACTGACAAAAACAGACGATTCACAACACGACATTGTACTCACACTTTATCACGCAATAGAATTCATGAATACATTCCTCACTAAAACAGTTCTCTGCCAACATATTCCCTATTAAATGCAGGGATTGTAACAGACACATCGGAGCAAACCCGGTAGTGAATAATAACTTCATTGTGCAGTCGTGGAGTACGATTATGGGCACAAGGTAAAGCACCCTTTAGCCAAATTAAAGTGACCAATTGAAATGAAATGAGGCTGCATGTCTACCCGTTACAGGGGTTAGGAAATGCCACTTTTACTCATTGCTCATTCTGGAAGCTATAAGACTCATTTATTCCTGCAGTCATTACAAAGCAAAATGTCAATAGCTTAGTGGTAAGGAGAGACACAAGAGAGATGGATGGTTTGCGGAAAAAAGGGCAAGATGAGACGAGCCAAAAAAGAAAGAAGGTGCTGCATGAGTAGAAACCTCGACACTGAATCTCTCCGGGTGTGCGAGAAAGAAATCATTATTCAGGTCAAGCATTTGCATTTGCGCGCACGTGACAACAACAATCGCTACTTCATCCGGCCGTGCTGTCATTTGTGTGTAATGGCTTGTTAATGTGCACACACCCACATCTGTGTGAGCTGTCGCTGCCTTTCTCTACGCTCTGTTACTAATTTGGCCATTCAACTGAGAAGCTGTCAAAGACTCTTGAAAAATCTTGTGTCCATTCACATGAACATAAAGAAAACACCCATCGAGTGAGATGACTGTCTTTCCTTCCCTCCTGCTTCATTTCCCTACTTCAAGTTTTCTTTTCCCTTTTATATTTTCCCTCTCACTCACTCTTGCCTTTTTGCTCCTCAGTCTGTTTCTCCCACATTATTGTACAAATGTTTCTCTTGTCTAAGGAACCGTTCCATATGTTTGCAATCACTCTGGCTCCCTTGCCTGCACAGATCATTTAGCAGACTCCCTCATACATTTCAATTAGGTTTACCTTGCATAGCCACAGACACACAGACAGCAATATTGATTTCTTAATATCCTGTGCGTGGGTCATCCTAAATTAAGGCTTGTGCAGAGTACTATGATAGATTCATAACATTATTACCTGTGCCTGTAACCGTATGAGGGATATGCTGTGGTACTTTTGGTTAAAATCAGGTGATTGTTTCTTGCAATAGGGTACCTGTTAAGGGTGTAAGAAAAAATACATTTGAAGATATATCGCAATATTTCACTGCACGATTATCATATCAATCCAAAAAAAATGTCTTTTCTTTTTTTTCATGTTTATTTTTCATGTTTTTGAACAAACATGCATAGCACGTAAATGCCCGGTCACTCGGTTTAAGTGAACAACATAAGATCTTGTTAAACACTCCTCAGTACATTTTAGCTTGGAAGTTGATTGCACTTTATTTTCATAAAACATAATGGGCACTTTTAGAGACATATGTGGTTACTTTTTCTTAAGAATTGAATAACTTAATAGAATCAGAATCTGTTGTAGAAGCAAAAGTTAAACTTTTTGAAAAATGTAATTGCTTTTTTTTTTACATGTTCTCGCAAAAAAAGAAAATAAATTGTATTTCATACCATTTTGAACTTGTAAAGGTGAAATTTGTAATTACTGATTTTGTGATATACAGTACCGTGATGCATATCGTACTGTTTAGTATCGGGATGCAAATTGTGAATCGTATTGTATCGTCAGATTCATAACAATGCACACTGCCACTAGCGGTTCTTGTCTTGTTTACAGCATAAATTGTGATTTATGTATTACCAAGAAATAAAATGCTGCATATTCATTAAAAAAAAAAAAAGCCTAAAAGTAAAGCAAAATTTGATGTGTAGTCGCGTAGATGAAATGGATAAGGCTTGGACAGCGATCATCACCTTCTAGAGTTTTGAAGAGAAAAAACCCAGAGATGTTGGAGAACATATGTTCAACAACTGTGCATCACTACCAGCCTGTAAAAAAGCTAACATGATGCTGACTGTACCTTCCTGAGTAGCAGGTACTTGTTCCCTTGGCCACTTGACAAGGACTTATGAACGCTACCTGAGTCAATCTCTAGTATTATACACAATATTTTAATAAAGATTACAAATGAAGGTCTCAACAGTTTAAATATCACCAGATTGACTGTAGGTGTAAAGGTGTAAACCTATGATTGGCTGCCACTCTGTGTTATCCCTATGATTGACTGGTGACAGACTAAGGTGTCCATTGCATTGAGTCTTTTAATCTTTGAGCTTAATCAATCAATTACCATAGTTGGCATTTGTCTGTATAGCATTTTTTATCAAGACACCTCAACCCCTACCCTGGCTTACTTTGCCCAACCTCTTAAAGAATTAATCTAAAGGTAAATGTTCTAACTATTACAAAAATATTGAAACAAATGGTAAATATGCTTAAGTTATAGGATACAAACATATTTACAATGTATATATTATTCATTTGCAAAGACCTGACTATACCTCAGTAAATACGTTTTAAAATAACAGAATAATCTGATTTAAAAAGGGCTCATGACACATCCTTGATAAAGCAGTTAGAGAAGATAGATTATTCTCTACAAGGTCAGTCTATAAAGCAATAGTGAGTGTGGCTGCTTTAAGCTTTGGTGGCCTTTCCATGTTACATTTGTATTTATGTGTTTGAGTTCAGTTAGGTTAAGTGGGCAGATGAGTGTGTGTGTGTGTGTGTTTGTCTGATAAAAGCCTGGCTGGGCGATATCTACTTTATGCATACAGTAGTAGTGTTAAATATCACTTCATTGGAAACTAATTCAAACAGCGTAAATACCATTCTTGCAGTTTGTCATTTAAGAAAATTGTACATGTGCACTGCATGTATGTGTATCCGTCCACTTCCCTGTTCACTAAGATACTTAATGGCTAAACTGATTGGTCCATAAAGGGTTATTAAGGATGATCTAAAGGCACTCGCCATCGTTTATCCTGTACAGAAGCCATCTGCTTTCTACTACAGTGACTAATTTATCCAGTCAAGTAGATGCCATTGCACTGCCCTCTGATAGAGATACATGTCTAGCCCTGTGGTTTATTACTGCAGGTCGGATCTATGGGATGGGGCAGCATACGTAGACTTTGACATTTTTAGTAATTATCTTTATGAAGATGGGACACCGCTCAAATAAAGTGGTGCTGGATTAAAATGTATGGGCCTCCTTCTCTCTCTTAGGTTGGTTTGCTCAATGACGATAGAGTACCATGTTAGACGATATATAAAAAGCGTTTCCGCCGTAAAAATCTGTGAATCTCTAATTGCATAATAAATTAGGGGTGTCACGATCCGATATTGATTTCGGATATCGGTCCGATATCAGCTAGAAAACGACTGATTTTATCGGACTGCATCTAAAATCTCCGATATAAGCACTCCGATAACTTTTTGTTGTTTTCACCATATACTGACAGTAAAAAATAACTGAAATGCACTTGAATTGCTGACTATTGTTTTCTGCAGCGTAACATCACTTGATCAAGCCTTTTCTGACATTCCACACTACAAAATAAGTATGTATGATTCGTGCTGTTATCGCATCAAATCGATATTGGTATCGGCCAATACACAAGGCTGCAATATCGGTATCGTATTGGAAGTGAAAAAGTTGTAGCGAGACACTCCTATAATAAATAGGTATGCTTTTATCTTTTTCTGATTAAATTATAATGAAAGGTGAAGTAAAAAGTCATTACCATACTTCAAATGTTCAATTTTATAAAAGACTGTATGTGTATTAAAATGGAACCCCTGATGATTTTATTGAATAGTATTGATGAATGCTAGTTTAATTAAGATGTCCCAGCAATCTTTCTACATTCATATTTGTGAATTAAAAAAAAAAACCAAAAAAACAAAAAAAAAAAAACTATGGTTTGTGGTCCACTTGCTTGGCAGTAGTGTCGTGCTTCTCTGCGTAATAACAGTCTTAATGGAAAATAAAACGAGCTCTCTGGGGAGTGTGATGGTCAGGCTGGCTATTATAGAGTCACTCAATAGCAGCTGATTGACTCGCTCTCTTTCCCCCCTAGACCTATTAAGATGGTACTTAGAGTCAAACCCCTGCTTTGGGCACTCGCTGTATTGTTAGTCTTTTTTTTTTTTCCTATGGGCAGTTGAAGGCCAAACCTGGATTAGCAAACCTGATACAGCTTTACCTTTTTTTTCTCTTTTAAATAAAAGGCTATATATTTTTTTTCTTTTATTTGGATAAATACATGCATAAGAGAGGGGGTTTGTGTTGTAAAATGAAAACTGAAAAGTCCCTTTAAAAACTTGAACTTTAGATGAAATCAAATCTGTTCAGTTGTCTTTAAAAACTCAAATGTGACTGAATTAGGCTAGATGAAAAAGTAGGAATCAAAAAATGTTGCTGCACAAAGTTAGACAACAGAACGTAAATGATCAATTGGGGGCTTGTTGTGGACCCGCAGTATATCTGGCTCCTAACTTATATGCACTTTTTCTATCTTAACAAACCAAAAGTAAAATCATATGTTTTTGGTAGGACTGGGAAATATATTGCCATTCAAGATATATCGATTTTTCTAATTTGGCGATATAGAAAATGACAATATCGCCTATATCGAGATTTTTATTTATACAATCACACAGTACAAATCACATCATAAGTGTCCTTTTCAATTTTTCCGTATTTCCGAGATATATATTTTATAGTTTATTTTGCATTAAAATTCTCATTTTAGGAATGCTGCTTTCGCTACTTGTCAGAATGGCATGAAAAGCACAGCTGGATGTATTACTGAGTGCGTTCTAACCCAGACTTTCTCCTAATTTCCCATTTCACACTGGATGCGTCTTCTGCGGCACCGGAAGCATCTGCTGCACGAAACGTACCACACGGTCCGCAGGATCAAAAAATGTCCCCAATTTACTTCATATGCGTGTCTGAAGGGAAGCACCGCCCACCAGCGACACATCCAACTCGGTGA
The DNA here is from genome assembly GCF_900634775.1 of Gouania willdenowi. NCBI lineage: Eukaryota > Metazoa > Chordata > Actinopteri > Blenniiformes > Gobiesocidae > Gouania > Gouania willdenowi. The sequence goes on along the minus strand of NC_041061.1, from coordinate 13,141,188 downwards.
GTTTCGCTGCCTGCTGAAGCGAGGAGCTGCGCTCCTTTTTCTCCTCTCATAAACATAAACCACCAGTGAAAAAAGCGTGATCGCACGGCCAACGCTCTTGACGTGCGAATCGAACGGAACTGCCAGGAAAGATTTTGCATCTGGGACGCATCTATCCATTTTGTATGTAATCTGGACGTATGGACATTTTGTGACGCATCCGGTGTGAACGCATTATCAACAAGCCACACTACAGAACTCACTCTCACATGATGTCCCTTATAGGAGAAAAAGACAAAAGTGCGATTATTGTGCAGCTGTTTGTTAATAAATGTGCCTGTGGCATTTTTCATCAGCAAATTTAACCCAGAATTGACTTGATTGAGTCAAAAATATTGAGATTAAAATTGTATATCATCATTTTGATAACAATTATATGGTCCATATCGCCCAGCCCTAGTTTTTAGGGCTTGATAGAACTCAAACCCAGTGGGGTTTGTTCCATTTTTGAGGTGATGTACTTTTTTGGCAACCAGGAGAAATTCTCCTTATCTTTCAACTATGTGTTTTCACATATGGCCAACACAATCCACATATCCTGAGTTTGTGCGCCACCTATGTGTAAATAAAAGATGTCTGGAGACTGCAGAACCGTGCACTAACTGAAAAAAAGTAGTAATGTCGTGGTTCTTGGAGAGAATGTTGAGTGTCCCGTCACATTGTATGCTATTGTAGAATGTCTGACCATGAAGTGATGCACTCTGTCAGCAGCAGAGCCCCACACTGATCAGACATTTATTACAAGGGGACACATTTGTGTCAAGAAAACACTGTATTTACTGCCAGAACTCACTTCTTTCACCAAGTGCACAACGAATCGCGAAATAGATTTGAGCTTGTGTGTATTTAGCTTATCAGCGTCATCTTGGTGACTCACCTTTTCTAAGGGAAACAAATCTTGCACTTTAAGAATGCGTGTTTGCATTCTCAAAGCAGACTTGGAGTTTAATTAATGTCTGGTACTATTTCAGTGTCAAGTTGTTTTTCTTCAACAAAAGCAAAAATAACTGCAAGTGTTTTCTTAGTAGAGATTTGTTTTACCATCTTGTGCAAGTTGCTAAAACTATGCAACATAGGCTAAAGAGAATTAACATTAATGTCAAGGTTAATTATGTTTCTTAACGTTTTTTTTATCATCTTTTATCTTCGTTTTTGGTTCAAAACTGAACAACGTTGTCCTTTAAAATGTTCATTGTATGTAAAAAGTTAATAAATTGAATAAATATGTACTTTTTGTATGCGCAAAAGACTCCCCATGTCGTACAAACACAAATCTTCTCAAATTGTGATGTAGAGAAAAGTAATAGGATCTTCCTATAGAAACAGAACCAAAGACAAACCAGCACAAATTCTTCCATTTTCCCCACTTCCTTCTGCCTCAGGGAGTCTGATCACATGCGGATGTGAGGCTTGAAAACCGTAATGCAATAGACAGTCAACTTATATTTCCCCAGCGAGACCGTAGTCGCAAAAACTTTATATTCTTCGGCGACCTCACAGCTGAGGGAGGAGATGGCTGGGGAAACATCAGGGAGATTGATGGATGGAGACATGGATAAATAGATATACAAAACATAGACACATAGACCTGCCATTTCTTAAGTGTCAGGCTGAACTTGAGTGCAGAAGCTATAGATGAGTGCTTTTCTTCACCAAATGCAAGATTAGAAATGCTACAATGAGTCGAGAAGAGCTCTGTCTGACCTGAAAGCCTGAGCAATAAGAACCGATTATACCAATCATATCAGGGGAAGGAAAAAAAAGCAGCTGAACTTGCCCTAAAATGGTACATCGCATAAGTCAGAAAAGACAGAAAAGAAATAATAGCATGAAAAGAAAAAAGAAAACACTTGAGCATCAGATTTTGGGAATAGAAAAAGCAAAGAGACGATTAGCGATTGTGTTTTAAAGCACAGTGACTCACAGTTAAGTGACAAATTAAACACGAGGAGATGAATGAAGTTTAGAAAGCAGGTCTGCTCTTGTTTTTTAAATTATATTCTGAACCTTGTGTTTTATTAGAGACATAAACGCGGATTTTTGAAGAATCTACAAACAGAAATAGAGCTGGCACAGATATTGCTCCATACATTTTAAGTTTGTTCAGCTCAAAAGTGACTTCCATGTTTTTTTTCAGAACTTCTAAGTTAAGGTATAGGACATGAAGACATTGACGCACATAGTCCCAAGAGAAGAATAGAATCATAAGCATTGGAAATAACTGAATTTTTAAGAACATCCGAACAGAAATAGAGCTGACACAGATATTACTCCATACAATTTAAGTTTATTCAGCACAAAAGTAACTTATTTAGAGTAAAAGTATCAACATGTAAACATTTACACACACAGTCTCAAGAGAAAAATAGAAACATTGGACATAACCAGGACACCTACAAGTACCTTGGGATCCCACAGGCTAATGTAAATCATGATGAGGCCGCAAGGAAGTCAACCACAACCAAGTGCCGACAGCGAGTCCTGAGTAATCCACTGAACAGTAAAACAAAGTCCGAGCCTCCAACATGTACGCACTGCTGGGTATCTGGGATTATAAACTAGCCAAAGAAGGAGATTAAAGCCACTGATATCAAGGCAACACAACTCTTCACCATGCACAGAGGGTTCCACCCCAAGTCCAGCATCTTGATGCTATACACTAGGCCAAGGACCAGTGAGCATCAGAGCCACTATCCAGGATGAAACATGCAAGCTTCAGGAGTAATTCAAAATGATAACTCCTTAGGATAGGTTGCTCAGTGAACACCTTAGACAATAACAAAATGAAGGCAACGTGGTAGAGGAGCAGCAACCTGGAGGGACAAGCCCCTACATGGAGCATACTACCGTCGAAAAAGAAGTGGCTGATATCAACAAGACCTCCCGGTGGATGGAAAAGGCTGGACTAACAGACGGCACAGAGGCACTAATCATGGCACAACCAAGTTGCTGGGATAGTGTTCAGGAACATCTGTACCCAGTATGAACTGGAAGCTCTGAAATCCTGATGGGACACACCACCAAAGCAGGTGAAGAACCACAGGGCTAAGGTCCTGTGGGACTTCAGCTTCCAAACTGACAAACCACTGCTGGCTAACCAAAAGGACATAGATGGTCATAGATGTGGCAATACCAGCTGAATGCAACATCAAGAAGAAGGAACACAAGAAAGTGGAAAAATACCAAGATGTGGAAGGTCAAGGTTGTGACCCCTAAACTGGAAAAGTGGCTCCAACAGATTCCAGGAACAACATCTGAAGCCTTAATCCAGAAGTGTGCAGTGCTAGGAACTTCTATGATACTTAAAAACCATCAAACTCCAAGGCATCTGGAGAACCTGAGCTTTAAAAGGACAAACATACTAAAAAGAGCATTATGTTAATATTTTTATCAAAACAACAGTGCAATGCAACCCACAACATTAAACTGTAACATTTATACTGTAATAATAAAATCATTTGAAGCCCTTCCTTCTCTTTAAAAAGCCTTTTTTTTTTTTTTTTTTCTCAACTTGACGATGCATGACTGAGTGCAAACGTAATTAAATTGAAGATATCAAACAAACTTTCTCACAGTGTGAAAAATATGCAACAGGAAATTTTTCTCACTCACAGCTATTTTAATTAAAAAGAGAAATGGTCATTTAAACTAAATGTAAAAGCTCAGGATATTGTGACAAACCGCTGTGCTTTGTGTGCAGTGAGATTTAAGGAAAAGAAAATATCTAAGATCTAATCTGAACTGATTTAAGCAACACAGTTATTTTTTTTTTTAAATATTTACCAGCACAAAGTTGGTTTTTTTTTACCAAATTGAGCTCGACATGAACACTCCTGAGGTGTTGTCTCATACCGTCTAAAACAGGGAACAAAAGGTTGGCTTACTGCTGAGCAGAACAGTTCCTAATTGGTGCAGAGATCAGAGTGAACCAGGCTGAGGGACCCAAAGCTCCAGCAAACATCACCATCCTGGGAATGCATGGCTTTTTCTGTCCGTCTAGATTAATTACCTTTCCCATTGACCCCTCCGTGAATTCTGATGCGCATAATATTGAGTTGAAAAATACCTATATGTTGGACGAGGTGTTTATATATCGTTTTGGTGTTGTACATATTTATAGATACTTTAGAAATAATAAAAACTGGTTGAATGGAAGGAGGTGGAGGAGGGAGAGGGAGGCCACTCTATTGGTCGTCGCTGACAGCAGACGCCGACACATGCACTCTTGGTTTATCACATTTATCATCTGGCATTAGCTGCCTAGATGAAATATAGATGACTAGAAATGCACCTGCTGTTAAGCATTTGTGGGAAGAGTCATTGCATTGCACGTTCCCAATGCAGCCCTGATTTGTCGCTGGTCAGCATAGTTTCTGTGTACTGTTGCTTTATCCCAGGCACCCGTAATTAATCAGATTTGTGCGCGCTGATGCTTTGCACAAGGAGCATGCGGCGAGCGTGATGCAACCTGCAGATTTTGAAAGCCAGAGAACTCCCTTTGGGGCAATCAAAGGATGCAAGACGAAATGTAAAGGAGGTAATTGCACCGCAGGAATTGTTTTGCCATTCAAATGACTTTAGTCTTCGTGGCTTACCCAGAGTCTCCAGGGGGCCTTGCAATTTCTTATTCTTATCTTAAATTACTATACTGTACAATCTATTATGTACACAAAACTTTGTTTGCCTGTGTCTTGTTTCCAACACTTATTAGAATATGTCTAGAGTATAGAATCCATACAGAATGTAGAGCAGATTTATTAATGGGAAGACCAGTTTAAATTAATTCCCAAGATAGCTAATGAGGACCAAATTGAAATAAAATAGACATGAAATTTACAAAATACTGGTTTAATATAACTAGTTTAAAACGTCCAAATCGAAAATAATTTGTATTTTGGTTTAAAAAATTGACGAGTAGATTAAGTTCAAGAAACCTAACCATAAAATTGAAATAGAAGGTAAATGAGCAAGAAAATGCACTTTACTCTGTAAATGTTTAAGATAATACCAAAATCCGCCTTATATGTTGCAGTTAGGCATGCTCTGCACCTACTAAACTCAACCTCTATCATAGTGAAGGCAACACACCTTCATCTGTATCACTGTATGACAGCTCCTCCACCATCCCATCTCTGCTACTCATCTAGAAGATGGATTAGATAATGAGGACTAATCAAGCCAAACCCCCAACGTGCACACATACCTTTCTTCGTTACTTTGGCTACACAACCCCTCTACACTTACTATCCCCTCACTAATAAACAAAAGGAACACTTACTGTAAGTTTTTAATTGAATACATTTCAGGAATGTTTTAAATATTATTACTATTTTATTATGAAGGCTAAATAACTGCACTGAGCCATATCATGCTCATTTTACATATGTAGTAGATTTTATCTTTTTATTCATGCTTTTCTAAGTCTCTTACTTGCCACAACTCTCCCTCTATCCCATTAATCCCCTTTCTTTCTCCTCATCCCAAATGAGGTGGTCTGTCCCTGGCATGGCGAGTCTTTCCCCCTCTAATCTCCCAGCCTCTATCTCCCCTGTCACCTGATAGGCACACTTTATGAGCTGGAACATCTCGATGGCTGGTATCCCCCCTAGCCTGAGCTCTATCTGCCTTCCCCCGGGCTCCCGTGCCACCTTGAACACATCATCAGCCCCAATAACCGTGAAGACAGGAGGCATATGAATCGATGTACATGCATCCGGCATCACACTCGGAATAGTGATTGTGCTCATTCACACGTCTCTCAGTCTTCGTGCCTCGCAAAAAGGGCGATGACATGCTTTGCTGTTAAAGTTGCCACCAGCTATCTCTATCCGACACGTATATGTACGTCCCGTCAGGGGAATAGATGTAAGATTAAGTGTTGTCATGATCATCATCAAGCTGCAGAGATGTCTACTGATGTGGTTACGCTGGAAAGTCAGCTGCCACTGCCTGTGTTGGAATGCAGACAGGCTTTTATTCTGGCGCAAAGAGGAGATAATGCTAATCATAAGTATGCCAATTTCACTTTTTTTTTATAATTAAGGAACTTGAGTTTTTACACATTATCACAGAGCTAAGACAGCTACCGTTCACAAATGTTTGTTGGGGGATTTCTCAATATTTACCCCCAAGAAAGTCACCACCAAAAAAGTAAAAAGCACACCGGGGGCAAGACATTGCTTGTATTTTTTTTTAGGGTGAGGAAGATTGAGTTATCAGAGACTCTGAAAGATCTTTTGAACAGAGTCAGATAATAGGTTGAACCGGAGAAAGCAGGTGATCCAAGGATGGCCTAATTTGTAATTACATCTTGCAGTGTTCTGGAAGAGTGCGGTTTGTGCTGTGGTTTCCCTGGATTATCTGTTGTCTTCAGAAAGCAGGATCAGGTACACGTGTGGACACTCACTCGCACGTGCACGGCAAACCTCCCGCTGTCTTTGAGGCTCTGATGAGATTCCGCAGCAGAACAGTTGATTGACTGCAGCAGCCATGGTCCTAATTTAATTTTCCCTGTCATGGTAATGTTAAATTTTTAATCAAACCACAGTGTGCTACCTGCATTTCCTGTGCTAAAATACTTTTAATTGTGTTAACTACGCTTGGAGTGAAGAGAGTGAAAAGTAAACTCGGATCACATGAATAATGTTTTCTCCTCAGACCAGAGTCTAGATTTCTTTGTTTTTTGGCGAAGATGGATGTAAAAAAAGTTATTTCTACATGGTACAAAATGTTAGCCAACATGAAAGCACCCAGGAAGACTTTATTCACATTTTAGGCAGTTTAACATTGACATTTGCACAGACTGGAAACAAATCATACAGATTGTTCAGTCTCTAGTGGCCTTAAACTAAGAGCAGAAAGGAAACAATTAAGGAGTCGTGTATTTTGCTCCCAAGTGGGTTTACCAGTAGGTAGCGTAGTTAACGCTTTTGTAGGCAATGAACCACATAGTCGCACTAGCTATTCTGAACCATTCTTGCTCAGACAGTAGTGGAGAAGAGAGAATTCAGGTGAATGTGGTAAACTAATAAGAACCAAGGACATTTCACAAAATCTAACTTCTCCGCTAACTTCCTTTTCACTTTTTACTCTGGGAATACAATCAGATCTACCACGGTTAGAAAGCTGAAAAAAATCCCCCAAAAAAATATTCAACCTTTATGACATGAAGGACATCTTCTTGGGAAAATAACAAAATAGTAACAGGATGTTCTTAGTGATGCTTGTTTCATCTTGTGATTTTAGTCTTAAGTGTCAGCTTGAGGCACTGAAGTAAGTAAGTTTCCCTTATAGGGTCAGAAACTGTTTGCAATGACTAAAACGTGATCAAGCAGACAGACGTCTGCGATCTGTTGTCTGGTGTATTATAAAGAGCATTATCACTGTGACTATATTTCCGGAGCTGTGGCACTTTTTGTGATCGAGAGTGTCAATTCTATCAAGATCTAAATAGTTGGAGCTCTGGCGGATGCATTATCTACTGCATAAACAGGCTAGATGAAGATAGAAGGTATGTGGTTCAGAGAAGCATTATTATAGGTAAATCTTTGCCAGTATGGACCAGACTTGTTCACACTTAGAGCAACAAAAGTGGATAGTTTTCAATAAAATGACCAAACATTAGCCTTTTCCCTGGATCTTTCTAATTCACATGGTAATTAGACATTAGGCTGATCATTCAATCACTCCTGTGAATGAGCCCTGATGAATACAAATGTTTGGATCCCTCAACAACTGGTAATAACACTACATGAGGGCATGATTTAATTGGATGGCATAATTAGCACTGAGAGAACAGAGACACAAGGGAGTGGGCTCCTCACAGGCCACTCAGGAATGGCAGTGTGTGCAGAGATGGTGGCATGTTGGTGTTCAACATGCCATAAGGTACAAAATGTTTGAAATTTTGTCAGTTACATTTTTCAATTGTTCAATTTTGGGAAAGAAATGGCACACCAAAGAAATCTATTTACACAACTGGACACAATTTGAGGAGAAAACCACATACAAAAAAAAAATAAATAAATAAATTTATTAGCATCGACCCATCCCCCTTCCCCTCATGTTTGGCATTCACTATTGCTCATTATGCCAAAGCTAGACACGCAATTATACAATGTAATCGTGTTCAGGCTGAACAGCCATGGCATTAGGATTAATTCACTGTAGACAATGCTTGGATGTGCTTCCATTGAGAAAACAGTGGAATGGCGTCATGCGCGAGCTCCATCCAATCTGTTGGCATCCTCTTCTAACCTTGCAATTATGTGAGGGTTGCTCTTAGCGCTCAAGAACACAAGGGGTGCATGTGGACATCGGGAGGTTACAATGAGAGGTAATTGCCAAAATCCACAGTGGAATAGCATGATCTATCTCTGACACCAATGGGATGGGAAAAGACAAAGAGTCTTATGAATATTTAAATTGCAATTTTCTTCAATTGACATTCTTTTTTTATGCTTTCTTGAAAAGGAGAAAAAATAGTGAAAGCACATCATAGAGCACTTGTAAACAGATGGGATTGTTTCTTTGGATTTTTCTTTTTGTTTGTTGAGTCGACATAAACACAGACATGTGTTTCTGATAGGAATTACGCATTGCTAATCCTCAATCGGCGGGCAAACATTAATGATCGATGATGACTAATAAATTGAAGTATCACATTAGTTTGTTCTTCAGCTGTAGTCGTTCTAACATCCCCATGTCAAGAAAAAGTGTCATCGATTCATAGTGTTGTAAATATGATGTTATTTTTGTCATTAACAGGGTCGTGGAAAGCAAAGGAGACATGATGATGATGATATAGTAACTCCGAGGAGGACATTTCTGCTAGAGATGTGGGCGACGGCTAACCCAATGGCAGATTCATTGCAAAGGTAGGATGGCGCAGAGACAAGTATTTATGTTGTACTCAAAAAAAGTTACCTGGCAAAAGCTTCTCTATTCTCCATAATCTTTGATAGAGCTTAGAATTAAAATGTTCCCTGTAAATAATGAAATACGACTTATGGCTTATTTTTGTGCAATCACACGTCATGTAATCGTAATCAGTCCAAATGAAAGCACGTGCGCAAAAATCTGGGTCATTGCTGATGAACAGATAAGACTTTTTCATGTGCCGGGAAGAGCAATGAGAACATAGCCAAACAGGAAGAAAACAAGAGTTAAAAAATGCTGAATGCTAAAAACCAGCAATTGATGATTAATTTTTACCAGTCGACAAGCAATTTTTGAGACAAGGTTAGGGATATAAAAAAAAAAAAAGATTACAAGGAGAAAAACGAAGAGTAATCAAACCAAAAAGGGGGGAAAATGTGTATTGGAGGAGTGGAAAAACCAGTTCCTCCTTTGCTTTATCGTTTTTCTCAAAATCCTGACAGTACGTGGAAGTTAATTTCACTTTGCAAACATTGTGTTTTAAGAATACCAAGTAGGAGAAACTAGGGAGGCCATGATCCCATATGACACTATATTTACCAAGATAATGTTGAAAGATGTGTAATGAGAGTAAATTAAATATACAGTGTGTGTTAAGTTGGCGTATGGCAGTGATTGTAGGGTCATACTAAAATATGTGGGTTTCTTCAATTTTAAACTACTGACACGAGCAAAAGGGAAGGCATGATATGCTTGGAAGTTTAACTGGGTAATGTTTGGGAATGTTAGTACATGTGTTTTGTACTTAGTTTGTACAAATGTTTGTGAAACGATAATGAACGTCCACATTGTCCTTGTTGCTGACATGAAAGTTATATTAGCAAAACAGAAAAAGAGAACATTTTTTAGGTTGAAATTTTGTTTGAAAAAATCTAAAAACAGCATATTCCTTTTTTTTCCCAACCAGGTCACAAAAACAGATTTACTCAATAATTTCTTTATTATTATGTTAACTTCCAGATAAAGTCATACCCAAGTTCTGTCAGTCCTGTAAATTAGTGATGCACTGAAAATGTTTTGCCCGAAAATGCACTTTTTCAGCGTAAACACTTTTCTCACCAAAAAAATATTTATTGTATATTATTATTGTCATCATATTTTGAATTGATTTATTTTTTGAAGCATCGGTATTAGTTGGCAAAATTACAATGTTTTAGTTTTAGATAGATTAGCACACATTCAGAGCCATACATCCAATGGGACTAATAATGTGCATTATAATGTCTTTTAATGTTTTGGTTTTCTCATTTTCAGTTTTCAGTTTAGGCCAATAATTCTAACTTTGGTGCATCCCAACTGTAAATATCTGGGTCTGTCACTAAAACAAAAAACAAAAAAACAACAACAATGTTTTTAATGATCTAAATTTACAACCACAGTTTTAAGATAATGAGTTCCCTAAAAAAATCCATGATGGTCACACACACACACACACACAGTGATGCTGCTAACAACTGTAGAAGTGTTTAGACGGGAAAAAAGTTTCATTTCCTTTCCACAAAGTGCCTCTTTGACCTACATAGGCCACAAAGAGGCTCTGCACAGCTTGGTCTGCGAGCAAACACACGCTTTTTGTCTCTGTGTCATTGCTGGCCTGCACAGTTGCAAACCTGAGGCGATACGGCATGCTACCACCCAAGTAATAACACAGTCAGGTCACTCTAATATGCGTTACCCCTGGCTCCAAACATCCAGGCTTATTTAGAGCAGAGAAACAGGCTCATTTGCAAATGTGCTCGCCCTGGGCGGCTGCTTTCTGATTGGCTGCCCGAGCGAAATAGATAAGGAGGGTTTCATTCACAAAATCCAAACACACTCAGGGGGAGCGTGCTTGTACCCCCCGTGTTAAAAGCATGTTGGCATGCCCCCTGCAACCTCATTCCCTCATGCATTCCTTGAAACCTATATCCTTCCCTTGCATCGCCACGTCTAAACCATGAATATAAACCAGCAGTTACAGGTTTCATATAAGCATCTCATAAATGAAACATAGGTCTGTTGGGTTTGCATTAAAAACCCTGACTCCCTGCTGGGATAACGTAGTATTGTTATTTAAATATCACACAATTATTTGCCTTCCGCAGCTGTTTTGTGTGAGCATAACACCAATAATACTCACTGTGTGGTTATCCCAGCACTGCCTGTCATAATATTATACCAAGAATTATGTGGGTCAAATCTACAATGTATTCCTCTTTCCTGCTCTACCTTTACCCCCCATCATTGACCTCTTCTTTTTTAATGTCAGTGTTCACCTACTGTGTATGTAACTGTATTCTATCATACCCATACATTCAGGACACAGTCACCCTGCAGATTTACAAGTTTTTTTTTTTTTGTTTAAGCTGTAGTAGTAGTAGTAGTAGTAGTAGTAGTAGGAATAATAATAATATAAAATGATCAAATCAAGTGAAAAAGTTCTCGCTCAGCAGATTTCAACATTAATTAAATTTCTATGTTTAAAATATTGCTTATAGTAGTTAGTTGTGCGTTTTCCGTGCTCATGTAGATAAAGGGTGCCCAATGCATCGATCACAATCTACCATATGTCGGTCGATTGCACTCGTGGGCCGCAAGACTCCATAAATGAATTAGAACGTTACGATCACGTATACCAGAAATGAAACCCGACAATTCAGCTTCTGACCTCAATTTGAGGGGGCGCTAGCGCACCAGTCTATTCATTTACAACCTCTAATAATAAGTAGAAAAAGACAATTTGTGAAAATCGTGGAAGTTCTTCTTTTTCTTTTTTTTCTTTGACTTTTTTCCGTGTTTTTAATTTTTGTTTTTTGTTTTCTCTTCTCTTGAAATTGCTACAAAGAACAAAGTGAGCAACAAATACTGAAACGCTCTGTGTGCTACTGACTGGCATCGCTAATTGTGCTTTTTTATTGTTGTTTCATCGCCACACACACTCACCTGCCCTTTAACCCCGTAATAAGCCATGTAGCCCATTTCTAATTATGGGTCTGTCAATTCCTCTGTTTCCTCCTTATATTACTGGATCATTTGATTCCCAAGTGTTTTCCTTTATTAAATTTGGCTTTTGGTGAGTTTTCATGATTTTACTTCTCTATTGTATTAATGGGAGCCTCTCAGAGAACTCACGAGATATGAGGTAACGCAGACACCAGTGCAAAGATTCCTCTCTTTAACATGGTTCTTTGATGAAGTGAGCAGCTGTGTTTGGTGCTTCTGTGAATATGAACTGTGAGATGATCTAAGATAATTAAACAACCCTGTATATTTATTTTCTAAATATTTTTTTTATGGATTGTATTTACATTTTTTAAAATACGTTTCAAACTGTCTCTGTTTTTAAGCGTTGCTGCTTCGATAATATTGTATTTTAATATTATACAAATATTGAATTTTTTTTTTTACAATGGTAATAGTTTAAATATTAAAATCTGATTATGTAAAGTTAAATCCCCCCAACACAGTAGATCACAAAGACCACGAACTGAAAAAATCTGGGCCCCCCTGATTTAGATCATGGCCAGGGAGCGCATCACCGAGGTATCCTGGCATCTTTGATGTATTGCAAACCAGTGGAGTGCATGCATCTTTACCCCCTCCGGTTTTCACATTCTCATCGTCTTCCGAGTGCTTTTTTCAAAACCCTAATGATTCAACAGCTAGAAAAAGTATCTTAAAAGAAAAGCTGGGTATCAGCTTGCAATAGCCCCATTTAACGTATTAGGATTTAGGATGCTTAACAGCTATTCTGCATTTAATTTGATTAGAGAAGTGGATTTACTTTCAAATCAATGACACATATCACACTGCCACTCGTGCCAACTTCTTTTGAAAATAATCCTTATCAACATAGTTGTTATTTTTTTATTTAAAATGACACAGGTGTGATCCTGTAAATGTGTTGCTGCAGTGTAAAACGAGGCGACTCCTTTTAAAATCCAGGAACGCGTATTGATCCAGATTTGTGTGGTGGAAAATGGTCGATCAGGCTGATCCCATTAAGTTGACCTTAAGAAAGCTGAGGTACCACGTGAAAAATGATCCATTAGAAGGGATGTGCACCAGCCCAGTAGTGGAGTGCATTAAGTCACTTCAAGGCTTTGCTATTGTCCGCTCTCTGCTGTTATGCGTTTAACCCCTTCCTTTCAGCACCTCAGAAACACTTTCAAGAGGAGCTTGTAGGAAACGTGTACATTGAGCGACGCTCAATGTCAGATTGTTTGAGAAATGCCTGCACTACTCAGACACGTCACAGGATTTCAAAGGAAGAAAAGCCGTAAAAGAATTAAATAGCCAAGCGCATGCACACATAACGTAAATACATAGTGATACACATAACTGACACTTCCCAGCCACCGTAGTAAACAGATTTGGAATGATTGTGGAACATGAGCAGGAATTCATCAATCAGCTATACTCCAGGATAAACTACGACCTCACACACTGTAAGATCTATCCCAGTGTGTGATCACCACGTCAGGACATGTCATGGATTACTGTCACCTGACAGTTTCACTCAGAACAAACTCGGTACGATAACACCTTGGGGAGAAAAAAAACCCCCTTCACGTTCACTGTAACATCTCGGCATGGGACACTGATATATTAGGGGTGTGCATTGCTATGAATCAATCTGACAATACTGTACAATTCACGATTTGCATGTCATGTAACAATACAATATATATATGGCGATGTATCGCCATATGAATTACAAATTTCACCTTTACAAGTACAAAATGGCATGAAATACAATATATTTCATTTTCTTCTAAGCTTGCGAACATAAGTAAATAGTAGCTAACTGTAATTCAAGTTCATATATTTAGTTTTTATCAAACTATCAAATTACATTTTTCAAAAAGGTTTAACTTTTGCTTCTACAACAGATTCCAAGTTCTTAAATTCTTTAATAAAAAAACTAAAAGTTACCACATAAATCTATGAAAGTGCCTAGTATGTTTTAAAGAAATGAAGTGCATTCAACTTCCAAGCTAAAGTGCACTGAGTGAGGTAGTTGGTTCAATAGTTTTTTTTTTGTTTTTTTTTATTCCGTTAAAGAACAAGATTAAAAAAAAAAAAAAAAAAATCAATTAGGACATTTTTTGGATCCATACAATAATCGTGCAGTGAAATATCGCCAAATCAATTTTTTTCTTACACCTTTATGATACAGTATACTGTAGGTAAATATTCCGAAAAGTTAAAATTAACATGTTAATCAATTATGAATTCTTCATTTTTAAAAAAAAATCATATACAACATGGATAACATGGTCATTTCTTTTCGATCCATATGGTCACACTCTTTGGAAAACACCATTTATTTATTTATTTAATAATTTAGACTTTTTATATTATTGTTGTGTTAAATATATCCAAGTCATTGTTTAAAGAATGCATTGGAATAATTATTTTAATAATATGATCAAAGGTTTTCGACCCAAATTGGTTCATTAACCATTTTTTTTAAATACATTTCAGTTTGTTTTTTTGTTTAGTTTTTCTCACCACTTTGGAACACATGTCAGTAGTAGTTTCTGGTTGTAAGTATTTACTAGTTGGCAGAGTTAGTATTAGTTGGGTAAGGTTCCGTAATAATCAAACTGAGGAAAGAAACCAAGTAACCGCTTCTTTCAGATTTTTGTCTTCTTTTTTACCAATTTATCTATTTGTGGCAAAGCTAAACATTATGCGTCGAAGGCAAATCAAGCCCAGCCTGCGTCATGTGACACCTCACACAGGAAAGGTGAGAGAGCATTGATTTCACCCAAGATTGAATGAGTGCAGTGTGTGAGAGAAGTTAAGTTATAATCATCTTCCCCTCGTCTCTGCCCTTTCTTACTCACTTTCAGCAAATGTGTCTTCGGAGCAGGAAATGGCTGCAAAGATGAGTGAATGTGCTCTTAGCGCTGCAATCATGGCACAAAGTGAAGGCAGTAGATGCCTAATGAACAAGTGATTACAGGTAATAGCCATTGTAAGTCATGTACAATGGGAAACACCAAGGGCAACAACTCTCGAATAGAAGAAGCATTGTTTGGGTCCATGACCACTTGGTTCATGAAAGCTCTCTGTGGCATCCTTGTTAAAAGAGATGAAATGTTATTTCAAATGAAAAGTGGTGATGCATAAACAAGACCAAGTGTAGTGCAGTGAAATGCCAAAAGAATGAGAAAATATCATGCATTTTCCTTTTTGGCCACTAATTCTGAGTTTATGATCTTAAAAGTTCTGTCAGAAGTGACAAATGAAACCTCAGCGCTTGCAGCTCAATGACGCTTTGAATGAAAACATGCTGGACTAGATTTTTATTAGAAATCTTTCAATATAAATGCTAAATTGTGCAAATAAATGCAGTCTTTTGGGACCAATATAACTGGTTCATAACTGATATAGCCCGGCAGATATGAAGCAATATTAGGTTAAGATGTTCACTTCTGGAAGAAAGCATGACAGTTTGTACATGGGGTTTTTTGTACATGAGTATGCTGAATCCATGCTGGCAAACCAATGGTTCCCAGTCAAAATCAAGAAATCCAAGATGGCCACCATCTGTATTGCCAATTTGGATATTTTTGTCATAACTTTGGTTCTATTTGAGATAGAAGCATAATCTCAGTGGCAAATTATAGGTTTTCAGGGTCAAGGAATTCAATAATATACCTTAAAATGCCGTGAATTGTGCTCAGAGCAAGATCCAAGATGGCCGCCATCCGTATTACAACTTTCAATCTTACCATAACTATGGTTCTGTTAGACGTCGAAACATGATCTTTGTGGCAAAGAAAGAAAGCATGACAATTTGTACATGGGGGTTTTTGGGAACGCTGTACCCACGCTGGCAAACCAATGGTTCCCACTCAAAATCAAGAAATCCAAAATGGCCACCATCCGTATTGCACATTTCAATCTTGGGTTCTGTTAGACGTAGAAACATATTTGTGGTGGAGGTTTTTGGGAACAGAGATTGTCATGAAATAGCTTAAACTGTAAATTGCATCCAGAGCAAGATATAAGATGACTACCACAATGCTTTACACATGGAAAATGGAAAATCGCGATTTCTTTGCAGCCACAACTGTGTATGACAAAGATGCCTTTTAAAGGGTGAACAATTTGATTTAAAGCCCCATCTAAACATCAATTAATATCTATTTTCATTGACTTCTCAGTAACATTATACTGTATCCTTTGTGATCCTGGTGCATGCATGCATAAGCATTAATGTGTTGATGTGTTTGTTTTTGCAGCACTTGCCAATATGTACAATGATTAAACTCAAACTTTTGATGTAGATATCTGATTAATATTTGAATGAACGTAACAAATGTTTCAATTGTCCCCAAAAACCTACATTTTGCCACAAAGTTATGGCAAGATTGAAATTCGCAATACAGATAGCGGCCATCTTGGAACTTGTTCTAAGCATAGTTTACGATATTTAAAGATATTTTATCAAATTCACTGACCCTGAAAACCCATCATTTGCCACTGAGATCATGCTTCTATGTCACATAGAATCAAATTTATGACAAAATATCCAAATTGCCAGTACGAATGGTGGCCATCTTGGATTTCTTGATTTTGAGTGGGAACCGTTAGTTTGCCGGCGTGGATCCCATTAAAAATTGTTTCAGCATACTCAAAACCCCCATGTATGGATATTGATGCTTTCTACCAGATGTAAACATATTTTTTGACATATCTGCCGAGCTATTATGAAAGTCAATCTTAAGGAAAAATATAATACAACATATGCCTCCTTGGGATCGATTTACAAATATCTTGTAAAAGAGGAAAAACATGAAGTGGGAGGTCAATGAAGCTTCCCACCCCATACTGCCTTTAATTTTTAATGTGTACTTTCATTGTCGTACATTCAAACACATCGAGAGGTGGTCTTTACAGATTTGTTCCAACACCGTGTACATTACTCCGACATTAAGCACGGGAGCTTGCAGCAGGACACTCATTCCTGAAATATGCCTCCTCCTCAAGACGTGCCCAGCTGTCAGAAGGAAGGGCGCTCTGTGTAAAACTGCACATAAGCAGAACACAATCTGCCAAGTCTGATAAGAACGCGAAAAAGGCTTCAACACCAATTTTGACAGAGGAAAAAATGACTGCTGGTGGACTTATCATTGTTTATTCGAGTAGCTGGGAGAAGCTTTACTTTTTGTTTTGTTTTTTTCTCCTGATGTCTGTTGGTCGGGTTATTTATAGTCGGCGCACACTCAAAGACTTGCTTTAGTTTTTTACCAAAAGGTCTGAGTGAAAGATTTGATGTGAAACATTTGAATGTTAACGAGCAAGTGTTCTGCAGTGGCTGTTGCAGTCGTGTGAGCACAACATCATCTGCTGTGCTGATATTTCTGTGTTTATTGAGGAAAAATGCTGTGAAATCGGAAACTGAAGACGGTGTATGTGTTGTGTTGAAGTGAAGCCGACTGACGGGGATCAAACGTCTTTGTATCTTCTGAGGCTTTATCAGAAAATAAAATAAATACTCCAAAAAACAACGCGTGATTCATCCCTTTTCTCACGTCACACAGACTCTGCATGGAGTATGTCACTATTGCATGGCGACACCATGCGGTGACGTCCTCGCCTGTGCTGCAGTAGCTGACACGCTGGGTGGTTGGTATGTACAAGTGTGCATGTGTTAGGAGGTCAGTGGTGGCCTCAGGTTGGTCCCCTGAGATCCTCCGACTGCACATGTGTCAAATTCAAGGCCCGGGGGCCAAATCTGACCCTTAAGAGCATCAAATTTGGCTCGTAGTAAGTAAAAATTATAGAAACTAATCACATTTTAGATGTCTCTAAATGAATACACAAATTCAATGACACTCCACAATATTAGCAGGGCTCACATTTTCCATGTGCTTACGTCACATGATGGCAGTCATTTTTAATCTCAAATTGTTCAAAAATCTCTATTTTTGTTAACAAATCCTGCAATTTTCTTTAAATGATTCTACAAAATTTCCCCACATTACATAAAAAATGGGTCACAAAATTAAATAAATTGAAAGTAAAAAAATACTGCAGGGGCTTATATCTGTCACTTATTGCTGTTATATCATCAGTGCCATCAGTGACATATTTTATAATTTATTCTATTTATTTAGGTGGATGTGCAAACTAGAACATAATAATATTTAAATTACAATTTTTTTTTTAAGATAAACTGCTCCATATTTGGCCCCTGACCTAAAATGAGTTTGACATCCCTGAACTATTAGCATTATAAAAGGTTTTTAAATATATATTTGTGCATCATTGCGTCGCTATCACCAGTGTCAAACTCAAGGCCCGGGGTCCAAATCTGGCCCTTTAGAGCATCAAATTTGGCCTGCTTGAGAAAGTAAAAGTGATAGGAGAAACATTGAATTGCCAACTAATTCAGTTGTAGAGATCTCAGCCTCCTCCAAATACAAAAATAATTCAATTCAAATCCAGCTATATATAACATGATAGCAGTCATTTTTAATCTGAAATTGTTAAAAGAACTCTCAATTTGTTTCAAAATCTGGCAAATTTTCCTCAAATTATTCCACGAATGTTCCCCAAATTCAGGGAAATGTACTGTATATGAAAATCCTACAGGAACTGATCTACTCACATTATCATTTTATGTGGAAGCGCAAACCAGGGCACATTAATGTTAAATTTGCTCTTTTTTCCATCTAAATTCTATGGGCCACTGGTCCGTATTTAGCCCTTGAACTAAAATGAGTTTGACACCCCTGTCCTACTGTATTTTCATTGTGTTGTCATTGTGTTTTCAATTTTCTAAGGTAGCCATAAGAGCTACAATGAGAAATAACAAAATGTTGTATACAGGGTCAGATTAAGTAGCGTCAATATATGGCAAAGTGTATTTGCTCTCGTAATTCCTTCCACAAGTTTTGTTATCACAGTAGCATATTTCCCAGATACCTATTGATTAAAAAAAAGCCATTGTTTAAACACTTAAAGCCAGAGAAAAACACTCAGTTATGCTCTGCTGTGTCTATACTGGTTTCATTCCAATAAGCACCTTAATGAACTACAGCTATAAAGTCTGTAAAAATTATGCATGCGATTAGAGTTCTGTTGAAAAACCATTTGAGCACGAAGCATAATAGCCCTCGTTGTTATGGCTGAATTTACAGGCAGTAATCATCCTCCGAGTCCCCTCGCCAAATCCCTTTCTGTGTGACTGGTGTTCAAGAGAAATTCATTTATTTTTTTTAATACTCCTGCAATGAAATGCATGTTTAGACTCGGAGTGATTACAGTTCCTGACGACTAATTGCCGTGGGATTCAGATCGGTGCTCGAGTGATAATCAAATCTGCAGTATTGTGACTGTATGCGTCCCAAAAAAAAAAAACATGACTTGAAGTACAGTACTGTCAAATATTCCTTTAAATCTACAATAATAGACAATACAACTGATCATTGACACACAGATTTCAGTTTTCCCAGTCACGGTTTGAACTGTGAGGAAATGAAAACTAACTAGGTGTAACCTTAATGATCTTTGATGAACCATATTAGCTCAGCTCGGTCTCTGCTAGTAGACGGTGAAGAGAACTCCAATAGACTGCGAGGCAAACAATAATAACAGGCAGATTACAAAAGGCGGAGTGAAAAACAATCAAAACACTTGAATCTCGCCGGTGTCAAATGTGGAACAAAAACAGACTCTAACACTAATGATGTGCTTGTTAGCGGAGCTATTCTGCAAATGTGTTAAAACGCTGAGTTGCTCAGTTCATTTGCAAGAGCATAAAACAGCAATTAGCATGGGGATTCCAATGAGATGTTTATGAAATCATTCCATCATACGAGTGCAACGCTCAATGATTCCTATCCATTTAAATAAGGTGAACAACAACGCTACGAGTCTATTTACTCTTTCGTTTACAATGATAAACCCTTCGAAGCAAATCAAGCTTCGAGGGAGGTTTTAGAGTGACAGGATGAGCACAAACTAGCTCGGGCAAGGCTAATTCAGCTTAATATGAATAAATAAAGGGCTAGTCTTGTTTTTAATAAAGATGATTTTAAACTAACTGTTAAATTGTGAACCAATTCACTAGCAAAGTATGCAGTGGTGGACCAAAGATTGAATTACCAAACCTTGCTAGCTTCAGCTTTAGCTACACGCTAACATGAATTACCTTTATTAGTTTTCCTGTTACTGTTCCATGTTGAACATGAGCTCCGTTTTCCTAGTCCAGCGGCATTAAACTCATTTTCGGAATTTGATTTTAAGTGGGTCTCAGATTTTAGGCGGGAAAATGAGCAATTTCAACAATCATTTTCTCGTATGTATAAATAATACATACTGTAAAGCATTGCATACTGTCGCGACAATATCCAAGCCATAAGTGACATCCCTGCAGGATTTTATCTTTTAAATTTAATTGATTTTGTGACAATTTTTTTATTTAATTTTGGGAAATTATGAGAAATAAATTCAGGAAAATTTAGTCATTTGAACAATTTGAGATTTCGAGTGACTGCAGTCATGTGATAAAAGCATAGTATTGTAGAGTTTCATTGAATCTGTGTATTTAGAAGGGCTGAGAGATCAACAACTGAACTATTTGGTAATTTACACAATAATTCAGGTTTTTTTTTCTGTTTTTTTTTTTTTTACTTTTTCCTGCTGGCCGAATTGGATGGTCTAAAGGCCTGGATTTGGCCCCTGGGCCTTGACTTTGACATATGTGTCCTCGTAATTTGTTTTTCAAGTATGATTTGTGCTTTTTGATAGAACGTGAAATTACAGTAGTTGTGCAGTGAAAGAACTGATTCTGGGTTTGATTACTCCACCATGCTGGAATGAGGCACTTCCCTGTTGCTTTTTATATCGATTATCACTATTATCTCAAGGTATCTACCCTAGTTTATTTGTATATTACTTTATATTGGTCATTGCTAGACATACAATATGAGTGGGACATTGAAAATGTCGTCCCTCAAGGCAATGGATGTTATAATTGTAGCTGTACAAGAACGCTTTCTTTCAATCCGACATTGAAGTTAGAACCGTGTTTTTATTTTTATCATTTTATCTCTTGATAATAAACTGAGGTTATAATTGGCTGTGTTTCTTTGGCAACTAAATGCATCCTTTTTCCAGCTGGTGTCCTATTGTTGCAAGCAAATTCCAAAACACCCAGTTGATTAAAAAGTTTACTTTAGCCCCACATTGTCAGAATTGGAGGGCTGTGAACAAAGACCCAGAGTTTTCTCTCATCCACTGCAGATATCCCCAGGGTTCAAGTCCCATCTTTCTGACCTGTTTCTTTCTATATATTTTTTTTCCCATCAAGGCTCGCTCAGGTGTATCTGTCTTATTTCAGCTCGCAGACCCTCTGGGATGCTCTTATTCCCTTCACTAAGGCTATCTTTGATATTGTTGTTACCTCCTTCGCACACAGGTTTGGAGATCATTTTATACTAGAGGTATGCATTGGGAGATGCCGAAGAAACAATACAAAAGAACAAGTGTGCTAATAAGACGTTTGCCCATAAGAGCCAATGTGGAAAAACAAGATCCACCACTAACTAAAGATAAGTAGTTAGGCTCCAGTGTCATTGCACATTGCAGCATTATATATATATATATATAGTAACTATTTGAGAAGGTTAAATGAGAACCATAAGCCTTCAGTTCCTCTATAGAACACAAAAGTATTCACACATTAACATGGGATTTCTCTGCCTTTAACTTATGTACTTGATTAGAGGACATGTACTTTGGCTTCCAAACGTGCCTTGAATTATGTTTAAAGCAAAGTGCCTTTCACTTTAATGCGTCATATAGATAAGCTTTATTTTTGTACGACTGCAGCAAAAGGAGAATCCAAAGATCCCATTGAACGAGGTAAATTAAAAGCATTAGATAACTGTTTCTGAGTGCAGTTTCTGTGTCCTCAACTCTTTTTGGCTCCGAGTGAAAATGGAACATAACTTAACGCAATATAAAATCTGAGGTGTGAACAGCTCTAGCAGTGCATCGTGATTAAACACTCGCGTGGGCCGCAGCGAATGATCTCTGCATTTGTCACCAGAAAGAGTTTAGCGTCCGTCAGAGCTGCCAGCGGAGGTGCGTCTGCCGCAGAGTAGGAACAGAACGGGCCAGATTGTGTGGGGGGGGAGAATCTGGCACGTGACCAGGTGCAGCTGAAGCCCTTTTTTTTTCCCTGATCCTCCAATGTGCCATTGTGCTCGCTCTATTCCCCCGACGGAACGCCAAACACCTGCTTGGGCCGATTGTCGGGGCTGAAATTGTTGTTATGGTGTTGGCCTTTCCGAATGCTGATGCTCTCTGGTTTCATCAACAAGGAATATTAAGCAGAGTAGACGGGCAATCGATGGTTTAGAGAAGATGGTGACTTCATGCTATCCGGTTTGACACTTTTAAATCACCATTACTCATTGACGAAATGAACGCATGCAGCGATAAAATATGAAATGGAAGGATTTTCTATTTTCTCTGAAAGTGACTGTGCAATGCAATTAAATACAGCGTGTAACAGTGCTGTTAAGCATCTTTGCAGTTAGTTTCTGTTGTGAATAATTAGGCTTTAAACTCATGGTCACCAATGGGTTCCTGTGATGGAACAAAGTTGTGTGTGACTAATGAGGGATCCTGATGGGAGGCATCTATCAAATGCAGACCTAATGCTCAATTCCCTCTCATCGTTTGTTGCAGTGGCAGAATCTGACTTGGGCCCAGCGATGTGGCATTTGAATCGAGGACACATCTTAAGAGAACAATAGGTCCTTATGCCACTATGATACAAGGCACTGTACAGGCCACTGGGGACATGAAATACTGATACATCTCAGCCTTTTGGTAGATCATTAAATGGCAGGACTCCAGCTAAAGACGAGAAGTGAAGTTGTTGGGGCAGCAAGTAGCTTTTCAGAGTTAAAAATCAAAGAGTTTTGCAGTTGGAAAAAAAAAAAAAAAAGTGTCAGGACTCGGTTCAATTCCACGACTAAGCCGTGTAAAACAAAGACGGCTGGAGTGAAACAGGAATGGGAGTAGGAGGGGTGGTGACAGATAAATGAGGCCATCACTAACTAAGGGAGGAGGAGGAAGGGGGAGGAGAGCGTTGGTTCTGAGCTCCCTCGTGATCACTACCTGCCAAGTCTCTACCCTGAACAGCTGGTATCTGCTATGTGGATATCATCATATTTTACTGGTTTTAATCCAGCAATACGAAAAGCATCTGCAAGTTTAAGTTTATAAAGCATTCAAAGACAAAAGACAAACCACTTTTTCTCAAGTTTATCTTGCAAACCCATTTAAAATTCTGTCTTGCGAGAGTCTTGCAGTGGGTTCTAAGATAAAGTATCATTTTCCGGACACATTTCTCTTTTTTTTATTTGATATTGTGCTACATAAAAACTTTTAGGTGTACTTTTCTTGATCTCTTGTCATACTCCGGAGAGATTGAATTGAATTTTTAATCAAAACAAACTAGCTACGACAAACGTGACTGGTGCGACTTGCACCAGAAGTGGGCAACTTCAGGGGCCACAGAAATGTGTTTGTTTGATGGAAGGGCCACATGATCAACATTCATGTACGCATTTACAATAATGACCAATCTGAGCATTAACACAGGAAACTACAAAGAGTTTTTATAGCAATTTTGAGTGTTTTTTTCTGTCATTTTGTGTATGTTTGTTGTTGTCTTGCTCATTATGAGGCATTTTATGCATTCCTGTTGTCCTTTTGTGTATTTTCCCTGTAAAATTTATGTTTTTGTGTATTTGTGTTGTCTTTTTGCCTTTTTTGGAGTATTTTTTGTTCATTTATGTTGTTGTTTTCCTTGTTTGTTAGTCCTGTGAGTTTGCAGAGTCATTTTGTTTTGCGTTTTTCTTGTCTTTGTGTGTACTTTTGTTGTCATTTTCTGTAATTTTGCATATTTTTTTGAGTCATTTTGTGTATTTTTGTTGTCATTTTGTGTACTTTTGTTGCCGTTTAGTTTTTTTGTTCTGGTGTTATTCTTTTGTGTCATTTTTTTGCATTACTTTTGTCATTTTGTTCCTTTTTGTAACTAGTTTTGCATGTTTTTTGAGTATTTTCTGTGTTTTTCTTGTCTGTATGTATTTTCCTGCAATGTCGTAATTATTAGAATTTTCAATGTAGTCTTGCTTTTGTTTTGATGTCATTTTGTACGTTTACTTTGGGGGCTGCATAAAATTAGGCCGACGGGCACATGTCTGACTTACACCATTCCTCACTTGTCATTTTCTCAGACATCCATCCACCCGTGCACCCCGCCACCTTCAAGTTGATGGTCACTTACAAACTGCTGCCTGTCATTCATACGTCCGCTCACTGAGTTGCACCTGCAGCGCTGACTTATGTAACAGGGCCAGTCAGAGAGCCACGATGAGCGCTTTGCATCTGTAATGACGCGAGGCCATTAAAGACATTCTGTCATCGCAGACACACACGGGTGTTCTCTTATTCATAAACCCCAAAAGGGTTTCAATTAGGCATTTGTGCCCAGTCTCCCAGCAGTTTGCATGTTTAAATTAGATACCTCAGCGGGGAAAGCCATGAAGGAGTCCTAAAAAGCGATCAGAGACGAGGAATTAAAAGATGATGAAATATATTCTAGTGGTAACCGTACATTAGGGGTTCTTCCAGTTTTTTTTTGCCACATTCATTTATACAGTTTATTATTTCCAAAGTGGCTGTAAAGCGGCAATCAACTGTGATGCACATTAATATTCATTTTATGACTGACTGCGTAACACTTTTAAACAGTACAAGATCATTAAAATCTATAATATTTTCAGAAGAGGACCAGCAATGTTGAAGTACCTCCTCTTGAATTCTCCAATTTAAGCAAAAGCCCTTTTTAAAGAAGTTAAGTT
Organism: Gouania willdenowi; assembly: GCF_900634775.1. NCBI lineage: Eukaryota > Metazoa > Chordata > Actinopteri > Blenniiformes > Gobiesocidae > Gouania > Gouania willdenowi. The sequence goes on along the minus strand of NC_041061.1, from coordinate 13,116,328 downwards.
CCAGTCGAGCCAATTAAACACCAGTCAGCAGAGTGCTGGTGGTGCCACGTCCCATATAAGTTGCAAGTGTTATTCTGGAGCTCTTTAGGAAAAATCTGCTGCGTTTAGCTTTTGGTTCACTCCATTCCCATCGTCTTTGTAGAATCACGATGCTCTTAAAGCAGAATATATCGTATAGTTGAAATTTGCAAAATGAACTCAAAATACAATATTGTGATAAAAGTTGAACGTTTGCGAATGTAGCCAAAAATACGGAAGCCAACGAGGGCCAATTCATCATAGGACATCAAACAGAAAAATTCAGTGTAGTGATGAATGCGTTAAAATAAAATTGGGTTTAATAACAAAGAGATTATTTCTCTTTTAGCTCATGAACACAGTATTGTAATCTCTTTAAGGACATTGAAGTGATATTGCCAAAAATCTGTTCAGAAGTAAAAACCAGTTAAGATTGGAAGAGGAGGAGCATTCAGTCCCATCAGTGGCTATTGAGGAGCTACGGAAACAGATTAGGGCCAATTTTGATGGAGACTGTTGTCGTATATGATAAATTCATACATATATTATAATATAATGTAGATTTGACTTTATTAGCAAACCTTCAACTTTTATCGCAATATTGTATTTTGAGTTTATTTTTGGAATTCTGACTTTAATCTCGACATTAAACCTCAATGTATTTCATATTAAGACTTGTTTTGTGTGTACAATTAGAAACTATGTAGAAGTATTAAATTTAAACTAAAAGGCTTGCATCTTCTCATGTTTTTCCTTTGTCTGCCACATGCTATAGATGGACAACACTGCATGCAGTGTGTAGTGCAATGAATCACATGTTTTATTATTGCAATGAAACAATTACATTTATTTTATTGCATAATTAAGCTTAGCTTAGCAATTTAAGATTTAGCAGCCATTGGCTGTTTCTTTTAATTAGTTTTTAATATTTTACACCTCTGATATTTGTTTTAAATGTAAAGTGCACTATAAATAAAATTTATTATTATTATTATTATTATTATTATTATTATTATTATTATTATTATTATTAATAATAATAATAATAATAATAATAATAATAATAATAAACTTTATTAAAGGAAAGATTTTAAAAAAAGTCAGGGCAGTTACACACGTGGAACAGGGAAGAGGGAGTTGGGGTGGGACAAGGAAAGGAGTGCAAAACAGTATTTTATCTACTGAGGCTCAGCTCAGTGTTGCCTTGTCCCATATTTGTGATTTCAAAATAAAATTTTAAAAAAGGATATATGCAAGTACAACTGTTTTCATCTTTAGTAGGAACAAACTAGATTGTTGTCAGAAATATCACTATATACATACTAAGGTGGTTTGTTCACATTTATTTTTAACCAGGCCTGTGTTTATTTACTCAATGAAATAAAATTACAGAATAAATGCACATCCAAATATAATTTCTACAATTAAATAAGCACTCAGTGAGTTATTTCTATTACTATGTGCTTATACTGTATGTTATACAAGGTTATGTTGTTGTTTTTCACACAATGTTAAGTAGAATGTCCTTTTCACAAATTTGCAGAATTCAATCATCTGCCTTTTGTACACCAGTATATTACAGCAAATGAACTAAGAGCTTCTAGTTCTCGAGCAGATGAGCAGCACTTACAGATCATTAGCTGACAAAGCGACACAAAAGTCTCTGCAAGCGTTTCCTCCAAACAAAGGGAAGCTGATTGGATGGGCTCGCTACAAAAGGCAAGAAGTGACAGCATTTAATAGAAGGTCTTTATGTGTGAAGGGAGCTAATTGCAAAGCATGCTACCCTCAACCAAAATGAAGAGGTTTTTGTAGCACGATGTTGGCAAACATAAGCTTACGCAACGCAAACAGGATATTATTTTCATATTAAGTATATATAGAAAAAAAACCACAGGGTTTTATGAGTGATCATGCTGGTATCCATCGCTGTTATTATTATATTTATTAGGGCAGGGCAATATTCACCAAAATTCATATTTTGACATTTTTTTCAACAAAATGGTGATTTACGATAAACATCTTGATAATTTTGATTCAAATTAAGTTTTACCAGAAAGTCAATTCAGGGTTAAATTTGCTGATGCAAAACGCCACACGGGCTAAAATAGCATCACGGTGCATTAAAATAACTTGTGCGTGTGTCACAAACCTGGGCCACGAGCAGCTTCAAAAGTAAATGCACAAAATGACAGCAAAAAATACACAATTACAACAAAAACACAAATTAACAGGGTAATACACAAAAGAAAAACACTTAATAGGACAACAAAATACACAAAAGGAGAAAAAGAAATGCGGAACAACAAAAATACACACAAAAAAAAAAATCAAAAAACTTAGAAATAAATGAAGAATGAAATGCACAAACGAACAACAAAAACATACATAACATAAAAAATACACAAAAAGACTCAGAAAGACATCCGAAATTACCAAAAAATACACAAAAGAACAACAAAAATACACAAAAGAAAGGAAAAAAATCACACAATGAGACTGGAACATTTATTAACAAACAGCTGCACAAAGTGCTACTTTTGCCTATTTTCTCCTCGAAGGGACAGCACGTGTGAGTGAGTATAAAATAATAATAATATATCGATATACTGTACATGATATTGTAATTTTCTATATCGTCAAAATAGAAAACTCGATATATCTTGAATCTTGATATAAGGTCAATCCTGCGATGTCTTGGTGTTTTGATTAATTGTTATACTGACTCCGAGGTGTTATCCTGATGGTTATACTGGGTTCATCATATGCATCCTCTCATGCTTTTTCTTCAGGAAATGCAATCGTCTAGTTTTACTGTAATTGTCAAACGTACAGGACTATACGGGGATGTAGTAATTCAGTTGTTATGATGTGACAGAACTTTCGTTATCAAATGCTTCTGCATTTAAATCTGCCACAAACAAGCCTGTATCTCCTGCCGTTGATTTGCATAATTGGAGACTGTGGCCGGATGCTTGTTATTCATTGACATGACACTGCAGTGAGGCAGATGGAGGGATGTACTGAACTGACTGTTCCAGTTTCTGTCAGGAATTGGTGGCTTTGCGAAAAAAAGCCACTAAACACCAAGAGGAAGAGTAAAAGCTGCCGTGCCGCACTTATCTATTATACGTCCACATTTCGGACCAAATCTAGTAGCACTTGTGAGAACACGAAGCTGTGAGTAGTTGTGAAAGAGCAGAGGAAAAAAAAAATAAAACTAGCTTTATTCTGCTTTCCTCAGACCAATTTGAGACTTTTTATTAAATGATCCGTGAGCAGTTTACCAGACAGCAGCAGGCCTCCAACTACCATCAAGTAGCACAGAACACCTTACCGAGATGAGATGGTGGCGAGTGAGTGACGCATCAATCTCCAATTCTATCTGTCTGCCTGAGGAAAGGGGGAGGGAACACACTCCTCATGCATGAAGAATAGAGCTGCTCATTAGTGAAGACGGGCTGAGATAAGGGAAGAAGCCGAGGAAAAGGGATGATCACATCCTCTAGATCTTGATCGGGTGGAGGATACAGCAACAGGGTTGAGTTGAGCTCTGTCAGATTGTGCTGATTAAGACCGTACAGTAAAAACATGGGGAATATGCATGAGATACTGTAGTGACAGTTGTACAGTATTGCAATAATCAAACGCGACAATTCAAAAGAACCCCAAAAATATAAAGAATGTTCAGCCCAACGGAGTCATCAAGAATATCATCCAAAGCACTGATCTAGGACAGATAGAGAAATTGTTACCCATCAAGATAAACAGCACCACCATTGCCTTAAGAGTCATAATTATCGGCTCTCCAGGCGTTTTATCCAAGAATGACATAAAATAAATCTGAATGAAAGAACAATCGCAATATCTAAATCTAAATAAATGCAAAAGAACAATCACCACATTCTATGTACTTGTACATCTCTGGCAGAAACGCCCACATAACATATTAATTTAAGATAAATATACTAGACCACTGGTTCTCGAACTTTTTTGGCTCAAGTACCCCCTTCCTCTTATTTCTGAATCGAAGTACCCCCTTTGTGCGACTACATTTTGCTTAAAAAACAATTTAAAAACAACTATAGAGCATATGATGGAGTGAACAAGTGATAACACACATTTTAAAGATTCTCATTTTGGAAATAAGTGAAAATTTTGTGCAGTACATTTTGCAAAGTGCAAGTATAAAAATAAAAATGTATTTAAATTTTTCTGATATTTCAGGCGACCCCATTTAAACTCCAGGTGACCCAACATGGAGTCCCGACCCCAAGGTTGAAAAATAGTGACATAGTGGTTCCTGAATGGATTTATTTCTGTAGTTTTTATTATTTCTAGTCATCTCACACCTGGAATGGGACCAAGACTGAATACTATTTGTACATTTTTCGCTCTCTCTCACAAGCCCTATTTGAGACACTGTACTCGACGGACGCTACACTAAATTATTAGATGTATTGCAACATATGTTTGATTGTTTTTTACCATGGAAACAAGGTTCATATTAAGTAAAAATTCAAGGAGTTCTAAGGACAATAATAGTCAGAACTCTTCCTGGATCCACTTGAAATGAAAGGTCACAAGCAGACGAGAGAAGTAGAAAGAAAAAGAAAGACACGTTATTTAACAAAGTTCCTTTTCGTGTTCTGAACTTGCTTTACAAGAGAGAAAAAGTGTGATTTATAAAAACGGTGTATGATACCTCAGGTCATCAGGTGTCTACAGTCTGTCCACTACTCAAGAATGATCAAAAGAATTTTGAAAGACTGCTGAGGGCTTTGCTTGTGTATTAAAATGAAGGATCCTGGGCATCTCCATTACAGCTGAAATCCATTTCTTACAGTTTTCTGGTAGAATATCTGTGTGTCCCTGTTCATTTAGGACACACAGTGTTCCAGCACTGGCTCTTGGAGGTCACTTCCCTGCAGGTTTCCGATCTCCCCCTCACTCCAGCGTTAATCACATTCAGCTCTGCAGGACCAGGAAATGTGGACTTTCCTTAAGAATTACATTTGGACACTTCTGCCTCCAATGCTACTGTTTCACACCCATTCTTGTGATAGCACTCCCTAAAAAAAACTTATTTCGGTGTGAAAATAGAGGTGAGACAATGGCATGTGGTCTGACGTAGGAATCCCAATCGCAGCATGGTAGTTTGGCTGGAAAGGCACTATTTTTTTTTTAATTTCAGGAACCTATGGTTGCCAAAAATTATTTTTATCACATATCCTCTCAGCCACAAACCTTTTCTAGCTGCATATCCGAGGAAATGAGTATCAAGGAGGCATTAAAGGCGTGACTGTACATGGGGAAATCATAACTTTCAAGCATCAAGCTTTATGCATGGACGTCGGAGTTTACTAGGAGTCATCCTAAAATGTGTGTTCATGAACAGATCAATCAATACATGTGACCTATTACCTGCATGGGCTTGTCATGGGTACTATTTCAGGTTTACAGCCTTTCAGCGTGAGAGCTGTATTGATTGTTTGGCTTCAGGAACACTTCTGCTATGAGGACGTAAAGGAGGAAGGAGGCGGCTGAGGAAGCGCTTCGTCTCCTGTTATTGGCGGTGTGGGGATTTTAATGTGAGGTGCATCTGAACCTGCAGAGGTGCTGAAGCGTGTCACAACGAGCCCTGTAAAGTGGCCAACGTGCTTTTTTTTTTTTGCTTTTGTTTGTTGAGTGTGCAAAAGAATTAATCACCACTAGCTCGCTCGCCTTAAAAGTCTGTTTATGAAAGTGACTTTCACATGTTACGAAAAGACTGTATCCATGTGTCATCACAATCCCATGAACAGTGATCATGTCCTTTAGTTATTATGTAGCCTTTAGCATTTTTGGTAAATAACACATACACCCGTATCTATTGTACGCTGGGCTCTTGGACGTAACATTTGGCAAAAAAATAGTTCAAATTCTTACCTTTTTCAATAAAGGTTACATTTTGTTGACATTTTGTTAGGCACCTGTTCCCACCTGTTTTTCTATTATTTGTATCTTTTAGCCTATACATGCGTCAAACTCATGACCCGGGGTCCAAATTTGGCCCTTTGGAGCATCTAATTCGGCACGCAGGAGAAAGTAAAAATGAGAGAAAACATGAATCATTGTGTAAACGAAACTCGACAATATTTGCAGGTGCTCACAGTTTTCCCAGTGCTTATATTACATGATTGCAGTCACTTTTAATGTTTAAGAGTTGAAAAAACTCAAAATTCTTGAAAAATCTTTCAATTTTCCTCAAATTATTACATAATATTTCCCTCAAATAAATAGAAATTACTCACAAAATCTAGGAAATTTAAAGTAAGGAACCTGTTGGGACTGATATCTATCATTTATTGCTTGGATATTGTCAGATTCTTACATATTTTGTATTTCATGTATACATAGAAGTGCAAACAAAAATATTTGGCCCATAAGAGATCAAACTGCTCTGTATTTGGCCCCTGAACTAAAATGAGTTTGATGCCCCTGCTTTAGCCTTTTTGTAAATTAACACATACCTCTGTATTTGTTGTACGATGAATTCTTGGACTTAAAAAAAATGTGCCGTTTTCCTAAATGTGCTTCAAAACAGCGATTCTCAACTGGTGGGTCAGGACCCACAAGTGGGTCGCCTACCTGGCCTGGGTGGGTCGCGGGCAGCTGGTCAAAAATAAGCATTTCTTTTGACATTAATGTTGCACAGGAAAATACATAGATGTATGTTTCAAAAAAGATTACATGTGTGTTTTTGAAAAACTAAATATCGGTTGGTTAAATTCTAAAAAAAAAAAAGTGGGTCACGATTTAATGAACGTGGCAAAATGTGGGTCCCAGAGTGAGAGCAGTTGAGAATCCCTGCTTTAAAAAAAACCTTTGTCGTGTGGCGCATAACAAAACATAATTAAAAAAAACTAATCGACAAATCTCTCCATACGTGCAGTGCATTATTACCATTTACGTCAGATTGCAGACAGGGATTCCCAATTTGGGCTATGTGACCCCCATCAAATAAAAATAAAACACATCAAAATTAAAAGCCAAATAAGCAATGTACTGTAGCTAAAGTGTGATCAAAATGAGTAGACGCGCAAGAAGTGTAGTTTACTGTTGCTCGAGACCAGTGGTTCTAAAAATGTGAGGCTCAAAAAGGCTGCACCCCCTATTCTAGAATATGTGATTGCACATTTTATATGAATTTATCCACCTTTTTCAATACAGGTTACATTTTGTTGACATTTTGTTGGAAAGGGGAGGGCCCTTCTTCCAAATGGTGCAAGAAAAAAAGCTATAGAACCACTACTACTAGTCTTTTTTGTCAAATAACACATACCCCATATTTGTTGTGCACTGAAAGAAAATGACAAAAAGGTGCCTCCACATATCTACTGGAATCTGCTCACCTACCCCTAGGGGTACATGTACCACTGCCAAACTGCCCTAGAACAGGGTTGTCAATTATATTGATTGCTATCAACTTGTAGCCCGTGGAGACAGTGTTTTCCGTTATTGTTTCCCATCAATGTACCAATAAGACTACGTGGTTAGCATATAGTACAAAGTTTAGGAGATTGACAGAGAGGGAGGAAGGAAGGCAATTGCAATCCAAATAATGCAGTATTAACAAAAAAAAGATGTTTAACTGGGACATTGCACAGCAGCCCAGAACAGGGCCAAAGAACACTTTGTTCAGGACACGGTTACACAACAAAACAAGCCATAAAATAAGTTAAAAAAAAAAAGAAATGCAAGTTTGAGACATCCTAATGCCAAGCTGCAGAACAAACTCATCACATTTTCCAAAAATACTCCTTTTTATGATGCTGATGTATACCTTTTTGCTTTTATGTGCTTTTGTTCATGTTCCACATAGAAGTATGAAGAAATGTTAAGGACATGGAGGCAACACAAACTTTAAATGACCATGAATATAAAAATAGACTGCATGTAAAAAGAAAAAAAAAATGTATGCACCCTTGCTCTAGACTTGAAAAACAGTTCAGAAGAGTCTCCAGATGCTTTTGCAAACAGATAATGAAGATGATATTCATAACACAACGAACGGTTTAGAGAGGTCAAAAAGACTTTTAATAACCACTGAATGAACCATGTACTCAAAATACAGTGTGTTCTCTAATCAATTATGGATATTTGCTCTGTAGTTTCATAGTAGTTATGGCATTTTTAGGGCCTCCGATTTTCTAGGATTCTGGAAAACAGAAGGAAAATAAGGAATTTCTGCTCCAAAATGGAAAGTAATTAGAACATACCTGTCAAATTTGAGATTTGAAAATAAGGGAAATTTTCTGGCGCCCACTACGAGCCATCCCACCCACCCAACCAAGCTCCAGTATCCCTTCTATAATTTAAAACAAGTGTACAAGAAATTCAAAATACCCACTTGTCAACCAATTACTGAATACAATTAGCAAATAACAAACAGCTGTACAATATGTGCTACTTTTGGCTTTTTCACCTGTAAGGGACAGCACGTGTGAGTGAGTTCTGTAGTGTAGCTTGTTATGGGGAAAGTCTGGGTTAGGACGCGCTCTGGAATCCATCTAACTCAGCTTTACATGTTGTTCTGAGAAGTAAAAGCAGCGACTCCTAAAACTAGTATTTTGATAAAAAAAATAAGCTATAATGAATACATATATATACATATATATATATATGTTGCTATATGAAATATTTGTAGTTTTCTATATCGCCAAAATTCCTAAATTATAAAACAGCCTAAATAAAAACAAATAAATGTGTATATGAAGCACGTGTTTATTTAATATACTTACAGTTCATATACAAGTCAACACGTTGCATATTTACTGTTAATTTCACGTTGCTTGTCTTTAAGTTAGACATTAACATTTTATTTTATTACATATTTTCTTTTAATTTCTCGTGCTCACTCATGTGGTTCTCTGGTAATCACTAATAACTTATTAGACATGTTTGTTGCAGACTTTACATTATTTAACACTTTTTTAAAGCAGTGTACATTTGTGGAGCTTGTGATTGGATGATTTTTCATGGTGACTTACGTTGTTCCTTCCCCCGTGGTAGACACATAAAATCTCAGTTATTAATATAACAAAACGTGTAACTGTGTCCCATCCTGCTGCTCTTTAGGAAGATAAACTCTGTCACATTTTACAATGTATTTACATGAGTTCTTTGTTTTTTCACCATTTCTCCGAGTTGTTTCCGGGTTTGTCGCCGCCGTCGGCACTCATCTCGCGAGAACTGCCACTCGGGCCATTACAGGTGGCAGTTCTCGCGAAGCTCGTGATGGCGTTCAGTTCAGTTCAATGCGGGATATTTACGGGTAAATACTAATATGTGACAATGGCAGGAAAGGTGTAAAATACGTGAGTTTCCTAACCAAAACGGGATACTTGACATGTATGAATTAGACCGGTTTTTTTTGGGAAACACTATTTTTCACTGGTTTTCACAGTGCCTGAATGTCTAAGTGCATCAAACGAACAAATATGTACAAACCAGTAGTTAATCCCATTAGACATTTTGTGCTAAGGTTTCAATAGTGACCGTGTTATCCTGTGATTTGAAAATAAATGCAGGACTTTGGTGCAAAACGTGACGGTGACTCAGCAGGTGGCTGGAATTAAAGGATCCACAAATAATGTTTTTGGACAATATCAGGTGTTTTTCCCATTAAACTGGTGGCTTGCGTGATTTCATCATAATTATCCCAAGTCATCTAAGTCATCTAAGATGTCAAATTAATAGCAATAGTTGACTATATTAACACTATTTAGTGTATTTGGTATGATTTCAGGGGGTTTAACAGCCAGTAAAATAGTCTAAGAAGGAAAAGATGATGAAATGGAAAAGTGCAAAGTGAAACAGAAATGGATGAACCCTAAAACTGAATTTTGGACATCTGTAAACGTAAAATCAGAGGCCCCACATTTTAGGAATGGTGTTATTATATTACCGTGAAAAGCCAAAGAAAAAGCTGCCTCGCTATCCGGTAAAACGTCTAGAAAAATTGTGTCGTGTCATGTGATCTTTCAGATCACTGATTCTCATAAAGATATTTTGGCTTTTAAGGGTTTCAAACACAGTGGTGGTGCAATGTTGCGTGATAGCCTGTTGTTTGTAGAAATGCTATTTGTCAAGCATCACCTCTCTCACTCTAAAGGTAAAAAGACATTTCCAAAGATGCTGTGGTTGGATTCCTGCTTAAAGCTTCCCCAATTGTTTTTTTTGTTTTTTTTCCTGACATTGGATTTAACTGAGAAATCTTCTAAACAACACAGAAAGTCAGAAATCAGCAAAACAGTGGGCTGAGAGCTCACAGGATCACACATGGCTCAGTCCCAAAGGCAAAAGAAAAAGAACAGCAAAAAACAACATGTGGGACCTATTATTTTAAGAGGAAATGTTGACCGAGGAACAGCATCAACAAAAAGAGAACAATTTCAACACCAATATTATTATTAATATCAGTTTTTCAACCTTTTTCAACCTTATTGCTAATGTTAAGCTATGTTGATGTTAATGCGAGGCTAATGCTAGGATAATACTATTGCTAGCTGAATGCACATGCTAGGATAATGCTATTGCTAGGCTAATGCTAATTTAATTCTAATGCTAATGATAAATTAATATTGTTTGCTAGGTTAATGCTATAGCTAGGTGAATGCTAATGCTAGGATAATGCTATTGCTAGGCGAATGCTAATGCTAGTTTAATTCTAATGGTAGACTAATGCTAATGTTAAATTAATATTGCTTGCTAGGTTAATACTATAGCTAGTTGAATGCTACTGCTAGATTAGTCATAATGCTAGTTAAATGCTAATGCTACGTTGGTGTTAATGCTGGGTTAATGCTAATGTTAGACTAATGCTATTGCCAGGTTAATGCTATTGTTAGGTTAATGCTAATGCTTGGTTAGTGCTAATGCTAGGCTAATGCTATTGTTAGGATAATGCTAGGTTAGTGTTATTGCTTGGCTAATGCTAGGTTATTGTTAATGCTAGGTAAATGTTATTGCTCGAAGAATACTGTTAGTTTAATTTTAGTGGTAGATTAATGCTCATACTCGGTTAATGATATTTGCTAGGTTAAAGTTAATGCTAGGAAAATGTTAATGCTAGGTTAGTGATAAAGTTAGGTTAATGCTATTGTTAGGTTAATGTTTGGTTCGTGTTAATGCTAGGTTAATACCAATGTTAGGTTAGTGTTGATGCTAGATTAATGCTATTGCTAGGCTAATGCTAATGCTCGGTTAGTGTTAATGCTAAGCTAATGCAGTGCGACGCAGACCAGCACCTGCATCCTCACTTGCATTATTTTCAGGAAATGCAGATATTCTAGTTGCTGTTGTCTTTGTCAAAAGGTATAAAAAATGGGACGACAGGCAATTTATTTTACATTTACTGTGGTTTTGGGAATGATCCACAGAAAAAAGTATTACAAAAAATCTCCAAAAACTGATTTTTCTAATTGTGCGACACATCAATAAAACCGCTCGGGTCTACTTTTCTTTTTTTTTTTGTAAAGCAAACTCAGAGAAAATGTTGAGAATGTTTACGGTAGTGAACATGCCTTTACTAGCGCTGTCATTTCTCAGAGGAAAAAAATTCTAGCTCTGTGCAGGGCAGCTTCAAAACATTTTAATCATTGCTGTAAATGATAGGGAGGAGCGTCTCTGGGAGTTAATGAATCCAAAGGGGACTCTTTGAAGTGAGCAGGACTGTGACTTTCAGATTGGTGCTCCACTGAATCTGAACCAGATAGCTTCTCAGAAATGGCTGACTTTGGCATTAGCTTACCGTCATCCATCACATTTGATATGTGACTGCGGACAGGTAGATTATTAGGTGTTTGGGGGGGGGAGCATACCTTTACTTCAGGTCAGCTCATAGTACCTGGTTTTAATTAAATGTAAATATACAATGATCACTATTTACATACACTTGTACACCTTTTGTAAACAAAAATGCTCTAAAAATGTACTAAATTGTTATTTTTTTAAGGTCCATCACATCACATCCATTCAACTACTTTAGATCTATTCATAGATACACAATGTTCAAACAGTTTTTAAGTTTGTATGGACTTTTTATCATGAGAAGCCTGATTTTTATAAACAGCAAAAACACTAAATATGCAATATCTCCAAAAATAAGGGGCAAAGTGAAGGATATTACAGCATTGACCATGTCAATAATTGATAGCAGAATTGATTTTAATACATTAATCTTTGTGGCACAAGTCGAGTTTTAAAGAAAAAATTACACTTTCATTCACATCTTGAGTGTCATGAAAGTACGATAAAAATGTTTTTTTTTACTTCCACTGGATCAGATGTTTTCAACTACAGTACTTCAGACCTATCCATAGATGTAAAAATGTATAAAACCATTTTTATGTTTGTATGGACTTTATATCATGAGAGCCCCTATTTTTTTCAGCAGGAAAAAAAAAACGAGATATGCAGTATTTCCAAAATATGAGGGCTGAAGAGAAATATTTAAAAAAATATTGCAGCCATGATCATAATATTTGTGGCACAAGGAGAGTTTTAAAAACAATTGTACACCTTGTGTACACAAACGGTCCATCTAATAAAAGTGCAATAAAAATGTACTACTTCAGACCTATCCACAGATATAACATTCATTATCATTTTCAAACAGTTTTTATGCTTTTATGGACTAAATATGCAGTATTTCCAAAAGTGAGAGCTGAAGGGAAATATTTTTGATGAAGATATTGCAGCCGGGACCATGTAAATAATTAATAGCAGATTTGAATTTGATGCATTATTATTTGTGGCACAGGGAGCGTTTTAAAGACAAAAAGTGCAGTCAAGCAGAATTGATTGGCCTGTTTAGTAGTAGTTTTCAGTAGGGATGTATTGATCCCGTAACATAGGGCAGTGAATTAAAGAGGGGGAAATAAAAAAATTAAAAAGTGTGACGATTGCCTGTGAAGGGTACTTTACATTTTTTTCCAGGAATATCCAGAAATAGCAAAAGATTGATCTTAATTGCTGAACAAGTAGCTGACCTACTAAACCCTGACAAACACTAGTAAACCCTGCTCATTCCCTATGCCTTTTGAAGCCTATTTGTGCAAGTTGACTAGGATTTTTCGACTAATTTGTAGTGGTATATTATATTGATTACTATAACGATTAACCTAGGGCTAAGTCAGGGGTTTTATTTCTCTTATTCCGACGACAACGTTTTGCTCAGAATTCAACTACAGGGCATCGTGATGGAATCTCATTTTAATAATAATAAGTGGAATGAAACAGTATTTAGTTCCTCCTGAATCGATTATTTCTCTAGTTTTTGTCATCTTCCCCCTGTTGTGGGACCAAGACGAACCCTTGTGTTATTATTCAGTATTGTTTTTTTTTTTTTTTTTTGTGTGTGTGTGTTTTTGTTGCAGTTTTTGTGTTGTTGGTATTATTTAAATTATTCTCTCAGTCTGGTTGTTTCTTATGTCGTTGTGTATGTTTATCTGTTATTTTTGTGTATTCTGTAGTAATATTGTGTATTTTTATCTCATTTAGTTTGTCTTTATTGTTGTTTTGTGTGTTGCTGGTAATAGTGTTTTTTTTTTTTTCCTCTCCCCTAATGTGTGTGTTTTTGGTGTCATTTTGTGTATTTTGTTGTCGTTTGTTCTTTTTAATAAAACAATATATTTTTCCTTTATTTTGTGTGTTTTTTGTTGTTGTTTTGTGAGTTGCTGGTGATATTTAGTCCGATTATAAGTTTTAACTAAAAATAACCATTATAAAACCCCATATTTTTTAATGCTTTCAATTGTTATTTTTCCTCCCTCTTTCATTCAGGTACCCCCTGCTGTGCCATTGTGTACCCCCGTTTGAAGAAAAACTTGTATTCAGTTGTATTCAGAAGATAAATGACTGCAAATTCACATTTTATTTGAAGTCTTTTTGTTCCAGCGAAAAAGATTTTTGTTCCAACGAAAAAGATTGCATGATTGCAACAGATGGACTGACATTCAACATTTGACATTATGCCACTCATGAAAATATATTCGGTTCAATGAATGAATGAAAATCACAACGATTGTTTGTTAATGGATAGATTCTAAGAAGCAGACTTCAGGTTACGAAAGACAGATGGCGAGAGGACATAATCTCAATAATTGGCAAAAGTTAACGCCATTCTGAGTCTAAAGTAGATTGTTCCTCAGTGTAATGTGAAGAAAACACCAACAGCAAAACTGATTTACACACTGGTGTTCATGCAATCATTTGCGCAAGTGCTATGCCATAGAGAACATTGACAGACTGATACGAGATCATGTCGGAGCACGTCCAGTTTGTACTGGTCTCAAAAGGGACATAAATTATTAGTTGGACAAGACTTTGCAATTTTGGAGACTGTAAACCTCAGAGCCAAAGTGCATTTTGGTCCATTTCAAGGACTTTGGCCGATAAGTGTGTTCTGTGGCCTTTGGGGGAAATGACGTGATCTGAACAACATGGACTAGAGTAGGGGTTCTCAACTGGTCTCACCCTGGGATCCACATTTTTCAATGGTCATTAAATCATGACCCATTTTTTTTTTAGAATTCAACCAATTATATTTAGTTTTTCAAAAATAGCTTTTGAAAACATACACACACACATATATATACTGTATATATAATATTTTAAAAAATGTAAATCTGTATATTTTTTCTTTGCAACATGCATTTTACAGCATGCTTGTCAAAAGAAAAGGCTCTTTTAAAACAAAAGACAAGTCCAACATGAGAGACATTAAGTATTTGTTCATTTTTGACCAGCTCTTCACGACCCACCCAGTACAGGTCTGCGACCCACTAGTTGAGAATCCCTGGACTAGAGCATGTGCTGCTCCTTTGCTGGTGGATGTTGATGGCTAAAGTCATTCAAAGAAACGCAATATAAACCAGTGTTTCTCAAATGGAGGTACATGTAACGCTCGGGGTACGAGATGGCACTACAGGGAGTACTCTTGAGAGGGGAAAATTAACAAATGAAAGAATTAAAATATGGATTTTATCATGTTTATTTTCAGCTAAAAACGACAACAAAAACACACAAAATAAAAGAAAAACATACTGAGTCATAAAAAGAACACACTGGAACAAAAAGACTTGAATTAAAATCTGAATATGCAGTTGTTTATCTTCTGAATACAACTTAGAACAGTTTTTCTCAAATGGGGGTACACAATCGCACTACAGGGGGTACTTGAGAGAAAGAGGGAGGAAAATTAACAATTGAAAGCATTAAAAATATGGGGTTTTATAATGGTTATTTTTTGTTCAAAAATTATAATCGTACTAAATATCACCAACAACCCACACAACAACAAAAAAACACACAAAATAAGAGAAAAGTATACAGTTTTATATAAATAACAGACAGACGACAACAAAATACACAAAATGACACCAAAAACAACAGAGAGAAATACTGAATATTACCAGCAACACACAAAATGACAACAAGGACACAGTAAATGAGAGAAAAATACACAAAACCACTACAAAGTACACAAAAACATACAAAACAACATAGGAAACAACCACACGACATCAAACGCACGCACACTGAGATAGAATAATTAAAATAATACCAACAACACACAAAAACGACAAAACAAAAACACACAAAATAAGAGAAAAATATACTGAATAATGAAAAGAACAGACACACAACAACAAAATACACAATATGACACCAAAAGCACACAAAAGGACAAACGGAACACACAAAATGATCTTGATTAGAACATGAACTGAAAGTACAAGGGTCAGTGTTGGTCCCGCATCAGGAGGGAGATGACAGGAAATTATAAAAGCTACACCTAACTATACATAATGTGGTAGTCCGACAAAGGGGGTAGAGTAGTTCCTCGCTATAACGCGGTTCACCTTTCGCGACCACTGTGTTTCGCTGATTTTTTTCTACAGTGCAATTTTGGATACATTTTTTTACAGCGTATGAACGCGCATTGTGTTCTATGTCCTGATTGGCTAATGCTGCATTCACCCACCAGCGACACATCCAACTCGGTGAGTTTCACTGCCTGCTGAAGCGAGGAGCTGCGCTCCTTTTTCTCCTCTAATAAACATAAACCACCAGTGAATAAAGCCGGTGTGATTAGCGACTAATGCTATCCTAGCTCAGTGCTACAGAGAACTTTTACCAGCTACTACCACCTCCTCGCTGAGTCTCCTCCACGTCTAATCCTTCCTTGTCCGGTCCCGGTTCTAAAGGCCGTGTCATACAGCTCCAGGTGGTCACACACAGCTTCTACTCCATGGTTGAATGGGTGAACAGACCAGAGTCCGTGTTGACGGCCTGACGTCATCGTCAACAAAAACTCTGAATGTGTTTGGCATCAATGTCTGATCACATACAGTGCTGTATGTTTGAAAACAGGTTTTATGTTTAAAAACCTATGAAGGTTTGAACTTTGAGAGTGTTTAAACAAGAGAGAAATGTTCATTCCTGTCTGAGAGAAGTGTATAAAGTGTGTGGGGAGGGGTTTTACAGCCTTAAAACATGTATAATAATTGTAAAAATAAAGCTGATGACTTTGTGGATATCACCTATTGCGGGTTATTTTTAGAACGTAACCCCCACGGCAAACGAGGGACTACTGTACTTGGATTCAAAAGAGAAAGATGTACTTGAGCCAAAGAAAGTTTGTGAACCACTGGTATAAACCATATGTACATGGCTTCATTAACATTTGTAATTCTCCTAAATAGAATTTCTTCAACTCTTGATTGACCTCATGGTTAGGTTGGGATTCCAAATAGATCCGAACCTGTCAGAGCTGGTTTGTTTCAAACTGTCAACTTGGCATAAGGTAGTGAGAAAAAAGGAGAAAGAGATGGCACACGAGACTCTAGAGACTAAATTCAGCCATTCAGCATAAACTCAATTTTTCATCAGCACATTATCCAGCCCTCTGCAAGAAGTAGGAGGAAGAGGGGGGAAAAACAGCCACACTATTCCTCGATTAATGACTCAAGTAGTCGCGAAAATATAACAATGTTTCATTTCTTTCCTTGCATTCCGCCTCCGCAAACAAACAAATACATCTTTTGATCTGTAATAAGATATTTTATTCTTTGTTAATATTAATCAGATTTTTTTTTGTGAGTAAAAGTAAACATGAAATATGTAATGCCTCTTTCTTTTTAAACTTTTGCATCCCCATGATTTGGTAAATATGTCTAATGGAAAACAATGGCTGTTGACTACAAATAATAGGAGTATCAGCAGAAGTTATGCATAATCCACAGGACCTAAATCATATATTTCAAAAAACATCTAAAATAGGGGTCTCAACCTTGGGGTCGGGACCCCATTTGTGGCCGTGAAACACTAGGAGGGGTCACCAGAATTGTTTTATTTTTGTTCTGCAACTACACCAAACTTGCCATATTTTAACTTATTTTCATGACTTTTTCTTGCCATATTTTTGCTCCATTGAATAAATTTTTACTACATTACTCCCATTTCTGCCACTTCTCCATCAAATTTCAATGCCTTTTCTGCACATTTTTTTTCCACTTTCAAGAGATTTTTGGCATTTATTAACCATTTCCAACACTTTTCCCACCTAATGTTGCACATTTTGACCCATTATTGTCACCATTAACCCATTATTGTCACCATTAACCATATTTCATGCTTAATTTTTGGCAATTTAACCGCAATTATGATTTGTATTTGTCATGTCCATTATTTGCCAGTTTAAAGTCATTGTTCCAACTTGTTTCTGCCACTTTTTCTGTCCATTTTTGCCCACTCTAATTTGCAACTTTTAACCAATTTTTGCAGAAGCCAGAAAGATATTTCACTGTGGTGTCAATAATTGTCAAACTATGCTGAGAATGAGAATTTCAAAAGTAAAGGGTGGTAAATTAATTATGGACGTTTCCTCAAGATCTTAACGTGGAGATGTTTTGTTTTGCCATCTGTGAAACAGCACAAATTGCCAGCATTCATGATCAAGCAGCGATGGATACAAATTAAAGGTTGTTACCTGCATACCGTGGGTGGTTTACGGTCCTGTCTAATTGTGCATTGTGGTTTAACAAAGAAGGCTTTTGGCAAATCTTCTACAATGAAAATCATATTTTTAGTTTCAATATGTTTATTAAAAAAGGAGAAAGAAAAACAGATGAGGCAGAGAAAAGTGTGAAAATGGGACGAGGGCATCATTAAGGACCCAACAGATTTTTAAGGCCCTGACGATCCTTAGCAGCTAAACTTGGGATTATTTCCGGCATTGGCACTTCATCACACTTGCATGCGGGAGTTGCTGAGGGCGAGAGCCTTGTCAGGAAGGCATTCTCCTGCCAATTAGTATCAATCGGGACCAAAATAAGGGCTGCACTGTTGCAATTTTTTTTTTACAGGGAGTCTTTTTTTTTCCCTCTGCACTCCCTCATTGCTCTGCTTCTCCCAACACATTAGCACTGCCTCAGTGTTTTATCTGAGTGATCAAACCTCCAAGCCATAACACTATCTGTGTCACGGTGGCTTTAGTTTGTGTGATATAATATTAATTACCACTCATTTATTTGGCTGATAAATGGCCTGAATCACTACTCTTTTTTTTAAACAGGCATTTAAACAAAGCATGCCTGTAAACTTTGTTGCAATGCTGTCATGTTACAAGATAATAAATTTGTATTATTCATCAAAAA
This sequence comes from Gouania willdenowi, assembly GCF_900634775.1. NCBI lineage: Eukaryota > Metazoa > Chordata > Actinopteri > Blenniiformes > Gobiesocidae > Gouania > Gouania willdenowi. The sequence continues at coordinate 13,097,606 of NC_041061.1, read as the reverse complement.
TATATTTTTCTTTGAGAGGTTTATGATATATCAAGGCTATAATGCTGGATTTATTTTTTCTTCTTTTTACTTTTGCAAAAGAAAACAGAGAAAACCTTTTTTTGAAATATGGAGACACCCCCCCCAAAAAAAAAGTTACAGTAGTTTTCCAAGTACAGTGTTCTCTAAGGTAAAAACATAGCAATATAGGTTAATTAGGTTTGATCTATTGAACATTTAAAGATGACTGGAGATCTTCTTGGAAAGTTCCTAGGCAACAGTTGCCAGCCAATAAAGCAGAGGCAAGGCAATGGCTTGCCTAATGTACTACTCATACTAAGTCTGACATCAAAATTAGCATGTAGTGCTTTCACATCAGATAATATGAAAAGTTTGTGTATGTGAGAAATATCCAGATGTATACTGAATCGGTAATTTTTTGCACGGTGGGCACACTAGTCATACTCAACCACCGCATGAGGCATTGTGAGCGGAACGTAAAATCGTCTTGGGACCGGCTTCAAGCTAAAAATGAAACATCTCCTTTTTAGAAAAAAAAAGCATCTCCTTTTGCCTTCCATTAGTTTTTAACACTTTTGTAAATGGGGCTCTTGTTTTGAAGTTAACCGGAAATTTTGTCAGCAGAACAAAGGCGGGTCTCCAAAAATCTCCAAAATGTCGGCATGAAATGTGTACATGTGAGTTTTATGCATCAAATGACCACATATTACACTGTTAGCCTTCAGTGTGCTTCCGTTTTTTGTTGTTGTGGGTTAGAAATGCATCTTGGGAAACTTCAAAATATACTTCCAGTGGGAAAAGTCATCATTGGTCATCATCCTAATCATACTTTTAGTATATACTGTAGTAGTCAGTATATACTCATTGATTTTGGAGTGTATAGTACCACTTCAAACATGACTAATGTGCACCCAAGGCTGACTAATAAACATGACTGTCCTATCACGTTCAATCCAACAAATGATCTCCAAACACCAGTGTCCTAAAGATGCTTCAAATGTTTTAGAATACGCAATGTATTGCAGTTTTTAGGACATCTCACATCGAAATACTGTACAAACCTTGTGATTAAAATATCTCGACTTAGATGTTTGCTTTGTTTGCAAGAGCTTGTTAGATGCTAGTTTAGGTGCAACTAAAAACAAAATGCTTGAATTAACAGTGAAATCCAAATATAGACATTAATTTGCATTCGTTCCTCATGCACGTCATAGCAATAATGAACACAAAAATGAATGTTTTTTTTTTTTCTTTTAATCCATCAGTTCTAATCTGATTTTGATGATGATAATGTTGAACATAACGGGCTGCTCTGTTAGCGGCTGGTCTTTCTAATAATACAGTGACAAGTGTACAAGCGTAGGTTAATATTGATATGGAACATGCTGTTCCACTCATTCCCACCCTTATTAAACGCTATCAATTTCCAGTGCTTGTTTGAGACGCGAACATGATTAACTCTAAGGACACTCGAGGTGCACCTCATTCCAAGGCACAGGAATTTGCAGCTGCATTGATAGATGGATATTCTTTACCCTTCTCTATCCTCTGTAGTTATTGAAAGCAAGCTGGCTCATTTTCCTTTGTGTAAACTGAGCATAGTGTAGATGCTTAATGCATGTTGTAAACCATAACACATATTGTTAGTACCGGTACTTATAATTCCTTAAAAAATACCAGGCAGGAGCAATTTAAATCACTATTACGCCCATGTGTAAAAGTAAAATCTGTGTATTTATTCCACGAGCATTTTAGATAAGTTAGCATGCCTCATACTGCAGTGCATGCTGGGTCATAACGTGCATGGTGTGTTCTTGAGATATGGCTTAAAGGAATATGTCGTTCTGAAAACTGTCATGCTGTCAATCAATAAAGAAGCACCACCAACACCAAAATATATATTGTTTTTCACACTCCATAAGCATAATTTCTTTCTACAACACCGAGCAGTTTGGGAGGCAGTGGATTGCACTTTAAGTTTGTTTGCAGCCAGTGTCTGATGGTTGGTATTCAGCGCGTGCTCTGCCATGGTGAATTGTCCTTGCTGAAAGTAGGGAAAGTAGTGCTTAAAGTGTTTTGTGCTGCTAAAAAAGTCCAATGTGTTTCCTCAGCAGGAGTCACAAAACACAGGGAATTTATTTTTCTTTCTACTGTAAATCAACACCGTTATTGTTGTCCCTCTGAACTTGTGCTGAACTCTTAAAAAATCGGGGAATTAGTGACAGCGGGTTGTCTTTGTTTGTGTGATAATCATCACATTTAAGAATGTCCTAATAGCCCTGAACAGGAACAAGCGGGTCAGAAGATGGTGAATAAAATAATCTGATAAACATTTAAACTCTTAAGCCCGAGCCATTCTTCTTCGAAAATCACATACCCATAACAAATAATGTTTTTCTATGCTTCTAGATGACTTACATAGCTAATTTTTGTTTAGATTGAATTAGGACCCTTAGTAGTTACAGGTGATGTGAAATTTTGGAAATATATGATACTGAGAAAAACATGATACTGAGTTAAATCATGTTTTGAATACAAAAATCTGTAAATCTAGAGATTTACATCAAATATAATTGTAAACAATAGGCCAAAAATACAAATTTTTGTACAAAAACATACTAATGTAGTACTCATACTAAGTCTGACATCAAAATGAGTATGTAGTGTTCACATTAGTATGAAACGATTGAGTCTGCGAGAAATACCTGGATATAAATACTATATTGTGACATTATTTAAGGATGCACGAAGGACACATTCGTCATACTCAACCGCCCCATGATGTATTACGAGCGGAATGTAAAATTGTCCTGGTCGGCTTCAAGCGAAAAGTCAAACATCACCTTGTTGTTCTACTTGGTCACTTTCTCACTAAAAAGGTTTTCAGAACTTAGAGATATTTAGCCTCTGTGTGCTTCCACTTTTAGTCACTGAAGGTTCGATATGCATTTTGGGAAACTTGGAAGCACAGTTTGATGACCGTTCAATGGTCATCATCTTAATCCTCTTAGCCGTACTTATAGGATATAGTAGACAGTATATCCACATTTGCGTTTGTAGTGCATAGTACGGAGTATGCCATTTCGAACACGGCCCAAGTTTAGGCTCAGAGAAATGAATGACTTCTCCATTTCAGTAGGTGGCAGTAGTTAGTCTAACTAAATATCGTCTTACCAGATGCAGTAGTACAAAGATAAATTATTGCATGAGGATTTATAGAACACATCTTTACCAAAATCACAAACACTACACATTCTGGATTGATTCTGGCAGAATAAACGCATACATTTAGAAATAAGTTAAATTCATGTCTAAAAATGTGGCTAATATAAAGTGTCCTTGGTAGCAACAGTGACGTCTATCATAATACGAGGCTGTCTGAGTGGAAAGACGTGTAGTAGCTTGATAATCCTACAGTCATGCAGTGATGTCCCAGAAAAAAAGTCAGGGGGCATACCCCCCCCGAGAAAATTTTGTGAAAATGATGCTATATGGTATCTTTTGGTGCATTATATTAGTGTAATTGTGGTTTTTCTTCTATTTTGTAGCAGTTTTCTTAGCATGATGTATTTTATCACCTAGTTTTTGTTTGCATGATGCAATTACAAGTTGAAATTTGGTATCCATGATAATGATGACAAAGAATTGAGCATCATTATCAGTTTACCTCTTTCCAGTTCAAAATGTACCAACTTATCCAGTAGTAGCATGGGCGCTTGGTCTCTTAGTAGTCTTCTGTAGAATGCTGTCTGGCACGGTAACATATCTGCATGATTAACATCATTTTTGTGTGGTTTGCTTGCAGTTGGTTTTGGTAATATATTTAGTTGTTTCAATGCACATTAATTGTTTATAATATATCTAACACAAGCACATTAAGTAGTATAGGAGGAAGAGCTTTCAGTTATCAGGCCCCACTTCTCTGGAACCATCTACCAACCACGGTTCGGGGGGCAGACACCCTCTCTACCTTTAAGGTTAGGCTCAAAACATTCCTCTTTGGTAAAGCTTTTAGTTAGGAACCAGCTCATAGCTCATAATTAAGATGCAATAGGCATAGACTGCCGGGGGGGGGTCTGGCATGCTCGGTTGGAGAGAGGTTGGAGAGGGCGTTAAGAGAGAGGTCATTTAGGTTAGAGAGGGACCGGAGAGGGTCCCATTCCTCTCTCTAACACTCCCTCTATGTCTGCTTCTTCCCTTGTGTGTTTGCTCCTGTACTCCTTCTGGCTTTTGTCTTGCAGGTCCGTGGGATCCTCAGTGTGGAGTTACAGAGTCTCAACAACTCTGTCTCCACCCTTTCCTCTGCACACACCCAACACAGCATAACGTGGATGGCTGTTCATCATAGGAATGGGATCCACACAAGGTTCCTGCTGCTTAACAGAAGGTTTTCCTTGCCGCCATGATGAATTCATGTTGGGTGTGGGATACATATGTATGTGTATATACGTATATATGCATATGTGTGTATCCATAAAATGAAGAGTTCGTCCTTAAGACTGCTCTACTGTAAAGTGTCTTGAGATACCATTGGTTATGATTTGACGCTATACAAATAAAGATTGATTGATTGATTGATTGATTAATATTCATATTAATATATCTAACACAAGCATATTTTAATGAAACACTAACACTACTTCGCCCAAGTCTGAATATGTATCTCTCCCGGGTAGAGTCAGAACAGCGCCCGCTAGAGGTGAAACACACAGTCGCGGTGCAAAAAAGTGCTCATTACATGGAAAATGTAGCACCAGTGGAAACGTTTTATTCCTCCGAGTCCGAATATGTGGTTTGTTTTCGGCTCGGGGCCGGATTGCGCCCGCTGGAGGCCGCAGAAGTTTGCTGTTCTTTAGCAGCAGGGATGCGTTTATGCTGATGATGGCTGATGGGGGAGGCATAGCTGCTGCTTGGTGGAGTGTCAGCTTAACTTTCACAAGACTTTGCGCAAGATTTAGAAAATGGCCACCAAAACAGCGTTTCAAAAGTTGCTCAAAGTGTGGAAAACTTCAATCTTTCATGGATTTTAACGGCTAGATGTAGAGTAGAAGGCGGCCAGAAACAGAGTAGTAGGCGATTCCGCCCACCGCCAACGCTTCTGGACATCACTGGTCATGCGTCAAACATTCAGCTTTGTGAGTCATGGCACCGCTCTGTGACCACCTGGTTGTTTGCACTTTATTTTTTTTAGCACAGCATTTGAAAAATATATGTATTCATGGACCTAGAAGCAGGCTGGCCAACCAAGCTGTCTGTGTCAGTGTTTGTCATCAGTTTATTAACACAGAAAATTAAATGGCAGCACGTCCATCACCAGGCGATTATCTACCATTATCGTTTTCCCTTTACATTTCTGCATGACAGAAAAAACATAAAAGTCCCTCGAACGCTTGTGAAGGAGCGGTTGATGTTTGTTGGCGATATGATCAAACAATCATTTCAAATGAAAAGACCGTCTACAAAGGATTCAAATACCCACTGTCTAATTGAGCTGTTTAGACTGAGCTTATGAACGGCTGGACGTGGCGGTTATTGTGTTGTTTTGTGCAGAGAAGAAGAATTCCGGCAACATGTTTACGTTCTGTGCAACAATAACATAATGTGTCCCTCCGCCTGCTTTGTAGAGCTGTTACTTTCAACTCTTCAGTCACACAACAACACACTTGTACTAGGAATAAATTGCAAGACTTTTTTTTTTTTTTTTTTTTACCTTGACCACAATGTAGATGAATATAAAACATTTATCTTTTTTCATGTTTCTTCAGGTCAGCCAAAATAATTGATTCTCTTGCATCGAAATGTTGTGTTATTACAGTGAGTTTTCTTCAATTTGGGTCTTGGGCACAAACATACCCGTAGGTATGACAACAAAAGCAGAGTTGGACCTACTGAGGTGCAGATAGAATCAATATCCTGTGTGCATTCAACAGGGGACGCTGACATAAAAAAACTAGTTGAATAAAGAAATATTCTGATTTTCTGAGGACACACACGAGGGAGTGGACAGCCCTCAAACAAGCTTGTTAGCTAGTCTGCCATTCCAACATCCTCAGCAGGTCCAACCCCCCCCAAAAATAAAAAAATAGAAGCCATTCCATATTTGACTCCAGTTGTCTTGTGGGTCTTTTAAATTCTGTTCAACATCGGGCCCATGACACTGCTGACACGGCTGCCTGTCACCGCTGAAACGCATTGGCATTCCCAAAGTCATCTCCTCTGGAATTTGCTCCTTACCATGTGTGGAGCTTTTTTAAGTCAGTGGGAAAGACAACAGTGTGATTGTGTTTATTTTAAACGTAGCCAAAGCAGGAAATCTTCACAAAGTCACTCACTAACAATAGAGTGAACTAAACTATTTGTTTACATTTATTGAATGCAAATATCTCTAAGTTTGGCCATTTGATTGATCTATTGATCGCTATAAGGATGCGACAATTCTAACCTGTGGGCCTCTCCATGTTAATTTAAACAACAATTATCCATTATGCATAAGCCTTCTCCTGGGATGGTAAAGGGAAGCTTAGCCAGAATACCAACTTAGTGGCAGCACAGTGGTTTAAGGGGTGATGGTTCAACCAATCGATTTTCATGTTAGACCTTGGGGACTTTTCTTTGTGGAGTTAGCATGTTGTTCCTGGGCATTTTAGCTTTGCCTGACAACCAAACATACGTGGTGGAGTCATTGGTCAATAGGAGGATTGACTTTCTAATTTTGAAGTTGTTGTTTACTTGTACTTTAAAGGGATTCTCCACTGTTTTTACAAATGTGGCCTAAAACATTTGAAATGTCCTTATTAGAAGATCCATGCCTAACAAAACACATTATTTTGACCAATTTTGTTATTTTATCTTTTGTCACACGGCCTCACTGCTTGTAAACATCCCATTGTTTTACATTGGAGTGAAGTATTCAGCCTGCGTTTGAGATCAGTCAAAATGCCAATTTGGGTTGTTTTTGGTTGCTCTAAATAACCAGGAAAATGTTAACGGTGTCCATGTAAACCTCTCTTGTTTACTGAAAGAGGATTAAAAACAGTTGTGAACCAAAAAGATCTTTGACTACAGGGGGCGACAGTTCCAACTCTGCGGTTTCCTAATAGACAGTGAAGCAGAGAAAGAAAGCTCTCCTAAGGGACCTTTACTCCCCCCTTAAACAGTGGGCAGCTTACGCTCTGGTGGCTGAAGTTAGTAAATCACAACAGCATAAACTGGCATTTTGTCCAAAGAAGCAGGATGAATGTTTCACTCCAAAAGGAAACAATGGGATGTTTACAAGTGTGACATCATCAATCACGTTATTTCAAGATGGCGAATGCTCTAAAACGGTAAAGTAGTCCCATTTTAAAAGTTAATAAAACAAACATGGTGCAAAATAATGCATTTTGTGAGGCAAATATCTTCTAATAAGGACATTTCAATGGTTTTAGGCCACATTTGTAAAAACAGTGGAGGATCCCTTTAAAAATACTTGTAGTTTGTGTCTAGTTTGGGTGTCAGACCCACAAATATTTTTGTAGTTTACAATGAAATGTTCCAAACAATTACAGCTATTCAAACATGAAGTAATTCCTGGGCTTATAACGTGGAAAATGTAACATTAACAGCCATGGCGAATTAAATCACGACGCCATCGGGAACAAATGTAATTTTTCTTTTATTCAAATCTTTAGTGACTTTTACAAATTGTAATCGCACAAAGCAAGACACATAATCTAATTGGGAAGCTATTTTGGAAAAGGTACCATTGAACACCATGGGAAATTAGCTCTCCCTATTACAAGGACTGCTCTCCCCTTTTGCGCTGTAATAATACTAATGCCTTAAGGTAGTAACGTGTTCTCGAGGAGCCGTGGGGCATCATTAAAAAAGTTGAGAATTATCAATGGATCAGAGGGAAAATTGTTTCCAGTTCATTTACTTCTTCTCACCACATCTGGACATGCTTAACCTATTCCACTGAGCGCAGATGTAATCCATGTCCTAGAAATCCAAGTCTTAAAATGAACTTCAAAAGAGGCTGGTTTTAAGAAAAGATATTCTTTTGCTTCACATAGACGGGTGGGGAAGCATAAGGTTTTTAAACGAAACCAAATACCATTATATATATTTCTAACACTTTACTTGAAGTTTTATACTTAAGACTGACAATACACTATCATTATTATGACATGACACCTGTCATTAGCATGAATAAGGCTGTCATGAAGGCTGTCATTAAGTGTTGTTCGTTACCCAAAACATCTAATTGCAATCGCTGACACTTAGCTTTAAAAAAGAACAAGAAAAAGCTGTAATTAGAAAGGAAATTATATATATATATATATGAATTTGTATAAATGCAGGTGTAATGTAGTACAACTTTCTGTTAGGATGTTGAATGATGTTCCACTGTTTTAGTTGATTTTTAATAGGTAGATTTTTATTTTATGAAGGACATTGTTTTATTTTTCTCGTGATTTTTGTTGGGACCACAGGAAGAATAGTCTTCACCAGGGTGAAGATTAATGGGGATCCTATTTCAGTAAACAATAATAAACAATAACGGGTGATGGTTATTGGTTGTTAAGCTATATCAACTTTTTTTCTGCTTTAAACATGATAAAGTGCTATTTAGGCTTCATACACATGACCAAAGTGTTTTTTCATTGATTCCCTCAATCGTTAGTTAGAGGGTGATTTGCTCCTTTCTTACTGCAGGGTGAGCCCAAACACCAATTTCATGACGCGTTCCCACTTTGATGACAAATTTGACGCGGCACTGAGCTGGAGAAGCCGCGCCTCCATGAAGCTCTCTGCTGTGATTGACATGTGAACAGACACGCCCACGAAGGTGAGCATGTCAGCGTCCTTCGCACAGTGCTATGTATGTATTTTCTACAGTCTATGTATGTGTGAACGCCCCGCCCCCACACTCTGTCTCGTGTTTATAAAGCAGCATGAGCTCGGCTACGGAGTGGGGGGGAGGAGGGCGGGCCGTTCTCTGGCCCTACATCACCGTGCGGGGAGGAGGAAGTCAGTGTACTGTCTATAGACACGCCCACTCATGAATATGCATAAGTGAGACGCATATCAGCCGGTTTATGTAGAGTTGATCAGAAAGTGACTTTTCAGAGGCTAAAACTCTAGAAAAAAGTCGAGTTTGGGAAAATAAACCTCAATTACTATGTTTTTGGGGTTCTGAGAATAAATGGAGATGGGTGAAAAATAGCATGACATGGGACCTTTAACCCTATTTCTGTCTCTACCCTAATCCTAGCCCTAACCCCACTAGATCCCTCTACCTCACCCAAAAAATGCCACCATAGCTCCAACTGTGTCATAATTTAATGAAAGATATCATAATCTAGTGAGAAGATTACATAATTTAGCAAAAAGGTGTCATAAATTAGTGAAAGGTGTCATAATTTGGCAAACAACACTTAATGACAGCCTTCATGACACCTTATTCATGCTAATGACAGCGTAATGTCAGCCTTATATAAAATTTGAAATAGACTGAACAAAACGTTTGGTTTTTGTTTGTTTTTGTTTTTTTCTCCTGCTTGAGCTGAGACTGTAAAGAGACCAGAACAGCTTGCGTCCATCCACCACTTCCTCACGTCTCTCCTCCCCTCCTGCTACCTCCACACATGAAACAAAACATCAAAGAAAAATGCGTGACACAGTTTCGGCTGAGCTGGCCCGCAGGTGAGAGCTGCTGCTCTTCGGGTCATCCGTGGTGTGATACTGTGTGAACATCACACAGTTGAAAGCTGGACAGCCATCAACTTTTGGTTCTTTTATTTTCATCTTGTCGACTGCCATCCGGTGCTTTGACCCCCTGACACACACCAGCGTAGCCCCTGATTTATTCCACTCTGTATTTCAAAGATCACGGTGCCACAGGTTTTGTAATATCTCTTTACTGGCATCGATGGCTGTGGCTTTTTCAGAGTGGCTCAAACCTTTCCACATATGTCAGACAAAAGACCTGTGTGCCAGGGAATCTCTGAGTCAAGGTGCCAGTTGAGTCGACTACGCTCTTAGTGTCGGCTGGGTTAGTCACCTATATCGTGCTTTTGACACATGCTGAATGTGTGCTGAGAGGCAGAAACTATTTCTGCTAAACAGACTAACTTTTAGGACATTGCTGTGAAAGTGAAAGAAGTGAGCTTGTCCAGTGATGCACTTGGTGGTATTAGTGAATGATGTCTGTTATAAGAAGTAGAAGTACTCAGCAGTGTTGTGCTATAATGGGATGGGTTTGGAAGTACCACGTTTACAGAAAGATTAGCTAAATACTTCACTCTTACATACATCGAACACAACAATAAATGTGCTTCAATGCAATACCTACTGTAGGCTGAATTAGCAATATTCCACTGCACTCATTTAAAAAGAGGAAAAAAAAGTCAGCAAATGAGTGAGCGGTTATTGATGACAGTATCATATGGCATCATATATCTGTCCTAAAACAAGCCGTGTTAGAGCTCGATATGTAACAATAACCCAAAATGTAACAAGACCCGGATTGTTATTAAAAAAAGTAGCAAAACCCAAAATGTAACAACTTGTTGTTAAAGGTCCCATGCCATGCTTTTCTTCACCCATCTCCATTTGTTCTCAGAACCCCAAAAACATAGTAATTGAGGTTTATTTTCCCAAACTCGCCTATTTTACAGTTTTAGCCTTTGAAAAGTCACTTTCTGATCAACTCTACACAAACAGACTGTTTTGCAGCCTACTTATGCATATTCACCAGTGGGCGTGTCTATAGACAGTACACTGACTTCCTCCTCCCCACACGGTGACGTAGGGCCAGAGGACGGCCCGCCCTCCTCCCACCCACTCCGTGGGAGGGAATTAATGAAAGAAACACTTTGGGCATGTGTATGAAGCCCATATAGCACTTTATGATGTTTAAAGCACATCAAAGTCAATTTAGCTTAAAATGGGCCCTTTAAGACTACAAACAACTTTTTACTATTTATTTTTTTTTGTAACTCAAATTGTTATTTTAAAAATAATGTATAGATTGTGTTACACATATGCATTTGTGTATGATAGAATATTGAAGCCCTTTAATCCATAAATCACTCTCACTCTATGATGTAATACAATTATTACACTGTTAATGGAAAACATTTTTTGCCCGCCCCATAAAATCCAATAAACTTAAGTTTATACATTTTAGGCTCAGCATCTTGTTACATTATTGACCAGTTGTAACACTTTGGGTTTTGTTACTTTTTTTTTTTTTAATTTTTTTAATAACAATTCAGATCGTTGTTGCATATCAGGTTCTAACAGGGCTTGTTTTAGGACAGATACTGTATTTGATGTTGTTACATATCAAACCCTAACAACCCCTAATTTTTTTAAATGGCTAAAATGAATCATGATTGGGTCTTTTACAATAGAACTACTGCAGTATTTATTTTTTATTTTTTTTTTAGAAAAAGTCACTGATCAATCACTATTACCACTGGTATGTAAATGTATGTCAGAAATTATCGTTAGGTATGAATGTAGCTCAATTCAAACCAAGGATGCACTTCATTGCTTTGCTAAGACGACGATATTTGCTGTTTGATATTAAATAAACTATTCAGTGAGTTAAGGAATCACTGGGCTTGAAGCAAGCATCCATTCACAAATAGAAGTTTTGATCACAAGCACTTTCTCAGCTCACTTGATTAAGACGACATGTCTATATACTTATACAATGGCAAAAATGTTAAACTCCTTCTAAATATAGGATAAATAAACAAAGTGCATAAAATGGGGGAACCTAAGATGGAATAGGAAGCAGCTCACAATACAGCTACCATAAAAATATGTTTAATGATGTTAAGACTCTTTTTTTTTTTTTTTGGGGGGACACGCAGGCATTAAAAATGTGTCAGCGTAATACAGCTGCGCTACACTTCCATTAATTAAATTTCAACACCTACATAATTAAGACCCAACTTTAATGAAATTACTCATGCTCGGAGCTGTTGAGACAGAAAGGAGACAGCACAGCCTGTGAAAATGAGGTGGAAAATGTTCATCGGTAGGACATGAGTTTAACAGGGTGTTGAAATATAACAATATAATTTACACTTCAGAGGAGTATTAAAGATTTCCATAGCAAAGTAAAATGTATATTTTTTTATAGGTAACATAGAAAAAAAGCCCACGAGAAACTTCTTTTGCTTCTTCTTTGTATTGGATATTTCCTTTAGGGTAGATACCTGCACCACTTGGATATTCAGAATTTCTACACAAAAATACTTTAATAAACGAGCATAATTCTGAGTATAATTCTGTTAAAAAGAAAAAAAAAAAAAAAAAAACAAAGAAATTATTCTTCAGTGATATGTTGCTGAATAATTAGCACAAGGTGCTCGCTTGTTATTTGGAGTAAAAGGTTGCGGGATAATGTTTGTAAAGGAGGTACGGTTCATGTAAAAACACAATTATTGTCGTATTATATTGCATTGATTGTTTATTCACAGTATAGTTTTCAAATTGTTGGTGAAATTGAGACTTTGTTGACTTTTATGTTAGGAAATCTAGAAAAAAAATGAAAGGTTTAGGATTGGATAGGTTTATACTTCTTCCGTTCCTACTCATATTTGTTTATGTAAACTGAGATGCATAAGAATTTGAAGATGCATGATACTGTTTTGTTCTTTTTTCTTGATGTTAATTGATTTTATCTTAAACCATTTTTAAGATTTTATTCACTTAATCAAAATAAATCAAATAAAAAATAAAAAAAATAAACAACAATCTCAGTTTAAAATAGAGATGTCCCGATACAACTTTTTCACTTCAATACAATACCAATATTGCTGCCTTTGAGTATTTACCGATACCGATCCGATGCATTATCAGCACAAATCATACATACTTTTATTACTTATTTACTTATTATTTAGTAATTTATTATAAACCAATGAATTACATATAATTAAGCTTTTAGAATAAGAATATTCTATGACTGAATAAAATAAATAAATAAAAAAGAAGATATTGAAAAATAAAATTGAAAAACCAATATATATTATATCGGAGATTTTAGATGCAGTCCGATAAAGTTCGACATTTGTTTTTCTGCCTGATATCGGACCAATATCCAATATCAATATCGGATTGGGACACCCTTAGTTTGAAACAGTGGTTTGAGAGCTTTTGCACTGCATCACAACTCATTAAACCAGTGGTTTTTAAACAGGTTTTATTGAAATAAAATAATAATAATCAAATCTTAATTTGGTCAAGTCCGGTCGGATGCAAAAAGCACTATCTACATAGTAATATTGTACTATTGTGGAAAAAAAACAACTCATTATCTGGGTTTTGGCAAATAAAAGTATCTTATGTGAAATACCAGATTTTATTCCATTTGTGCTTATGTGTTAAAAACAATGAATACAGTGTGAAGATGCCATAGGAGCTGTTGTGGTTGTGTTTTTAAAAAGCCTTTCACTTCTCACTTTTTATGCTGCTTGTCCTCTCTAATGTCCGAACTGCAATTACGCCTAAAACAGCATAAAAAGCCAAGATGCACCGTGGGCCTGTATATAGTGTTTCTTCTGCCTGTGCATGCAGATCTTCAAGGATCCCTCAGGCGTCTCTATTATCGCTGACTGGAATATACTTAAGCCCTGTTATTACTTACAGTTTAATGTATAATAAACCATGCTTGCGAGATGGGAGGGCACCGGATAGAAAAGACAAATCTATAATCTTGCATATTCCTTCTTCTTTTCGACTGAACCCTGCCTGCCTCCTTGCTTTGTTTCACACCCATCCCTAATCCTAGGAGGGGATTGTCAAGAGCCCTACGCATAATGAAGGAGGATTGTTCTCCTTTTTATAAGTAGGCCAGGTAATGTGAATTGTGACAGTGTGTGTAGCTGTCGGCACACCTTGCACAAGCAACGCAAATAAAGCTTTATTTGATATTATACAGGAGCTGGGGATGAAGGAGTGTAGGAAGAAGAAGAAGAAGAAGCATGCAGCAGTGTAAGAGGATTATAGGGTTAAGCTCAGTGCCCATTCAGCACAAAACTCAGGAGAGAACAATAGTGTGGGATTGATGATGTGTCTAAACAATGGATTGCAGTCCACTTTAATGAGTGGAGGTCTACTATATTATGGCACTAATGGCCAACTTCCAGTGGAACCCTAATGAAGCCAGAGGGAAAAGGGTAAAGAGGTCACAGGGATGGAGTCGTAGATCTGGCCTTATGACCCCAAACTGTGTGCAGAAAGACATTTGCCTGTCAGGCTGTAATGAAAGGGAGGTCAAACACTGGAGCCCTGGCTCCTCAAGGAAAAGTCCATACGCTGGAGTGGGCCAATGAAAATCTCTGAAGGGGCAACAACAAATGGAAGGGGGGAGTCTACTCTATAACTGAGATGCAGCCCCATGACCTTTGCGGTGTGTGATGCTGTTCTGAAGCCGATCCAACGAATGAGAAAATACCACTGTAGGAGAATGTGATCGCAATTATGTTCCCCAGATTGAATTAAATCGATGTAATATATTTCATTGAAATGATTCAAAATTGATTCATAGGGTTTTTTTTTTAACTCTAACCCCTGTAGTCTTGCACTGTAAGTACTGTACGAGAGTGCATTCAATTCAGTGCAAAAATGGCAGACGAAGCTCCGCTGGGTAAGCTGTCCTAACTTAAGTCAGAGGTTTGGAAACATCTCATTGATGTCCAAATAAATTTGAAAGATCAATACTGAATCAAAAATCGAATCCCGATTAATCAATTCAAAACCTTATTAATCAAACCCAGCACTACTAGTCATCACCACTACAGACTATCTATTATCTATCTATCTACTTACCGGCTACCTGCAGTGGGTGTTATTTCCTAAGCTGAAAAGTTAATTCTCCAAGTGCAAATGTATTGATTATTGCTCAAATCTGCCCAAATCTAATAAGAAAATCCTCACATTAAATGTATTATTTGTTATTTATTCTCATTGGGTGATTTTTAAACCATACAAGATCCATGTATGTGCTCGTTGACGAGCAGAGGTGAAAGTAACTGATTACAAATACTCACATTACTGTAATGGAGTTGCTTTTATGGATACTTGGTACTTTTTTTTTGAGTATATTTCTAAATCGGTAATTGTACTTGCACTTCAGTACGTTTTAAAAGAAGTAAAGTAATTCGTTACATTTCTACACCCGACCATTACTGAGTACATTATTATGTTTTAGTTTTAAAATGTAACTTTTACTACTTTTTGTTTTACTAGTACTTGAGTACATTTTTAATCAGGTAACAGCACTTCTAAATGAGCAGGATATACTAGTACTCTTTACACCTCTGTTGACTAGTACCATAGTATGTTCAGCACCACGGACAGCAACTGAGTAAGGAAGAAGGCTGCAGCTGAGCATGAAGAATATATGGTGTTTTCCATTGCTCACAAAGACAAACATTCCTACTGTAAATAGATGAGTCACTCTATAGTCTTCTTGTGTCACGGTTCAAATTAAAAACTGTATTAATTTTGTTATCATTGGAATGTACGTGGGTGTCGGCGAATAAAAACAAGAATACAGTAATTGTGTAAAATACTAAAGGATGTGAGGTTATAACAGCTAGGAAATAATAATGGCAGTTTTAATAATAAAAATAAAAGAAAATGGCACTAATAACAACTTTAAGGAGCACATGTTCCATTTAAGAGCTGAAATTGGATTTCACCGTTTTCCACTGAAATGACCTTTTTCAAGCATATCTATGTAAAGTTGCGATTGAAATGTTTTGTCTGTATTCAACGACTTCAGATGTCATTGATGCTGCATTGGATTTGTAGCTTGAAGCCAATGTTTTGCTTTGCTTTGGTTCATAAAGAATGGAAAACACAAGATGTTGGACGTTCCAGAACATCGACTGATTGTTGCGGCATTACTGAATGTCAATGACACAAATAAATAAAACTGTCTCGATGCAGAACAATAAAAGCTGTTCAATACTCACTTCATGCATATCCCTAAACAATTCAAATGTTTTACATATATTGTAAGGCCCGCCTTAATTTCATCACAAAATATCCATTTCCTGTACTAAGAGGTCAATACATATTTTCATTTTGTGTCCTAACTAAATGCAATACCCCTATCTTTTAATTGCGCTTTTAATTACAATGTTGTGTGAGTGAGAAAAAGGCAAGTAATGGGAGCTTCACACTGCATATTGTCACTGAAACCTCCTATGGGATGGCTTCTCTTTAGCCCTTGGCCCACATTAGAGAACGGAGAAGCCTGATGATGTTTAGATCGATTCCTGGTTCATATGAGAAGGGAGTAGACGAGAAAAAAGATCATTTTATAAGAAAAAGTTGTTCAGTATTAAGGCTCGCTGACATGAAAGCCCTCATTAAAGAGATCAACCAAGGATTCTTTGAGTTCACACCGATTTATGCTATAGATTTTCTATAGGGGCTAAGCAATTTGGATGCTTGATTTTCGCACTAAGGTGAGTTGTGAATGAATCATCCGTGCAGGCCTTTAATGGAAAATAAAAAAATTCTGTAACTCCGAGTTGTGAAAAATTCAAATAGGACGAAACACTGAGTTCATTATACAATACATGCTATTGGTTTTAAGGGATCAATACTATAAGAACATTTTTAAAATAAAAATACATTTAATGAATTAAAATTGAATGACTTTGCCCTCTTTTTAAAGTGAATATAAAAAGATTAACATTAACAAAAAGTGGCTTTAAAACCATAAAATATCCATGCATGTGCTAGGTGACGAGTACCATGTTCAGCACCATGGACAGCAACGAGTAAAGAAAGAAGGCTGCAGCTGAGCATAAAAAAATAAAAAAAAACCACTGTTTTTCATTTCTCACAAAGACAAACGGTTATACTGTAAAGATGAGTCATCTACAGTCGTGTATCGTATAAATAACTAGTCTCGGTCAGAGTTAAAACTGTATTTGTTTTACTTTTATCTGAATGTACGTGGGTGTTAAAGAGAGCGAAACTAAATAATACTACAGTAATTGTAAGAATGACTTAAGTATAAATTACAAAAGGAAGTCAGGTTATAACGCCTAGAAAATAATAATGCCACTTTTTATTAACAAAACCCCACCCAGAAAAAAACCTAATAAAATGGCGCTAATCATAAAAACTGTAGTACTGTAGATATTTTGTAATACAGTAGGTTCTGATGGAAGCTTAGAGTTTTTAAAGGTTGATACACTGAGTTTATTATACAAAACAGTACACGCTATTGGTTTTAAGTGATCAATATGTACAAATACTTTTTTAAAATGAAAAAAAGGACAAAAATAATACTTCATTTATGTATTACTTAATTTATTATCATATTTAATAAATCTATAAAAAAAATATATATACAGTATATTTTCAATATCCAACATACATAATGGCCCTAATGTATTTGTGGCAAACGGCAGTCTTAGGAGAACACAATCAATCAAATTAAATCGAAAAGTAAAAATGTTTGAACAAAAAACAAGCTCAATTATAGAAGAAACAATGTATGATTTGGCATCAGTTTAAATGTGTTTTCTTAAAGTCTTGCTTTCTTCCAGGGGCCCTATTCTTCTTACACAATGCGATTTTTTTTTTTTTTTTTTTTTAATCAACTGAGGCTAATTTCTGGCAAATTGCATTCAAATGATAGGATTCATGGGAATATGCGTCATAAATTGCAGGGTTTTAGAAATGTGAAAAAAAGCAAACAACTTACTGTAAATGTAGTTACTGCTCCCTTTACAAGCTCTATAATGCCCCGTTAATTGTTTACTGACTCTGGCTTTAAACCTTTAACAAATGTACTATTTTACAAATGTGTGTAAAACGTTTGATTTACTTTGTTTACTGTACAGAAACTTGCTTACTTCTGTTATAATTCCACTTTAGAAGTTGAACCTAAATCAAAACACATGGTTCACAAATGACAGAAAAACAGAATCAAACTTGTTCTAAGCTAAAACACTGAAGTGAATACTGGCGTTTAGGAACATCTGCCGTGCAGCATCTGTCCACTTTTCCTCGTTTTTACAGTGACACAATCTGTGCACGTGATTGATGTGGTGGTTGTGGATGCGCAACAAACAAACAACGCAACAGCGCTGACACCTTAAGTCAACTGTAATGGGTGTTATTAGTGCACAGCTACGAGCCATAATGGCAAACAATGCTGTTACGTTTTAGGACGGTGGCTGTGGAGAGGTCGTGTCATATTTTGGACGCGAGATTGTGTTTGGTGTGATCAGTGTGTGAGAAAACTGGCAAATGTTTTATCGATTTTGCAGTATTTTTTTGGAAAAATGGGTTTTCATAAATGCCATGTGGGAGTTTTAAAATGACGTTTTACTCCTGTAATCTTTACGTTTACGGCAAATATGACAGTTTGGACAAAACAAATCTAAAAAACAGAAAATAAATAACTGAAAAGTAGTTATTGCCACCTACTCTCTGCTCAGTGAAGATCCAAACACTAAGAAAGGCAGAACGAAAATGTTCCAGTAGAGCCACAATGCTTGAATGTTGTGTACAAGCAAGTGGCAGTTGCACTTGTGCTGTGTTGCTTTTCAAAGCCACCCTTGTTTTACATTGACTGCTGAAAATAAATGAGAGAGAATATTTAATTTGGAGGATTTGGAATGATGGGCTGAAGTTTAATGATGATGTTGGAAGTAATTAGGATGGTGCAGACAGGTGCAGGGATTCGACAAGTAGAAACAAAAAATTGAGGCGACGATAGGACTTTTTTTTTTATTTATTTTTTTTAATTAATGTTTTGTGTGCTGCTGTATACTGAAAAAAAAACATTTTGTTAAGATTGATTTTGGAGGCAAAGGACATTTCTTGATATTACCTAATATTGATCAGTATAGAAGGTCTGCTTATCATTTTTAAAAGTTGTAGGCTTCCAAATATAATATATCTATATCTTTCCAAGATTAAAAAATAAGCGTTATTTTACAACCAATATTGCAGTAAGCAGTGGAAACACTTGCAATACATCTTACTAAGCAAAAGTAATAATGCAGCCTTAATAAATCCTTATCATGAATAAGGCTAAAATAAAAAGCTTCTTTCATATATAGTAGTTATTAACACACTAAAGATGCTGTAATATGTCATTTTATAATAATGTGCTTCTTAATAAGGCCTTAGTAAATGCTTATCAACATTAATAAGGCTATATACAGTAAGTGTTAGTAGACAACATTCATAAATATATTTATTAATGCATTTTATTCAGTCGTTATATGTTGATGAGCATCTTAAAAGTCAATATTAAATTATTTAATTACATACTGCATGTTAAGGCTTATTACAGAAAGCTGTAATAAAGCTAAATACATTAAATATCAGGAGGTTCAGTATCAAATATGTGGGGTTCAAAATCGGTAAATAAAACGCTATGGGGTTTTCCTATAATGCAATATCCATAAGATCCCACTGAACGCAGGTAGATGTTGTATCCATGCTATCATTGACGGTCAAAATAGGTCAAAATCTCAAACTATTGGAATAACCAATCCCAAGTTTTAAATCCATTTGAGCTTTGCCTTGTTTGAATCCCAAGTCGTAACCACGAGCATCCGTGTGATTTTCCTGCTATTAAGAAAATCCAGTCATGGGCTGACGCTGGGAGAGAAGGCAAAAAATGGATTGTCTTCTATCCCACACAAGGCGGCCTAGCAGCTACACTGAATTAGACGTGGAATGAGTTGTTTTGTTGGTGTTATTATGCTCACATTACGCGGATTGCAAGATCTTCCCCACTGGGCCCAGCAGGCTTAGAGCCTGGGAGAAGAAGAGGAAGAAGAGGGGAGGGGGTTGCGGTTAGCGGAAGAGAGCGAAACAGGGAGGGAGCGAGAGAAACCTGCCAAAAAACAGCTGCCTGGCAAATTGACAGATTCTCTGGGTTTGTTCAGGGAGGGGGGAGGGGGATTGGGTGTATGGGGATGGTAGAAAATTGGAATCATCAGGTCCTAATGTGCTGGGGCGAGTCGAAACACAAACATGTCAGGCTTTTCACAACTGCTTTCTAAAACATTAGGATGATTACGCCGCTCGAGTAGTAGAAAAAACAATGGTGCTTGAAAAAATCTGTGGCAGTTGAGCCGTGGTCTACGAATATTAATTGCAGCTTGAGTGGCAAGGGCTTCAGTCCTGCGGGCACATGGCTATGGAGCTTCGTTATTTTTTTCTACTCATTTTGATTCTTGGCTTGGCTTTTTTTTTTTTTTTTTTGATTGATTAATTTCTCTGCAATACTACTTATAGCTACAATAGGCAGCATTGCAAATGGTTTTTTCTAACTGGAATACCCAACGGGACTTTTTACACCTCTTTGTCAGTATTGGGTTATAAGTCTTCGCATAAAGAAAAAAAAGAAAAATCCCAAGAAACCATAATCTTTATACTATAAATTAAAACAGAGATCAGATTTTTTCTTACATTCCCACATGCAGTTATGGGTCAATGAAAAGAATTTAAAAAAATAAAAAAATTTCCGGATTTTAAGAGACTGTCACCCAAAAACCAATGCATACATCTGAGTAATAATTAGTCATTTAAACAGTTTGTGAACATAGCTCAAAGCTGATCAAATTACAGAGAGCTGAGACATATATAAAGTTGTTTACTGAAGGCCCAAACCCCGACAAACTTTTTTCCCCATTTTGAGGGGCTGGCATGTCCACCAGATAGTATTTATAGCAGATAGTTTTGTACATTCTGAGAGAGTAGGTGGGGTTGTATTACTATACCAAATTTCAGTGTCCTATGTGGTGCAGTTTTTGAGATATTGAAAGCTGAAAATAAGGACGTGCGAAAATCGGCACATACCCCCTTCACCAAATTGGCCGTATCTCAAAAAGTAAAAATGTACAGTGTGCCAAATGAATAATCACGGAACAGTTTGAGAATGTTTTGATACCAAAAGTGCATGGGCCATTTGTGAAATGACATGGAATGACCCTATTGTGATACTAAAGTCCTAATCCTGTTCGACATTCTTTGCCATTGTAACATTACTAAGTTACAGTGTCCCTGAGACATTGTCAGATGTGCTATGTAGAACTGTTCAATAACTACATTCATTATTCACGGATTTCGATTAGCTGAGCCCCTTTAAATGTCACGCAGCCTTTTACTGTAACTATGTCACCACTGTACATACATGGACATGCATGCATGTCAGACCTACAGCCAATACATAAAAATACAACATTAATCATGATAAAACATCTTAAGATTAAGATTTCAGATTAAGTTTGCAGTTTTTTATATATATATATATATATATATATATATATATATATATATAGTTATAGTTATAGTTATGGTACAATACATGTAGAAAACTACTGACAGGCACTGAAGAATGATCAGAGAACAGCTATAATATACAGGGTTGTTGCATGTGTGGGGTGTATTGATCTTAATGTATGAAAAAAGACAAGGAGGGACATGTGGTTTTGCTTCACATTCCCACAATAATCACTAAGCCATTGTCATCTAATGGCTTTGTAGATAATGGAAACCTTTCTAGGTAAAGATTTACCATGTGTTCAATCACTTCTAAAACCCTTGCGTGTGCATTGATTATAATTAAGGAGAAAAAACATTAATAATCTGAATTTAGGGGAAAAAACAAAAAATGAAAAAAGGTGTCACAAATAGCCTGAGACATTAAATGGCTCCGTACTATACACTAAAAACTGACTATATACTGTCTACTTTATACTATGAGTATAGTTAGGATGGGTTTTTCTTTTTTCCAGGTTTCCCGAGATGCATTTTGAACCTACTACGACAAAAAACCCCTAAATATCTGTTGATTCTCCACCTTTGAAAGTTCTGAAAACATTTTAAATGGAAAAAGACCAAGTAGAATATCAGCATGTGGTCATTTGATAAATAAAACACATTTAATGCCGACATTTCTGAGAGTGTTGCCAAGACGTGCCAATTGTGCTACTAACAAAATGTATGGTTAACTTCAAAATAAGAGTCCTATTTACAAATGGAAGACAAGAAGAGATGCTTTTGTTCTGAAAAGGGGACATTTGATTTTTAGCTTAAAATCAGTCCCAGGACTATTTTACATTCCGCTCGCAATGCATCTCGTGCCCACCGTGCACACTTGTCCTGATGTTTCACCAACCTCTTTCTGAAACCGTGAGCTACTTCAAAGTTACTGAATAATCCAAAAGAGCTACCAGATCGATACACACAGAAATACTGCTACAATTTCCCAGTTTCACTTTAATTAGAAGGAAAAATAATGAAGAAAGACTTTGCATTTACTTAAAAAAGTTAGGAAATCCTTAAGTTTCAACATGCAATACTGTATTTCTCCTTAATTTATGCAATTGTTTCATTTTCAAATCACCACTTCTGAAACATTTCATTGTGAATCATCATGTTCCTATTTCACCCGTCACTAACTACTCTTTTACAAACAGAAGCATGTTCTTACAGTTTAACAATTATGTCAGAGTTTATAAAAATCCACGTACTTTTTTAAAATTATATTTATTTTATTTATTTTTTTAATCTGCAGCATCTTTAATGAAATCATATCTACGATACTTGGACAGAATTAATCCAAAAACGTATCAAGTGTTGCAGTACTTAACGCTACTAAGGCTCTGACTGCATCTGTCATCTGAATTGATCTTTGTGAGTTTGAAGCCTGGTAAAGTATACTGTATATATTTAGATGGTGTTAACTGGTGACTAGTGCTGCTGTTAGAAACTCCAACTGGTGGGCTCTGTATTTTGTAGTGAGTGAAGAGTTGCGTAGATTTTTGACAGTTTAGACGTTGTTTGAAGCGGCCAGGACGGCAGGGGAGAGGGGGCGGTGGACCTAATGAGTGGTCCCCGGAAACATTTCCCCATTAAAAACAAAAAACGTCCTTTGCCTCACGGTGACGGCGTTTCATCCACATTCTGTCAATTTCTCTATTCAACAATGGATTCTGTTTTCATTGGTCGATTCCTTGAATCCGTCCACGATTCCGTTAACGTGGCAATTATCAGGCCCTGCTGTACTTCATGAACGTATAACAGGTCTATGGAAGTCAAGCAATGGCTACAGCTGACAAATCAGTGGGAGAGAGTGTGACGGTGGCTTACTCCGGTTGGGTCTGTTAATTGGGAGCCGTGCTGGAAGTGCTCGTAACTTACCCGAGATTCCCATCGACAGGAAAATCCTTTAACAGGAAGGGGGCAGGGCAGGCGTCCGGATGCCCCGATCACTGATTGCCATCGTTTACACTACGGGAGGGCAAGACCCATGGTGGCCGAGAGCGTGAGAACAAAATTATCGCCTTTTGCACGCAAGAAGGTAACAGGAGGTAGAGCTGGGGGGGAAAACAAAGGCCCTTCCTGGTAAAATCAATACTAATGACTTGTGAGTGCCAGAGTGTACATTAACACTCTTGCATGCGCTCACTTGAAGCACACCTGAGTTCATCCTTTTTTTTTTTTTAACACAGTATAGTACACATAATTTGTATTCATGGACCCAGAATCCCACGTGCTGAGATTGTTTTTGCTCTGGCATATCCAGATGAGGTAGGTCACTGCATCGTCCAATTAAAACACAGTTATAGAAGGTTTAGTGATTACAGTCTGTGGGGCTCATCGATTGCTGATGGGCCCAGCTGTCTCATTACACCGCTAACTACCTTGGCCTATTTTTATTTATTTATCCCTTTAATTATTATTACATCCTGCACTCACCGTGGCTAATGATGTGTCATTGACCTTTTCAGCACCCCCTGCCTTAAAACCCCACAAACCCTAATCCTGCTGCAGCAGAAGCAAAGTACCTAAGGAGGAGTGAAGATGGTTTTTAAGCAGTGGGTGCAGCTTAAACCCACCTCCTCTGCTTGTGCGAGGTTGAGCACTACGGCGAGTCGCTCTGTTAATGAATTCAGAAGAGACAGATTATGTTGCTGATGTGTGCACGCGGTGCTTTCTCAGCAAACTCTCCCGGAGTGATGAAAGGCAGAGGCAAATGACGTCAGGGGAAATAAAGAGGAGAGAGGAGAGAAAAATAACTTATTTAGCACTTTGTCCCATATGGACCAAAAATACAGATTGAGAGAAGGAGAAATCTGACTTCCTTCAAGCATACGTAAATTTAATGAGAAGCCTTCTGAAAAAAAGAAGTGATTGCGAGCAGGTGGTTTGCAGATTCTGCAGAGGGTCTTTGTTCTTTAGTGGTCTCTAACAGAACATCATCATTACCGTTAAAGAACATCTCTGTGGCGCGCAACTTTCGACTAGACTCAGCTTTGTAGCATCACTTTTCTGTGTGTGTGTGTGTGTGTGTGTGTGCCTCATATATTTGCACCATTATGCATGTAGTAGATATTAAACGCAAGTATAGGGATGGGTTAGTGCAGGGGTGTCAAACTCATTTTAGTTCAGAGGCCAAATATAAAGTCATTTTAATCATAAGCGGGTTGCAGATTTTAGGGAAAATGAGCAATTTCAACAACAAGTTGTCACTTTGACGTATAAATAATGCATAAAGTATGTAAGGCAGCGACAATATCAAAGCAATAAGTGACAGATATCGATCCCTTATTTTAATTTAATATCCGTAAATTATGAGAAATTATTTCAGAAAAATGTAGTCCTTTGAACAGTTTGATATTGAAAATGACAGCAGAAAAATTGCAATCTTCAAAATATTGTGGAGTTTCATTAAATTTGTGTATTTAGAAGGGCTGAGAGATCTACAACTGAATTATTTGGTAATTTAGACAATAATTAATGTTTTTTTCTGTCTTTTTTTTACTTTCTCCTTTGGGCCGAGTTGAATATTAAAAAGGGCCAGATTTGGCATCTGGGGCTTGAGTTTGACATGTGGGTTAGAGTGATAGTACACTGGCTTTCTGATAAATTATATACAGTATTCACTGTATGTATAGAATATTTTGGACTATTTTCACATTTACATAACAATTTGAGGAAAATTGCAATTTTATGTGTGAGCGTTTTCAAAATAAATGTCTGACTTAGGGCCTGATTTACTAAAGGTTTGTGGAAAAAAATGTCCCAAATGTGCTGCAGTTGATCTACTAATGCTGTGCCACAAAGATTGCATCTGTCAAACAAGCAAAGCATCAATCGATATAGAGGATTTTGTGCCCCTAATTATTATTTCATTTTGGCATCTCTGCAGTAGTGCGCAAAAATAATAAGAGAAGGAAATAAAGTACAATTTAGTAATGTTTGCCACAGATGGCTGCATTTACTTTTGCAAGGACGGCTCTCTTCTGCTTGAGTCAACATTTCTAAAATGAAACATTTCTGTTTTTTTTTTTCCTTTGTTCCTATATCTGGCCATGTTGACTCAATGTGCTGTTCTTCTTTTGAAGCACACACAGCATCGACTTTTTTTACGTAATTGAAGAATATCTCCACTTGCTTCTTCCTCTAGTCTAATACCCCTAAAACTCAAACTTCTAGTCCACTCTGCTCTCTAACATCAGCTTTTGCGTGCACTAAACTAACCTAATATAAACAGAATTATCTCCACCGCAGGCTTCACTTTTGCACCCGTTATTACATGTGCGGCAAATCATAATAAATCACTTACAGCAAGTAAAATCTTATTTGCATGTGCACCCAATTCAGTGCTCAAATTTCTGGAATATAAGGCCATTAATGTAATATTTGCAAGTGGAACATTATTGCTTTGAAATATCATAGGAATAAATTGAAAGGTGTTGGGATTTAAACTGAATTTGTTAGTTTACCTCTGCTGGATCTGTTGTATAAGTTGAACAATGCAAATAATAATTCTATTAAGTGTGTGTGAGTACACGCAGCTTTTGTAGTGAAACTGTACAGAAGGGAGAGCAGAACACCAGAGAGACATAAGCCACTTGATGTTGTCGTACAGCAATTACACTGTCACATCCAGGGTGTGTTGCACCTTGTCAGCCTGCAGCTGATCAAAGGCCAAATAGAGAAGTCCCTGCCTGCCAATCACTGAGGGATTTTTCAACTGTATATTTATAGGATTCCCCACTCACTGCTCGGCTTTAATACAACCTTCCCATTATGTCAAAAGGAATTCTACAGATTTTTTTTAAGACCTTATAACCATTATATCAGATTACAAGAAAAAAACGGCACAGCAATAGCAGTCCGATTGCATACATTGTTCTGAGGTCCACCTGTATATTTTGGAGCTACAAGAGATACAGTACATCATTTGTTCTTTTTTTTTTTTACAAACCTACATTATGGTGTTCCGAAAGTAAAAACTGGGTCACTATGTCATATCTGACATATTTTGATCATTTAGCTCACTTTCCTCACATTTAGCTCATTTTTATTTAGTTTGAGACAGAAATTCATGTAAAGCAGCATGTTCTATATCATTGTTAAAAATGTGTACACATGAAAATAAATCTAAATGTAAATGCTAAATCTAAATGTATGTTGTAAATCTAAATCTTAAATCTAAATGTTAAATCGGTCGCCAAGTGTAAAGCTAAACGTTTAGACATTATGATTATGTGATCAACAGGCGCTGACCAGCCCACTTTGTATAATTTTTAAACGTTTAGCTTTACACTTGGCGACCGATTTAACATTTAGATTTAGATTTAACATTCCGATTTATATTTCACATTTAGATTTACATTTACATTGACATGTCACATTAAGATTTACATTTATCATTTAGATTTAAAATTTAGATTTCACTTTTACATTTAGATTTAACATTTAAGATTTATATTTCACATTTAGATTTACATTTACATTGACATGTCACATTAAGATTTACATTTATCATTTAGATTTAAAATTTAGATTTCACTTTTACATTTAGATTTAACATTTAAGATTTAATTTTCATGCTTACACATTTTTAACAATGATATAGAACATGCTGTTTTACATGAATTTGTCTCAAATGAAAAGAAAAAATAGCTAAAAGTTAAAAATATGTCTGCTATGAAACAATGCCTGAGTTTTCACATTCGGCACCCCATACTACATTGCTCTCTGATCACTTCTAATGCATCCTTCTTCTTTCTTTACCTCATAGTGACTATACCTCTATATGTAGATATATAATTCTCACTGTGCTAGCTTAGGCTGACTCATACGCAGCCACTATTCGACTCACAAAAGCACAGCACTTTAAAACAGCAGGATGTCCACAATTACGCAAAGCCCTTAATTTGTAGATTTGCACGTATTCATTTGTCGACAGGTATAAGGCAAGGAATGTTCAGGCAGAAAACGGAGAAGAGGAAAAAGAAGAAGAAAAAAAGGAATATTAAATTATCTGCTTTGTAAGGGAGGACACAGCAACAATCTGAAGCATTAACAAAGACATTGTCATTGGCAGGTTCTATTGATCTGTAAGCTAGCTTTGTGTAACTGAACCAGCAGTGGGATCCAGTGACATGCTTTTTCACTGCCAGAAGGTGTGACTGTGGACCATTTGTCTTGGGTGGAAAATCCACACTGCTGCAGGTCTAGGTCACTCGTCCTGCGCACCCTTTATTACCAACAGTGTTTCCACCAGAAAAAGGAACATTTCATGTTTTCACGACTGGTTCTCCATCTTATCGTATTCTTCTGGCCACCAAACATACTATAATTATTTTAATAGCCACATAATCTTATTGATATATGCTATTGACTAATTTATTATAATGCTTTAGCTTTTTTTTTTTTTGCTCTGTCAAGGCTCTGCTATACCAACGAGAGGTAAAGGAGGTTTTATAGCAAAGGTGCAGTTTCTTGATGTATTCAATGAATAAAACATAGTCTGTCTTCAAACAGATTGTATAGAGAGTGTTTTTAGGGAGTAGCCAAACCCCAAAACCACTTTTGTCAATGTATTTTGGTATGAAATAGTGTTATTGATTGATTATTGTCCAACTCTTGACAATTTAGTCAAAGTGTTTTGATTTGGTAAACTTTGTTGTTAAAAAGCAAGAGTGGGTTGAAACCCTGCCTTCACAATCAAATGTTGGTTTTGGCAGAGAATGATGGTTTGTAACGTTTTGGTGGCTTCTTAGGTCACAAACCACCTCTGTTGGCCCCGCCCCTTTTATGAAATCTAGCAACTGTCGACTGTGCAATCTGTGGTGAGTAGGTTGGATTGAGAGAATTGGGAATAGAGAGGTACAGTGAGTATTGAGTAATAGATTGTTCTTTGGAGATTTTAAAGTATAGACTGGGCGTAACTACTCCAGGAGCCCCGCCCATAATCAAGGGATTTTTTTTTAATTTCCACCCTAGACGTACATCAGCCAATACTTATGGGTTTAGTTTCTCTTCAAGCTTTTAAAAGCCTTCATATTTACACTACATTATTTCACTGTTATGCCTTCCCTACGATTTTAAGCGTTAGTCAGATTTCTGTAATTGTTCATGCTTTAAAGCAGGCTCGCCGCGGTTTAAGTGTGCTCATAATATTTGTACTAGTTTTAAGGGTCTTAGGATGGTCTTAGGAGGGTCTTTTTTCCAATTAATTTTTTCCTTGCTATGGCCTTACTTCCGAGGCATAAATTACAGCCCTAATGAACAATCTGCTGCCACCTACTGACATGAACAGGTATTAAATCATTTAGCCAAAAAATACTAAAAGCACTGTTAGTATAATAATTACCGTTACCGTCAAATAAGTGAGACTAATGTGCAGTGTTGCAGTGGTTAATAAAGATTATTTTACAATAACAACATGCATTGACGTTAAATTAGTTATTAGTATTTTCTAATTTGCCCTCTGTCAGCATTATAGAAAGTCAAATTTTACAATGAATAATGAAACAATCTATAGATGTTTTCATGAAAAGGGAAAATGTTTTCATACAAAAAGTCAGTGTGACATTTTGACCAACTTTCTAAAATCCCAGTTCTGGGCTTTGTACTTAGCCTGCAGCGTTAACAGTGGTTTTACCCAGCTTTAGCAGCTTAGCTCATTCAGTTTCTTCCAGCTGTGTTTTTTTTTTATTCCTGCCAACTTTCTTCTGTCTTCTGGACTGATCCTCAGTTTTACAACGGGTAATTTATGAGTAAACATCACATATTGTGCAGAAACTCCAAATCAATGCCGTAGAGAATATTTGTTATTATCCTCTTTGGAAGACAGCTATTGTGTTTTTAAAAGCCAAGCCATACTGATTTATAAAAGTAAACAAATAAGTAAGTCTACGGTTTAAAGCTATGGAGCATTTAATTGCAGAAAGGATATATAGCGATATATTTCTCCCAAAGTTCTGTGAGGGAAAAACGACGCATACTGCAGAGACTTCTTTGTTGATAATGATATATATATATATATTAAAACAACCTCATGACTTTGCAGTAAAAAAAAAAATGTGGAAATGTGGTAGTTTGCCGTCATCTAAGTGCTGAATCTGTATTCAGCGCGTTGGGACATTCCTACTTACTAAAATACTCTCCATCACTGAAGTTTGTTACAGCTAGCGTGCAGCTTTACATAATGAGGCTACTTTTGGAGGTAAACACTTCAACATACAGCTCTCCATAACTTTTATAACACTGATTTCCATCGTGCAAAAGCAGGAAAAAAAACAAACCAAACATGACAGATTACTGAATATCTTTACCTTTATCCAAGAAAATAAAGCCTCTCCAATTTATACCGCGGTGGCATCAATGCTAATGAGTATATTAGTTGCACTGGGAATAAGAGACAACATTGATCTCTTGTCATTATGCTCATGATACAGTATATTTTTTCCCATCTTATTTTTGCATATATTCTCATTCTGTGTTCCTGACCTCCAGTGAGATTTGCTTTCACATTATAATCCCTCAACTTTCAGAGAAGGAAAACTCATCTTAAATCAAATGCCAATCAAAAAGCTCACTATGCATTGGATGGATGTGTTTGTTTGCACCAGTGTTTAAGTCTATGATGGGATCCTAAATTAAAGCTCCCTTTAGAAAAAAGCTTCTTTATATTTATAAATATGTGGATCAAATTTGACTGGAGTCCTTGAATAAGGCAAGGCTGTTTGTTTGTTCGTTTTCGTCGCGTCTCATAAAAACTTCACAAACCGGGGGCCACAACCTGGACATTTCAGCAAAATTGCTGAGAGTCGAACGCTTGTTCCTGAATTATTAAATGACCTTCTAAATCACAAGAGGCATGGCTTGGACTTGGCTGTTTTGCCTTTACTTTCAAGTGAGTAATTGATAAGAAAAAAAAAGTGAAATGATTAACCTCACCTTAGGTCAACAATGTACAGGTGTGTGTTCACATTTGATTCATTCATTTCAAATCTTGATACAAATACAATCATGTTCTGATTACCACACCGGAAAACTCTGTCTATTCCCAATGACAAATCCTTCATGAATATTACCATCAACACAGCAAACCACTTAGCCCAGTCCTTGATTACAAACACTATTTGACAGACTGTGGAGGACAGAGAGTTTTGGCCTTACCCAAGGGACACACTTGGCCCTTCCAGTAAAAAGAGGCCACTAATGGAAGCGGAGGCCCCTCGTCTCCACTCCTCAATTTTTATGCAGGCATATCCAGGCATTTATGGTAATCATAAAGCACGGGCAAATGGATGGCAGGTCGTCTCTGAGTGCGGAAAAAAACACTGACTAACGCGTTCTTTGTTGACAGCTGCAAATGCCGCCACCATCCTGTAAGTTCAGCTGCAGTAGGTGTCTGCAATAAAATTTTTGGTGAAGACACTGAAATGAGTTCCCCATCACAGCTCCATCCTACTTGCTATTTCAACATTTATGAACCTCTGGGATGGTTTATAAAAGTCTAGTGACGAATTGTGAAGAAGTTGCCAGCTAGCACTAGGGTCATTTCATGTCATTTCAACAAATGGCCCACGCACTTCAGTCTAAAATAATTCTAAGATTTTCAACAAATTGCTTGTGATTATATAATAGGTACACTATACATTTTTAGTTTGATCAGATGAATACTATTTGAGATATGGCCAATTTAGTGAGGGTGGTATGTTTCATTTTTTGCAGGTCCTTATTTTTTTTTTCCATTTTCAGCTTCAAATATCTCAGGAAATCCACCACAAAGGAAACTAAAATCTGGTATAGTAATACAGCTCCACCTACTCACTCATTAAACCACTTTGCATATGTCTCATTTCCCTGTAATTGTATCAGCTTTGAGCTATGAACATCGACTGTTCAAATCACTAATGATTAGTCACATATATGCATTGGTTCTTAGTTGACAGTCTCTTGAAATCTGAAAAGAATACTTTTTTGTTTTACTATTTTCATTGGCCCATAACTGCATGTGGAAATGTATATTTTGGACCACAACTTTAAAGCTATTTCATTAACACTTTTTTTTTTTCAATTTTGAGGGGCTGGCATTGGATGTACAGTATAGCAGATATGTTTTTATACTCTGAGGGAGTAGGTGGATTT
Organism: Gouania willdenowi; assembly: GCF_900634775.1. Classification (NCBI taxonomy): domain Eukaryota; kingdom Metazoa; phylum Chordata; class Actinopteri; order Blenniiformes; family Gobiesocidae; genus Gouania; species Gouania willdenowi. The sequence goes on along the minus strand of NC_041061.1, from coordinate 13,066,151 downwards.
GTTTTACTATACCAAATTTCCTATTTCCTATATGTGGTGTAGTTCCTGAGATATTGGAAGCTGAAAATGGAAGACGCACCAAAATCGATGCATACCCCCCTCACTTAACTCATTCATTGCCATTGACGTAAATATACGTCATTTCAAATCCAAACACTCACTGCTAATGCTTGTACTATGATGTAGAGTGACCAACTGGTGCCATGTAGGTGGCAGCAGCGCACCTTTGAATGAGAGATTAGCCATGATTATCATTATTGCTGAGAGGGAAAAGCCAGGGACGAGGTAGAAAATAGTGCTACGAGGAAAAATTGTGAAGTATCCAGCAACTCACACTCGAGCAGAGCATGTGTGGACCTAAGTATACTGTTGAGAGTGCCGCGATTATGAGAGAAAAAAATCAACAAACCGAAGTTGGGTGTGTGGAGACTGATGGGGGAGAGACTTATAGGAAGGACAAAATACGATAAGAAAATCATACAAGTCTGACCCAGATCGCAAAATAATAATAGCCCTTTAATAAAAAATTAGTTTCAATGTCACTGACAGGATCTTTCAGAAAAAGACTGTGTTCTCAGCTTTTTGCTCAGAAACTGGCAATTTATGTGAATCTACCTATATTCAACTGCTGATTACGGAAAAACAAAACAAACTAGAAACAATCTTTTTTTTTCCAGTGAAAGTAGATAGATTATTCTTTCAGAATCTGGTGTCAGATTTTATTGTCATAGTATAAAATATTCTGTGGGTCTTTAAAAATCTGGCTGGCAGTGAGTGGGGTAGCTTTTCTGAAACTGGCTGGCAGTGAATTAGTTAATTGGCAATATCTCAAAAAGTATTAATCTGATCAAACTAAAACAATTACAGTGTGCTTAATGAATCATTTCGCACCAATTGTTAAAAAAAAAAAAAAAACAACCAAAGTGCGTAGGATGTCCTGAAAATGTGTTCGAAATGACATGGAATGAACCACTAGGAAGGATTTTCTTTGGCGATCTTTGGTACACTTTAATAATATACATGTTTGTTTAAATGTGAATCCCACCATTTGTGTGTGATAATTCTCTTCCATGATTGTAATGCAGTGTGAAGCTGAATACCCTTCTTCTTCTTCTTAAGCTTAATAAGAGTGGACCTGCCTTAACCTCAAAAGATTAAAAGCAAGTGTAAGAAACACATAATAACAGCCTTAATATATATATATATATATATATATATATATATATATATATATATATATATATATATATATATATATATAAAGTCAAACTATTGCTGTGACATGATTACAACTGCCTCTTAAATTGTGCAGTGCACATTAACTTTCCTGAATGTGACAGTCAATGAAGCTGGAAGAAATGCTTTCAGTGCGTGGGAGAAGATTGTGCAACCCTTAAGGAGTTAATTATGGGCATAATTCTTAATTACGAAGAGTGAGAAATCACTTTAGGTCAAAATTAGATAAAAGACAGGAGCAATGATTTTAGAGTGCAAGGAGCATTACAATTAAAAAAAAAAAAAAAATGCCACTCCACAGTGAGCTGGTGTAATGCAATAGAAAAGCTGAGAGGGCGGGCTAAGAGGATCTATGGTCTAGACTTCCCTGTGGGTAGCCTGAAGAGTTACTATCAAAGTTACATCATTCATAGTCGACTGTCTTTTCAGGGAGAATGCATGAAAGTTTTTCATGAGTGGGCAAAACTTCTAAGAGGAAAACAGCCCTAGATACAGGAGATATTAAAGGGATCCTCCACAAGTTTGGCCTAAAATCTTTAAAAAGTACTTATTAGAAGATCTATGCCTAACGAAATGTATTATTATGCACTGTAGTCATTTACATTTACATATGATTGATGACATCACACGGCCTCATTTGCCTGTAAACATCCCATTGTTTTCTATTGGAGTGAAGTGTTCAGCCTGCTTTTCAGATCATTTATCAGCTTTTTTGGTCAAAATGCCCATTTGGGCTGCTTTTGGTTGCTCAAAAAAAAAAAACAGGAAAAGTTAAAAAAGCCAATGTAACCCTCTTTTGTTTACTGAAAGAGGATTAAATGTAGTTCACAAATCTGTGAAAGCAGGGGGCATCAGTTCCATCTCTGTGGCTTGGTAGTAGACAATAAAACAGAGAAGAAGAGCTCTCCTCGGGGACCTTTACACTCTCTGAAACAGTGTGCGGCTGACGCTCTGCTGGCTGAAGTTAGAGTAATCACGCACTGTCCTCAGGGTTTGTGTGTGTGTGAATATGGTGCTTAAGAATGCGTTTTGTTAGACATCCTGTAGATCTTCTAATAAGTATATTTAAAAGATTTTTGGCCAAACCTGTCAAAACAGTGAAGGATCCCTTTAAGTTTAAGGAAAATCAAGAATGTTCAGGCCTAACTTTGATGGTGTTCTGTTGGTGTCAGTGGCTTTTTTCCAGGGACTCTCTTTTCCTCTCATGACACATAACCTTATATGTGTATCTTTATAGCAAATACTGACCTTCTATCCACAATAGCCCTCAAGCCATCTAGTTGCAGCCCATTAGCTGAAGGCTGCTATGGGTCATAGCTACAGCTGAACTGCCCTTTCAATTATTAATTTTCATTCATTTTTTTAGTGATTTACTGTGAATACTTTGAATCACTGTTGAACCAACAAAAGAAGACCAACACAAGGTCTTATAACATTGATCAGCTGACACCTTTTTCAAAGTTCATAACACAAGTTCTATAGACCTCCGTTCTTAGCCTGAAAAGATTAAGAGCAGAGATAGAGGCAATATGAAACTGCTGTCTACTATCATACCATTATAAAATGTCTTACAAAACCAATCAATAATATCTACCACGTGGTATTCTAAAACGTTTTATTCCCAAGTGTTTGAATTTGAAATTTCACAGCTTCTTTTTTACCCTTTATTAGGACTTGCCGCCCAATGCCATTCTTTATAGTTAAGTTTCTCTTTATAACAGACCATAAGTGCTATTAAGTTCTATTACATATATTACAATTGCACTTTGGTAAAATCTCACATGCTTTCTTATATGCATACCTCAATAGTCCTATTTTATTTAAGGACTTCTGCTCTGCAAGCTACAAAGTCCAATAACTCTAATAGTCAGGAGGCATAAAAACTTCATACCTTATAAGAAAGGCATAGAAAATTAGAGCAGACCTTTATTTTGACATGCCCAAAAGACTGAAGATGGTAATAATGATGAAGTTTATTACATTAACCCTTAACTCACAGCAATAAGATTTTCCTGACCCTAATAAAAAAAAATTGTGTTCGCTAATATAAGTCTTATCCATCGCCACGGTAATCCCCTGGTGTGTTATTCATTGCTTACAGACTGTAAGATTAAGAAGCTCAGATGTGATAAGGCAGCAGAATAAATTCTCCTACTGGCAACCAACACAAAGACTAATTGGTACGGTTCCCTATAGAAGTACAAAGTGGTCATTGTTAAAGGGTACCTGTGGTGAATTTTAAATTCAAGCTCAATCAAATGATCTTATGTAATATTAGAGGTGTAGTCAGGAAATGTTCTATGAAACACGGTTAACCAACAGATACTTTGGCCGCCATTTTTTTCACCTCAGACGCTGATAGTAACGTCAGGCTGTTGCACTTTGCTGCGCCAGTACTCAAGCAGATTTTCCTCCTCTAAATTGCTCTAAATTTGATCCCAGAATTGTCCCCCTACAAGATCTAGTCACGTCTCGTGCTTCGATGCACAACAAGAGCATAACTCCAGAAGTGGCTCCAACACACATGCTTGTGTTGTCTGCAGTAATAAATAAAATAATATTGAAGGAAATGTGGTGAAAAGCACGACAAAAACCATAATACAGAGAAAAATCTGAGAAATCAGGTAGGAGCCGAAATCAACGACTTTTCATCACGCCCGGCCAAATATACTGTAGCTGCTCCCCATGGATTGTATTACATATGTATAAATTATTTAAAAAAAAAAAAAGGGAAGTTATCTAAAAGTGAAAATATTTTGTTTATTGGTAATGCATTAAACTCATTTATGTTATCTACATTTCCACAAAAGGTACCTTTTGAGACAGGAACTTCAAAGGCACCAGTGGTAAGATTAGCTTAAAGTATTTGTTCCTGCCAGAAATTGAAGAAGAGCCAGTTGGAATAGAAGAAAGACATATTTTGGTAACGCGCGGGCGGATTCCCACAAGAGGAAGTTTGCAGCCAATTCTGCAAAAGCATAATCATCCAGCTGCTGACCTAATTTCGGCTTATTAAATCATCTCTTTGCGATGGAACAAATTACAGAAAACCATGAGTAACAATGGAAAATTGGGTTCATTATTTGACTTTGTTTCAGAATCTATTTTCATGTTATATAGTTTCTCTCCTGGCAAGAGTGGAAGAATGTGGATCCTAAAAAAATGCTTATTATAATTTGAAAATGATAACTCTAGAATGAAGAACTAGTATCTATTGGGAAAATTGTAAGAAATCCTCTTCTATATACCAAATTATTATTTACACGTATAATAAATTCCCCACATTTGCAAGAAAACATCAAAACACGTCAGGTTGTAGAGTGAAACAGAACAAGGGAAAGAACATTTCATCCACTTTACAAACTCATAGCAGCCATCATATTTCCAACTATTAAGTAATACGAGGTTATTAGTGCCACAGTAACCACTAAACAAAAGGTACCAACATCCCACAACTACAGCTCAACAAGTCTCCACAGAAACGTAGATCTAAGAACGCTGAAATGTTCTGTGATTAAGAGTTGCGTGCTTTCAAAGAAGCTAGTTTCATGTCTGTAATGCCGCTAAGCAATGTGGCCTTAAAAGTCAATTAGTGTGTTACACTTTGACCGCGCTTTTCAACACATGTCGCACTGGGTCACACTGGAGTTTCCTCGTCTTTAACCGCCTGCACTTTTCCTCTCTTAACAAACCTACTGGAGTTAGCTCTCTTCAGCTCAATCTCTGAAGGGTTTATACATCCCAAGTTACGTCCGTTCAATCACACATTTGCTGAATTCTCTGCAATAACAAAGTTTGAGTTGGAGGGCACGCCTGAAGCCCTGTTGTTAAATCATTTTCTTATCAGCAAAACTCCAGGCACATGGTTGTGTACTGTAAACAGGGATGTTAAGCTCCGTATGCATGGACATGTAAATCACATGGATGCAACCATGCGTCATACAGACAGGAGGAGAGCTAGGACATTATTATCACACAGAAAATGAATGATAGAACCTATACTAACCTGCATGCATCTGTTCCAGTTTGACTGGAAAGAGAATGTTTAAAAAAAAAAAAAAAAGCCTGTGTGTAACTGTAGTAGGAAAGAGTCACTAAACCCCAAAACCGATATATTTGGGTATGAAATAGTTGTTGATTAATTCCAGTCCAACTCTTGACATTTTAGTCCAAGTGTTTCAATTTTGCATTTTTTGTTGTAAAAATGTAAGAGTGACTGACCTGTGTGGGTTGAAACCAAGATAATACAATCACATGAGAATTGTACTTTGTGACATTTTGGTGGCTTTTACATCACAAACCAACACTGTCAGCCCTGCCCCTCCTATAAAAACGAGCAAAACGTTGGTGTATTTTGTGGTAAAAATGTAAGAGTGACTGCCCTCTATGGAAGTGTTTATGAAATGGGGTACGCGATGGCACTACAGGGGGTACTTGAGAGAGAGAGTGGGAAAATAACAAATGAAAACATTTTTTATGGTTTATTTTTAGTTTAAGATGATAATCAGAAAAATGATGATGAAATGATCTTGATTAGAACATGAACTGAAACTGCAAGCGTCAGTCTTGATCCCACACCAGCTGCGAGATGATGATAAAAACAATAGAAATGAATCTATTCAGGAAGCACAAAATACTGTCTCATTCCATTTAATTACAAAATGTGATTCTTTAAAATGCTTGTTATGTTATCAGTCAATAATTTGATCATTATGCTCTATAGTTAATTTTTATAGTATTCTGAGCAAAATGTAGTAGTCGGACAAAAGGGGCTACTTGGATTCAGAAATCAGAGAAAGGGTGTATTTGAGTAAAAAGAGTTTGAGAACCACAGCTCTGTGGGTTGAACATGGCTTATACAATCATATTTTATTTTGCTATTGACTGACAATGGTGGTTTGTGATGTTTTGGTGGCTTCTTACGTCATGAATCACAACAGTTGGTGGTAAAAACTAGTATATGTGTGGACTTTGCAATCTGTGGCGAGTAGGTTGGATTTAGAGAATTGTAAATAATGAGGTATAGTGAGTATTGAGTAGGTAGTTAGCAGAGCATAGATTGTTCTTTGGTGATTTTATAGTATAGACTGGGCGTGTTTTAACTGCTCCAGGAGCCCCACCTAAAATCAAGGCATTTTTCGAATTTCCAGCCCAGATGCACATAAGCCAAAATCTCTTTGGATGCAACATAAAGCTGATTCTAGGGTCAAAAAAAGAACATGCTTAAAAACACTTACACTTTAATGCAAAGCACAAAAAAACTGCTTAACTACCATTTTCGTCAACTAAGAAAACACACTTATCAGACAGCCTTCCCTGGTTTTTTGTAACTTCTAACTTGTTTTTATGTTTCTGTTTTTTAAAAACCATTTCAATCTCTGACCTAAACTTGATATCTTATATTTTCTAATGAATAGGTGCCTTTGGAAAGCACTTTGTAACGTGTTTTGAAAAGTGCTGTAAAAATAAAGTTCATTGTTATCTACAAACGGTGAATTCCGTGCAAAAATAGAAAAAATCCATCCGTGCTATGGTTGCTAGCAGTAGAGTAAATGCATTCACGTTTCAGAGAAAAGACAGGAAGAAAAAAAAGATCTGCTGTAAAGCCATAAAATACAATTCATCAAGTGTGTAATCGCAATGACACATTGATGTAATCCATTTAAAACACTTTGGCTCAGGCCTAGGCTGCTTTGACATCCTCCGCAGGCTCGTGTCATCGTCTTCCTTTCAGATACGTTTCACTGACTGCCCACTATTAGCACAAATGCGTAAGCTGCCTTGCTGTCCACCTGCTCGGTCTGCCAGGCAGGTGGACAGCCCTGGGATGCATTACATGACTTGCAAGTGCATAAAAAAAAAAAAAAAATACACCAAAAGATAATAACCCGCTTGTCTCAGGCAGAGGTGAAGTGCAAACCTAGACAACGTCCACAGGTATGTAATCTGTCTCAAGAGGTACTCGCTCTGCTGGCACCCTCACTCTTCCACCATCCAAAGCTGGGAAGACCCACCCAACCCGACTAGGCAATGAGCTTAGAGTAATGGTGTCACCGGAGCACTGAATCTCATTGAGAGGTGCTTAAGCAAACATTATCTCACAGTGAACCCTTGTATCTGGAAGGGAAAGCTGGGCTGGGCTGAGTTATTATTACACAGCAAGTTTAATTCTTACAGGAGAGAAATAGTGGCGTAGTAGTTTAGTGTTGGCAGGCCAGAGGGTAAACTGGGTCTGTTCTGCATGTGCTATGCTGTTCTCTGGGCTAATTGAACTAATTACAACACTCAAGGGGACCAAATCAAACATCTCTTCAGCATTAAAGTGTGGATGATTAATCCGTATCCGTAAACTTTGCCCAGCACTGCATCCCACTAATACGGTTACTCATCGTTGGTTGAATTATACATTTGTTCACCTAAATTCTGCAAGGTTACGCCTCGGATAATATAAATAAACAAAAGGGTAGAGTTCATTTTGTAACTAAGAATTTTCTTAACAAGACAGAAACACATGTAAGCGAAAACTGTATCAAAATATTTTTTTTATATTTTCATCAACTAATAAGAACTAAAGCATAATTTCAGAATTAATGTGATCATGTGGCCTTAACGCATTGATCACATCAAATCTGTCTGTGTATATGTACAAATATTAATACCAACATACATAGTAATTAAATGTTTTTAAACATTTAGATAGCATGAAAAGATAATACGCAAGAAATACCCGGATGTATACTATATCGAGACATTTTTTAAGCATGCACGGTGGGCACACTAGTCATTCCACCACCCCATGATGCATTGCGAGCAGAATGTAAAATCATCCTGGGACAAAAGCATCTCTTCTCGTCTTCTATTAGTTTTTAACGCTTTTGTAAATAGGGCTCTTGTTTTGAAGTTAACCAGAAGTTTTGTCAGTAGCACAATGGCAGGTCTCCGAAAATCTCCGAAATGTCAGCATGAAATGCGTTTCAGCAAATTTTATGGATCAAATGATCACATGTTGATATTCTACTTGGTCACTTTCTCACTAAAAATGTTTTCAGAACTTTCAAAGGTGGCGAATCAACAAAGATATTTAGCCTCAAACTGGGAAACTTGGAAATATACTTCATTGGGCGTGGTCACCACCGTAATCATACTGATAGTATATAGTAGACAGTATATACTCATTGAGTGTGTAGCACGATTTCGAACACAGCCTATGACTAAAACTAAATCAAAAATTGCCGAAAACTTAAATGATCACATGTTCCGGCATTTTATTGTGATTATCATTTAATAAATATTTTATTTCATTTATTAAAACAAATAATGTTCAGCTAATGTGGCTGGTAACTGAAGAAAACTACTATCCCATTGTGGCTAATGTATGAAAAATATAATGTCACATCCTTGATGAATACAAGGGTATACTAATACTTTTATTTAAGTTTATCCCCCTACTTTCACTGAAGCTTTAAATCCCAAACTTAGTTTAATGTCCTTGAAACATTATCACGAGCGTGTCTCATATTCAGGTAAGCCGTAATGTGCCAGATCGCCTTAAATCATTCCACTTATCTCACAAGTAATAATGTGAGCGTTTTTTTCTTCCCCTCAGCATATCGCATTCCCCAAGTCAACAGTTCAATCTCACCTTCCTCGCCCACTTCTCTCGGAGCGTTGAACGCTGTAGTTTTTCTTTCCATCTCCTTTTTTTTTTTCCTGCCCACCCACCTTCATTCGTGGACCAACGAGATGGATCAGCTCGTTTCCTGTGCGCCTCCTCAGACAAGAAGATTGATTTGTCTACAGGACTCCTCTGACCTTTTGTATGATCCGATAAGGGACGCATGGCCCTAACCGAATTAGACAATCAAAGGAGAGGCACATTAGGGAGCAACACGAGGGTGTTTCCCTCAGCCTCGCAGCAGCATACCTCTGCTTTTTTAAAGACAACGGTATGATCTACTGTCCATCCTTTGCCAGCCTCTACCAAACCCCCAGGGGAAAATAGAAGATCTGTTTCCAAATTGCACTTTGCCTAAAGGCTCTTTCAGCTGAAAATTTAATTTTCACCTTACATTGATTTTCCACTACACCCAAACTCAACAGATACTAATGTTGTCTGTGCTCTATTTCTGTGCAGTGAAATAACAAAGGGAGCCTCTGCTGTGACATTGTCAAAGCACGCTGCATGGAATTGCCTTTCATGTTGTGTGTGAGGGTTGAAAATGTTGAGGATCCCTTTTCGGTGATTCAGTCTTTAGTGTAAGTTTTGTCATCCAAAATCTACTTTCACCTGTCCTGATTAAGGCAACTCAATCATTCAGTTTGGTTTTGGAATACTGACTTTTGTTTATTTAATCTACAACAGTGGTTCCCAAACAGGGGTACAGGAGCACATTACAGAAGGGTACTCGGAAATATTTAACAATTGTTTTGAAAAACAATTAGGAAATGTTCCTAGTTCCTTGTTAGGCTATTTTTGGGGCAAATTCACCACAAACTAACAGTACTATTAATATGTTAAGGTTTAATTTATTCAGACAACATTTTTCAGGAAGTTTACTTTGATCTTCTGACATGTTTCAACTGTCAACTACCAGTCTTCCTCAGAAGTGTCTGCTTATCGCTTTGATATGCTTGGATACAGTTTTGTTCATGACTTCCGAGTAATTCCAGCAAGTTCATTGTCTTCTTTTTGAATAATATGTTAATAGTACTATTGCTCAATAAAATACAATATTTTAGCATATGAAATTATGGAGAGGGTACTTAAGTGGAGGTACACATGATTTGGCAAAAATGCAAAGGGGGTACACGGGCCAAAAAAGATTGGGAACCACTGATCTACGACAAAATATACTTAATACTGCCATTTATACCTAATGTGCAATGGCCGCTTTTAGTTTTTGGCATTATTCTAAAGAATTGTTACCTCGTACGATTATTCACAACGATGATAACAAAGAGAAGAAGACGGCGATGCTACTTATCATTTAAATCTTGTCTTAGGCACAAACAGGATAATGACTTTTTTCATGTACATGATTTCACTTTTCTCTGCCTTGATGTACTCTTTCGCCTCCGCCAAGGTGGTAATATTTTCATTGGCGTTCACTGTATTTGTTTTTATCTTAGTAGGATTACATCATCAGTAGTTAATTTATTTTGAGAACATTTTAACCAATGATAGACCTCACGCTATGGAAGATTCCAAAATATGTTGCAGGTGACCTGTATCAATATACTGGTTCTGGATCAGTTTCAAAAATTGCAAAATTCCCCATTGCTCATCATTGGTGAAATTCCCAAAATTCATATATTGGTTTGGGAATTACTGATGTTTATGACACTTGATACAGAGTTTCATCCAAATCTGATCTGGATAGTGAATTTCACTGCGATTTTATGAAAAAAATGGGGGTCCCCGTAAAGTTCTTCCAAGCATTTAAAGTGTGAATGATCATGAATGATCCAGATAAGTGGAGATTTGGTGCTTGGAGGAGGTTTGTACCTTGCCTAGTTATCAGAAGTGGGTGAGTACATTGAGATCTAATCCTAAAGGCTTAATAATTCACAGGGGCTTTAAGCACATCTACAGTATATCTATTTGCAACACTTACATAATTAATGATGGATAATCGAGGAGGGCAAAAAGCTGTCATTAGAAATGCTGCATCATAAATGTCAGAACAGAACATGCTGGTGAGAAAAATAAACGAGGAAAAAGTGTGAACCACGGTTCCTATAAGATCTTCTTCAATTTGTTTTAGTTTTTTTTTTTTTTTTTTACTTTACCCGTTTTGACATTTTAAGAATCACTGGGGCATCAAGAAATCTCCCAGGCAGGTGACAAGCCTGACACTGGAAAGGATTGGACTGATCTCAGCCTTTCTTTTATTGGAGGCAGATGTGGAAAGAAGAAAAGGAATGAGAGTGGAGGAATGTGCTGGCTTCAAAGCAGGTCCATGGAGCCACTGGGCTAACAAAAGGCACAGACACCTGCATTGACTTGCATTGAAACAGGAGACGTGGTATCACGAGCTGTGATACATAACCAGTGAGAGGGGTTTGTGTGGAAAGGGAGGATGAAGCTGGGGGATAGATGCATTCACCCTGGCTGTCCTTCCCCTGCAGGCATGTCGGTACTCCTTGGTACTATTTGTTTTGTCATCCCAAACTGGCACAGGGCTTGAGAAGCCATGTTCTTACATAAACTCGGCATGGCTGTATACCGAGGAACTGATCCCACCCAAAACTCTCATTGTTATTCTCCAGTGATGCCGAGGGATCTGCCGACTAGTAACCACAGCCTAACGTACAGAAGGACTGAGTGGGCGGTGGAGGTGCTGTGTGTACAAATATATATTGTCGGGGCAAGGGTTCTCACTGTACAAAAGAGGAGTATACGTGAACATGTTTTCAAATCACTGTTCACGTTTACATGGGAGCTTTAATTCCCCTTTAATTCAGAAAACAAGTTAAATCCTCTTTAAATTGGCCTTGTAAACAATTAATTCTGAATGCAAATGTGATTCCAAATTAAGCTTAAATCCAAATTAGGTAGCTGGTTTATTCCGATTTTAATTCCGAATGAAATAATTCCTTTTTTTTGTAAACTTTCTGCGCATGCTCGGAAAGTTGCAATGTCATGCGGTTACAACATAATCCAAGATGGCCGCCCGGACTAGAGCCAAGACTATTTGTTTGATAAGATCCTTAAAAGACATGGATATAATGACAAGAGTGGATGGACGGAAACATAAACACGTGAACAATCACACAAAATGATTACAACCACACTTACATCGGCAAACTGAACAGGCTTCATTGGACGGGTGATACTAAAACCCGGAGACGGAGTAAATAGGCTGTAATATCACCAAGTTTATCATTTTACCAGTTCTTAGAGCTACTATCTTTACCAGGGAGCAAATATTTATTCCTGGTTATTGTTTTCCAGAGTTTTACTGGGCTTTATTTACCAGTGATTAGTTTCTATCTCTTTCTCCTGCTCAGTGAACCAAAGTGAAAGTGTGTTATTGTCGAGCTGCGGCTTCAAAACTACAATTAAAATAAAAGTGACACCAGTTCTCATGTGGTCTTCTATGCTGTAGCCAAATATAAAAGGTTTCTTGTATGTTTTTCCCCCGATAGATTTGAAATGTCATGCTCGCCCCCTGTCCAATCAGAACCCTTCCCAACCCCCAGACCTAAAGCGCAATTGAATAAAGCCAAATAAACCTGTTTTCCATGTAAACATGACAGAGAGCACTTTAATTCTGAATATCTTCATTCGTAATAATTAATTCCGAATTGAAAAAATCATGAAACCGTGGCCACTGCGACTAAAAGGTGTTGGATTTTTGAAACGCAGATTTATTCATTGATTGGAGGAAAGCTCCGGAGACCTCTATGGGCTTTTTTCTCAAAGACCATGTGTGATCAGAATCTGTAAAAAATAAGACTCCACAGGACAGAGTTGATTTGTCAAATAACATTTTCTCCTAATGGATTACTCCTCTATCAAGTGTGAGATTTCAATCAGGTTAAAATGAGGTTGAGGGGGCTGCACAATGTACAGTATAATTGACTCTACCCCATGTGTTCACACCTCTGCCTGTGTAGAGAATACGCCCTGTGGACTAAAAGCTCCAGAGCCTGTCAGGGATTTGATTTAAATGTCCATGATAGAGTTTGATCAAAAAGTGTCGACTCTTAGCTTGATCAAAGACTATCAGGCCTCTGAGTCGTCCAAAAATCTATGTTGTGCACTCTCCACCGCGTTGTTTACAGGGCAGAGCTGAGCAACATTCAATAAAATATGCATAAAGCATCAATAGCCCTATCTCTTTCGCTCATCTCCACCGGTAATGCTGAATAATTTTCCTATGATCTTAGTAAAAATCTGGGTCTGGAATTTCCTATTTACACTTGGTACAATTGAGAAACAAAATTTTTGGGATTTCTTTATTTGCTGTGGCTCGGCTTCCATTTTAAGTGCCATTAATAAATGATATGCTGTGGATACAAGCCTCACTGATCCTTCCACAATACTCAAACTATTTGAAATTCAATGTTGAGAATTGTTTAATCTTAAGAGACCTGAGGCAGCTTTCACTGAAGACCAAATGAAGACTTTTTTCTTTAACCCAAACTCTCCAACTTATTTGTGCTTCTCTTTTGAGTCAAAATAAGTCTTTGATGCCTATAATGGGGTTTAAAGCAAAACACGCTCACAGTGTCTTTCAAGTGACTTAGAAGTGTGAATTTAAAAAAAAAAAAAAACTATTATTGCCAATTTATTGCAGAGGATGACTGAGACTTGTGCATTTGCAGTAAAAACTAAAGGGTTTCATCAAATTGGAACATTTCCGCTCTTCTCTTCCTTTTCCCTCATTACCAAACTGCAAAAAGGACAGTAAGAGTGGACTTTTAAACAGTTTTTCAAATAGAAAAGCAAATGCGTTGGGAGGTACAGTTACACAACCAAAGAAAATGAGTGTTATCTTAGGGTCACAGGCAGCTGATCTGACTTAGGATACAAGAAACTGCTCCTAAACTTTACTTCCAGGTCTGCTACTTTTCCTTTTTCCAATCCAAACAGTTTGATTCTATTAACCCTTTCCCATGGTGGATGTCCCTTGGATAGTAACCGAGTAGCGCTAATTGATTTCTCTTGTTCTTCTCAGTTAGAGACAGCAGCATCGAGCTGTGCAGAGTACTCTGGCTCCAGCTTGCCGGCTTTATTCTTCTTCTTCTTTTTTTTTTAGTTTGCTTGAATTTCCTGGTAGATGATTATCCCAGTATTCAGTGAAGGTGGAAAACAGGGTTGGGGTCAATTATAATTAATTATTTACAGTTATGGCGTAATTATCATTGTAATTGTAATTTAAAAAAAACATGTTGTTATTGTAATCATAATTAAATTGCACTTTAGTTTAGATAATTGACTTTGTAATTATAATTGGCATGAAAAATCTATAAAATGTCAGTTATTTTTTAATTTAATTCAATTTAATTTAATTTAATTTAATTTAATTTAATGCAAAATCTGGCATGAATAACAAATTATATAACAGATTGATGTATTTATTCTTTTCATGAACATATAAACCAACACAGATTCCCAATGTACATCAAATATTATCACAGTCCAAATGAAACATTGGACAAAGGAGCAGTAAGAAGAATAAAATTAGTATATTTCTGCTCCTTAACTTAATCAATACATAATGGATGACCCCAGCAACCTTCCCCCATCAATCCACACAAGTTTCACTATTCTTTAATAATCTACAAATCATCCTAAAAGTCAACTTTCTAAAGCATATTGGCAGATTATTTTTTTTAGATAATATTTTTTAGTGTATTTTGATTTTAGACATGGGTCAAAACTGGCCCATTATCATAAGAGATGCTAACAGAAAGCTAACACATGAGGAAGGGTAAGTCTTGTGGCGTAATTTATTTAAGTCTCAGTAATTGTGATTAATTGCAATTTTACTTTAGTCATTGAGATCGTAACTGTTATTGACTTTCAGGGGCCAAAAAAATAATCATAATTTAATTGTAATTGGAAAAAATGCCGGTCACTGTAATCATGACTGAATTATGACTGAACATGGATAATTGAAAATGTAATTATTACTGAAAAATGTAATTGACCCCAACACTGGTGCAAAACGATGAAGAGCCAAATGATAGCATATAATGGAGATTAATAGAATGTAGGTCTACTCTGGCATGTTGTTATGAAATCTTACACCTATTGCTGTGATATCACAAATACCCAGTTTAATGTACTCAAAATGTATGACATCCCCCCAATGTGACTAATGAATATTCATATTTCACTATAACACAAATTTGCAGTTGGCAGCGTTGATGTAGTGGAGTGATTCCGTTTGATTGTTGTCAATGATATGTTCAGTTCACACGAGTGTACCTGGTTATTAGTTTAGGCAAGGCTTCTAACTCTGGGCTATACATCTAAAGCCTTTTCCTCTAGTACTCATCATCTGTCAGTGTCCATCCCGTCTGTGAGTTGCTGTCATGACAGCGCAGAGAGACTTTTTTTAGTTCAACTGCACAATATGGATGCTGGTGTTTTTTAGGCAATGACAAGACCACCAATGATTGGACAGAGAAAAGAAAGAAAGTGTCCACAATAGTCTTCTTGGCATAATGATTGTTGAAGTGTATGATAAATTTGGCTTTGAATGGATGGTAGTGAAACCAGATTCCAATAATAAAGAGGCCAATCTAAACTCAAATTGTACACTTAAGATGTTTTGAGGGTCGTGCTTTTATCTACAATGATAATCTATCACCTACCATTGCAGCATTGTGGTGACGCTGGTTTAAAACTCTTTGTGACACTCCTTGAATACAAATTCTTTACTATTTGACATCTGAATGCGTCTGTGGTGATGCACAATATTCACAACAGCTTTTTGTTTACTGTGAGGTCTCACACAAAATGGGAAGGAAATGTGTTCAAAATATATGATGGCATATACCTAACACCTTATTTGCTGGCAGGCATGTTGTACGGTGAAGTAATATGGCTGCTGCTGATGATTAGATGCATTGTGATGGGTATAATAACCTTCCAAAATAAACATTTTGTTGATTCCCCAAAATTAAGAGAAACATTATTGCTGGAAGGTGTGTTTTTATTTTGGTAGCTTGATTTTTTCTTCTACAGGTAAATAATTAGGATTGGGTGGTTAATGTAAGCTAATTGCACACTTTAGATTATTTGCTGGATACAAGACTTACCGTTTTGTTTTTTTCTATATCCTTGCACTGCAACCATTTAGAAATACAATTACTGTAAAAGTATTCCACTTATCAGGTTTCAATTTCCAAACTTATGTTATGTATTAGTATGATTTGGTTTACTTTGAATTCTTTTTGAATATACAAACATATTTATTTAGCATTTCAACAATGCACAATGTAAAATAAAATAAAAATAAAATACATTGTTTAACTTGACCCCATACTCGTGTACATTAAGTAATAATGTGCAGACCTATAACTAACTGGATAGTCAAATTAAATATGATCTCTCCAAAAAACACAGTGTATTTAAGTTGTTTGCAGCGTCTCTGCTTCATCACTCTTCTCAAACATGAGCTGCAGCAGTAAACCCTGCAAGCACTCTGACCTCCTTCTGCACTGTGCACATCTCCGTATCCATCAAAGTTCAAGTACAGTCGTGATGAAGTGCAAAGGATCCAAATAGATCACAGTGAAACGAGTGCTGACAGACTCTAAAGCCTAATTTATGTTTCTGACACATAGTTAAAGAGTTTTTTTGGAGGCGGGCGTCAGGCTACGCCGTAGGGGTCTGCAAAGACGTGACACAGAAACATACAATAAATCGCAATTGAGAGAGTATTTTACATTGTTTTTACTCTGTGCTCTGTCTCAACCTCTACTTAGAAGAGGCCTTAGTGCTCAGAGATACTGAAACACTGCAGACACGTTGACCTGTAGGCTGCCCTCGGTTTTTGCTGTGTCATCACATTCTATTTTGGCTGGGTTGTTTCGGAGAAAAAAGTGTTTTCAGTGGCCGTTAGTGCCAATTGCGTCACGTCACACAGCGACTGAAAGACTTCCGATAATTTTGAAATCTCTTTAGTCTAAGACTAGGGCTGGGCGATATATCGAGATTCAAGATATATCGAGTTTTATATTTTGGTGGCAGAAAATTTCAATATCGCCTCTGTCGATATATATATATATATATATATTAATTTTGTTTGTTTTTTTGCCTATTTTGTTTTAAAATACTTGTTTTAGGAGAAAAAGCCAAAAGTGGCACGTTTTCCAACTTTGTGTTAATAAATGTGCCTGTATGACATTTTGCATCAGCAAATTTTATCTCTTTCTGGTCAGACTTCATTTGAATTAAAATTATCGAGATTTATATTGTTTATCGCCATTTTAAGAAAAAAAATATTGAGGTTTTGGTCCATATCGCCCAGCATCTAAGACTGTGAAAACCGTTAAGTGGAAACCTAGCCTTAGTTGATGATTTGATGACTAGTTTTGGACACACAGCCTTTCTTAAAATTGCCAGTTCTAGACATTATCTAATGTTCAAGCATTCACACTATAAATCCATTCTATATGACAAAACCTGACCAGTTTGTCATTCACTTTATGACCACTGTGCTCATGATTTCTACAGTTTTATGAACACTCAACTTTCACTCCAGTATTAGCAATGAGATGTCTTGATTAAAATTTGACCAGATTAAAACTGGGGAAATAAACAACTCAGAATTAGATGACGTGAGCCGTCAGCAGTGGTTCACCTTCCTGCTGGAGCACATATATCAGCCCAAATAGCATCAACGTCTCCTGTGGTAAGCAAAAGTTGTTGTTTAACAGCTTAATGAGTGTCTGATTTATGTCTGGAGCTATGTGCCTGATAAATAAACAACAGAGGTGCGGTGGTTTCATCTCAGTGAGCGTTTTCTAATCAAGAAAAGACATCACATTTAAGGCTCTGTGTGTGTGTATCCTCATCTTTGTGCTGTTCTGAAAGTAAATTATATTTCTCATTCAGGGCTTGAGGACACACAGTGTGTTTATGAGACAGCTGATTGGTTAAAAATGCATCTGCTGCTTTTTAGAATCTCTAAGATTTCCTTCCTGTGTGAGAGAATTCAAAGTTACCAAGGAAAGGTGTGACGTGCAAGTTTACGTACATGTTTTTTTTGGAGGGGGGGGATTACTTCAGTGCAAGGGTGGGCAACTCTATCTCAGCAGGTGCCACAAAATTGTGATTGTATCTGTTTTGTCAGATTTTAATAATTTTGTGTTGTTTTTTTTTTTTTTTTTATTGTGGTTTTGTTATTTTTCTGTTCTTGTTGTATTTTTCTGAATTTTTGTTGTAGATTTGTTTTGGGGGTTTTGATATTTTGTCAGTTTTTTGGTCATTTTGTGGGTTTTTGTTATTTGTTGTGTTCTTGTTGTAATTTTGTCTATTTTCCTGTCATTTTTTGTAATTTTTTTAACAGTTGGTGTGTCTTTTGAGCTATTCTGTTGTGTGTTATGGTTTTGTCGTCATTTTTGTTTGTTTAAAGATGCAGTCCACGACTCTCAGATCCCTCTCTCCCCGCTGCTCTCTTGCCCTGCCTCAAAACTTTCCAAAGTCCCTCCCTCAGAGGAGCTAACAAGCTAACGTTAGCCCGACAGCAACATCACAGTAATATAACATGCTCTGTTAAAAGCATATTACTGCAGCACTTCTCTATCTCTGTGTGCACACACCTCAGCAACAGCAGCAACAACACAGTGTCACTTGCAGCAGTTCACAAGGAGGCTGCTGCGCGCAAACTAACAACACATGCAAAAAAAAAAGTCATTTTGTAAGAGTTGCAGACTGCACCTTTAAGTCTCTTTGAATTTTTTTTGAATTTTTTGTGTTTTTCTTGCTGATTTGTGTGTTTTGGAAGTTATTTTGTGTATTTTGTTGGGATTCATATCCCTTCCAACTTTTTGAATTAAAATTTTTGGGGAATTGCTCTTGGGGTCACAAGAAATTAGACTGAGCCAGTTGCCCATGTCTGCTTTAATGGTTGGACTGCTGATGTTGAACAGGCACAATGTAAACTGCATTTGTTTATTCCGACTTTTGATAGATCGAGTCTGAGGTAGGAACTGTGAGCAGCTCGCTTGGCAAACAGATGAGGAACTTTGGCAATGACAGCGTCAGCTAGCACAAAATGAAGCCTAGCTGCCTCATCCGTGAGCATCGAGCTGTCGATGGATAAATAAAACATTTGCCAGAACAAGGGGACGGTCAGTGTGACAGCAATATCACTCTTTCTCCTTTGCTTTCAAGGGAGCGAGCCGAAACAATTCTATTATCCGATAAATCAAAACTTCCTGAAACGGTGAATGCCAGGTGTATCTAATTATCTGACAGTAGAGCCTCATTATAAAACAGCCCATGGGAGAAAGACTCATGCGTTTGCCAAGCCTTGGAGCGCAATCAAGGTATTCCAACAGAATAAACACCCTGCCTTTCCATAGATGTGCTGTTTACCTCTTTTGTGTGTGCAAACTTGGCAATATTTGCACTGCCCCTCACATTGTGCATGATTTGACTTTATTTGGAGCCAATGAATGTTCATGGACAGATCCTGTGTTGCAACGTTTGAATATCTGTGTAGCGCACGAGAGAGAAGTGAAAAAAAGGCCATAAATTTATTAGCAGCTGTTATGACAGCCCCTTGCCATCACAGCCATGCCCCAATTATGTCACCTGGATGAAGTTTATAAACCGTAATTACAGCTTACTCGTGATGCTCTCCTGGGAGGTGCGGTAAGCAGAAGAAAAGTGGGCGTGTTGTCAACACGCTCACACTACAGCTGCTGCTGATGTGAAGCCATAATTAATGAGAGAAGGGGGGGGAAAAAAAGGAGGGATTTGCAGCTCTCGCTTTGCCACTTCTGGATGTGGCTCTCAGGGTCAGTGTGGAGGAGCTGGCAGCAGGCGAGACTGTCTCCACAGTTTAGAGCATCTACCTGGAGCTAAAATCCCATCGTACAGTGATTGATGCAGGCCATTGGTGAATAGTTTTAGGGGGGATCACTCACGGAGAAGATGAAGGAAAATTGCAGGATGTGGCCGGTTTATAGAGCAGTAAGCACTGCAAGGGCGGGGGAAAGGCAAGGGGACATTCTTACTTGGGAGTAATCCCACAAAGCTTTGCAGCAAATTCACTGGCTTACATTGAATGATTCAAATCTCGTTTCATGCTCTAAAACGACTTTATCAAGAGAGATGCCTGGAATCAGATAGATAGATAGATAGATAGATAGATAGATAGATAGATAGATAGAATTCACTCTTCCAACACAAAGAAACATGATATTGAAACGTATTTCAAATCTAATAGGTTTAAACTCGTGGCCTGCAGACCACATCAAGCCCGTCCAAGCAACTAAATCAGCTCAGAAACGTAAAACCGAGGGAATGTGCCGCAAAACAAATTTGAGTTCAGATATGTGACCTAATGCTTTGCACCTTTAAGGACCGATATCTGATATGCCAATATCATCCAACGCTATAATTCTGATATTCATCAATACCGATATATACATGTACCCCTCCCCCCCACATCTAGGACTGAGCGATATGGACCAAAACTCATATCTCTATATTTTTTCCCAAAATGGCGATATACAATATAAATCTCGTTAATTTTAACTGTCTTTAATTGAATTGCCTGCACAGGCACATTTACTAATAAACAGCTGCACAATAATGTGCCACTTTTGGCCTACTTTCAGTTGGATGCTCCATTGGATGTATTCCACAAATCAACCTCATCAATGCAAAGTAAGAAAACTTATTCAACTTTAGTAATGGAAAAAGTGCAAAATTTGTATTCAATATGTTGCCTCAAACAAGATCGTTGAAAAAAACGATACCAATGTAGACCGACACTACATTTTAGGGCTATTATCGACCAATAACATCAGTGGGCCAATAATATTGCTGATCTCTATTGAAGATCATTGTGATTTGTCACTAGCATTGATTCAGATTTCCCAAATTCAATTTGATTAACAAGGGACCGATTCGATTGGCGATTCAATTCCATTTTCGAACCGGTTATTGTTTTTATAGTCACAGTACCAGTTTTACTTGAAAATGGAAGAGGTTCTCCAAGAACTAATCCTGTAAATGGTAGAAAACTCACTTTAACTTGATGCAGTATTTAAAATATTAATGTTTACATTAAGAAATGAGCCCACAGCAGTGCATTACACATGGTAGGAAAGACATACAGTATTTGTGGGCCATACAATGGAAAATTGATTTATCTATTTATTTATTTTTTAATTCCACCCTATGGATTTGACACCTCGTCATAAAACGTGCATGTCCAAAGTGTGTCACAAAGCAAACTATCGTTCTCAAAGGTGTTCCTATTCAGAAAACCATCCATTCAGCAAACCTTGCCCTACGTACTTCCTCATATATAGCTTCTTTTTTTTTTTTTTTCCACACATATGAAACAGCAGCCTCTCCCTTGTTGCCGCCTCATGACTGGCAGACCATAATGCTATTAAATCTCCTTGATAGTCATGCCCACTTAGACCACTGTCACTCCACTCAAGCTGGGGTCGAAACATCTTTCCGGCTGTGCAAGGCTGGCCGTGCCCTCATTTGCAATGGTTTTGCTACAAAACACTAAGGCACACAAACTTTTCACTTCATTATCTTGCCTCCAAGTGGCTTTTTCCCCATTTGTTTTTTTATTCCTCCTCCCCATCCCATCCCATGCAGCAGAGTATGACTGCAATTTACGGGTAATTGGCTATATATGAATCACTTGTCAGTAGTACTCTGACAAACACAGTTAAACACAGAGCAATGGGGTGGGGGGTTTGGGGGTAGATCCAAATATAGAAAGCACCAATGAAGAGAGGGATATAAAAAAAATAAAAAAATTTAAAAAAAACATGGCCATATGCTCGCACTGTATTTTGCATGATCAACTGTCAATCAACCAGCGAGCTGGCATCAAAGCCTGTCAGAGAGCCAATGGGCACACATACTGCAACAAACTGAAACCAAACTTCTTACAGCAAGTCCCACTTAGCATACATTATAGCTCCAGTGCGTGCGTTTGTGTGTGTGTGTGTGCGTGCGTGTGAGAGAGGGAGAGAAGTAGAGAAAGCATCTTCCCCATGCAGCTCAGACACTTGATGAGCAATGGATGGACGATGTATTTCAAAACTCTGCATATATTTCGTTACCACATGGAGTAAAAAAAAAAAAAAAAAAAAAAGAAGAAAAAAAACAGCAGCGCGCAAAAATGCGCACCCGCACATACAGCACATCAATATGAGACACGCAACTTGTATCGGACTCCTAGTCTACTACAGTGCACACTTTAATCCTGCACGACGTTCAGCTGCAATACGCAGACTATGAAGGTATAGAAGGAAAAAGTAGTACAGTACTCACTATTCATCCAGGCGGATGAGCGCATCGCCCCAATGACTGTATAGGTAGAAAAAGGAGAAAAATAAATGAAGGGTTGCATGTGTTTTTATATATATATTTGCAGTCGGACTAAAAAAAAAAATAAAAAAAAAAAAAAAAAAGCTCTTTATTTGACATCCAAATGTATCCACTCACCGGGGCTGTCCGGTTAAATCCCAGGGAAAATTCCAGAGGAGTCCCTTCCTTTCTTCTCTCTTAAGTCAGAAAACAGCAATGCCTTTTTTTTTTTTCCTTTCTTATTCCAAAAACCAACACGGGACACTGGCGGAAACTGCAAGACAGAAAAGAGCAAAAAGAAAATCCAAATTCCATTAGAGCCAGGAGTGTCAACCTCTCAACAATCACAATCACCACCCAAAAAAAAAACAAAAAACCAAAAAAAAAAGAGTTGACATAACATCTGTGAAGAACAGCAGACACGAAGAGAACCAAAAAACACAAAAACAAACAAATGGTCTTTATAAATAGGCGGAATGGACGGCATGTACCTGCTCTCTTTATCACTGTCGGTAAAGACAATGGGAGCAGGCAATAAGACGGCGCGAAACTGAGCGAGAATGTCGGGATTCACGCGCGCACGCTCACGTGGACGACTGGAATAGAAGAGAGGGAGCAGAGCAGAGCAGAGCATTCAGGATGCTGAGAGCTCAGAGCTGAACTGCGCACTGTGGCCGCTTGATGGCCAACCAGTGGACCAGCAGCTCCAGCAGCATCACAGGTGAAGACAATACCGCTGATTACGTGGATGTTAGTCCCATTATGGCACGTGTCGAATATCGCATGATTGCTATGCAATGTTAAACAGCTAATTAAAAAAAAACAACTCAAAATTCTTACAAAATCCTTCAATGTTCATCAAATGATGACATATTCCCTTCATTAAACGGAAATTGGTCACAAAATGGAGGAAATTTAAAGTTAAGATCCTGTTGCAACTGATATCTATCACTAATTATTGGGCGGTTTCTTACATGTTTTGTATTTTATGTATGCATAGAAGTGCAAACGAGGGCATAATAATGTTGAAATGACTCATTTTCCAGCCTTAAATCTGTGGCCCACTTCAGATCAAACTGCTCCGTATTTGGCCCCTGAACTAAAATGAGTTCAAAATGTGGAAATCATGTATAGTGCGCCAGTACCCTTGAACAGTGTTCATTTTAACAGCAATTTTTGATTGAGTTTTACTTTTTTGACTGAAATACATTGAACTTTTATTCAAAATGTTGTCATAAGTACTATTTCAGTTATAGTCTACTTTTAGTCAACTAAATGGCATTAGTCGACATAGTCGGCTAAATTACAGGATAAGAGTTCATCTATTTTTTAAATAGTGAATTACCATTTATCAATCTTATTTGGTTTGTACATATAGGGTGTGTTCGAAAACGCATCCATACTACTCATACTAAGTCTGACATCAAAATGAGTATGCAGTGCATTCACATTAGATAGTATGAAAAGATTGAGTACGCGAGAAATATACGATACGATATTGGAACATTTTTTAAGTGTGCAGGTTGGGCACACTAGTCGTACTCAACCGCCCCATGATGCATTGCGGGCGGAATGTCAAATCATCCTGGGACAAGCTTCAAGCTAAAAATCAAACATCGTCTTTTCAAAACAAAAGCATCTCTTTGTGTCTTCTATTTGTTTTTAACTGGGCTCTTGTTTTGAAGTTCCCTGGAAGTTTTGTCAGTAGCTCAATGTTGGGAATATGAATATATAAATGTTTTTTGATATGTTTTTTGTTAGAAAAATAAAATAAAATGTTTAATTAGTCATAGTCTTTATTATTGTCGCTTAAAAGAATGTGTTTGACTAAAAAAGATGAATACTCGTGAAGTGCCATAATTTCATAATAAGCGATAAAGATTTTGGATTACATTAGGATATCTAAAGAAAGAGTTGGCTTATAGCCTTTACTTCATGCATGCGTTGCAAGTACGGTAATAGCCTCTAGTTTTCTCTCTTTGCTGACTCACCATTTTGTCTTCCTTTGAAGTAATTCTGATTGATGCCCATCACTTCAAACTGGGAAAACCTCACAAACGCTCCAGTTTTGAAGGTCCCCCTCATCATTTAGGACAATATAATTACTTGCTACCTAATAAAGTCAGTGGTCATTATGTTTTGGTAGGTTTTTTTTTTTTACACTTCCACATACTAGATGAGAAGTTTCTGTGAGGTCAAACTTATGGCAAGCCGAATGCTTTGGTAATAACACTGTCAAGCCTTAGTGAGACAAGAATATGTGTAAATAATGCTATTAAAATGAATCTCTGTGTTTCAGTGGAACGTTAAAGCCCACTGACTTGCTGCCAGACTGTCGCTTGACCCAGACAGCTGCTGTAAGGGCTCTTAGTGACGCCTTTAGTGTTCCTATAATTACGACGACTATATGCAGGGAAGAAAAACAGGCATTTCTGTCTGCAGGTCATTTGTATGTGCAACACAGACATGTTTTTGAACGTTTCTGCGAGGTGGATTATGTTTCAGGAAGGGTGTTCAAAAGAATTTTCATCCATTTTTGCCGACAAAACTGGGTCAGCTTCAGAAGCCAGTTATGTATGAGAATCCAAGCTGACTTTGAGGTCTGTCGTCTGTAGATAAACATAGCTGTAACTCTCGCCCCGGTCTGCAACAGTTTGGCTTTCAAGCTCTTGTGTGGTGGAGTATTCCTTTTAAAATTATTAATATATGTGTATATATATATATATATATATATATATATATATATATATATATATATATATATATATATATATATATATATATATATATATATATATCAGGGATGTTGAAGTTTTTTTTTGTTGTTTTTTTTTTTTGACAAGAACGGAACTGTTGAATACAAAGAACTTAAAACACATGACTGGTAGAGTTACCAACTAAATACATCTGGGTTATTTAAAAACAAATATCTGCTCTAAAGCTACATCATAGGTTTTAAAATATAGTCATGTAATTGACTACTTACAAATGCGTATTTATTCAAATAAACCTACATTGTGTAGTGATAGTGAATCTTGTTTATTATCTGTGGATTCTACGGAGCCCCAAGATGTGCCAAAAAAAAAAAAAATATATATATATATATAATAATTGTTGCTATGAATAACTAATTTGAAAAACTACATAGTGGCCACGAAATAAGTGTACCATGCACACAAAATCGTAATTCGTGAATTATCAATGGCTGATCTGTTGGCCGATTGGTTAATGCAGTGGACGTACAATAATTTTTGTCCTTTGACGCAGGATCGATACCCTGTTGAAGTGACTTAAAGCGTTTCTGATTTCTTAACGACACATTCGGGGACACTTTACTTGAAGTCTTATGCATAAGGCTGACACTACGCTGTCATTATTATGACATGACATCTGCCATTAGCATGATTAAGGTGTCATGAAGGTTGTCATTCAGTGTTTTTTATTCCATTGTTATTCCATAGCTTACTAAAAAAATACCCTACCTAACCCCTAAACCCATTAGTTTCCTCCACCTAACCCAAACAATGCCAACATAGCTCTAAAGGTGTCATAGCGAACAACACTTAATGACATTCTTCATGACACCTTGTTCATGCTAACGACAGATAATGACGGCGTAATGTCAGCCTTATGTATAATACTTTTATTGTTTCATTACAATATACAGATTATAAATTGCAAAAAATACAATAAGAACACATAGGGCTGACAACGAAGAAGTCCAATGTTATGCATGTGACGGATCCGTACACACAGAGCTGCATACACACTCAAATATTAACACTTTTAACGCTTGTACAATATAAATAAAAACAACACAACATCAATGAGGGCAGCTGCAGTACTTAGCCACGCTAGCCATAATTAGTCATATTTTAATATGACTAATTATTAGTATTTTGTGCACTCATTATACTTGTTTTGTGGCCCAAAAACTATTATTTGGTGGCCTTGAAATAGTGTTTTGTGTACACGTTACAGCTAATTCATGTCCAAAATGTCCAAATGTCTTTTAATTTTTATATTGAACTCATATAATGTTACAAAGCGGAAAAGGTTTCCAAAATGTAAATTTTGGTAGCATTTTGTGCAACCACAATTAACTCGTAGATACAATTTAGCATGCTTAGCATACAAGTCTGGCAGCAGATGGGAAAAGTATGTGATATATAGTTTAGAAGTACAAGATTTATCTAATAGTCAAATATTACTATTACCACTATCTGGTTTTTCATAATAAAAACATTATTTATGGTGAAAAATGCCTTGATATTTTTATATTTCATATATCATGGATAAATCGGTGTTTTCCGAAGCTAAGATTTTTCCCATGTTTAAAGGGAAACAATGCATCACAGCATCCATGATCTGGACTAAGGTAATATAACCTTTGTATCCATCATCCACGGTTGCCCTATCCATGTGAAAGACTTGCATTACAAAAGTGTCTTTGACCTTTACTTTAATGGGCTGTGCGTCGCCACCGATTCCTAGCCAGAGCACCTTAAAAGTTCGGGTGTCACCTGTTGGCTGATGTTTGCTGTTGTCTCCCAACATTTATCCACAGATATGGCAAAAGTTAGCTATTTAAGGAACATGTTTCTTCATTTTGAGTAAAATAGTGGACTGCACTTTATATGCAACCACTGAGGACACTTTTAACCACAGGAGGCTTGAAGCAGAAGGTACATCTAGAACCTACAAAGCATGAACAAATGGGATTCCTCTACGAAAGCCATGTTTTGACTCATCTTTAGATGAAGCAAAAATACATATACAGTTGGAGTTCTGCCAAGCGTGCGATATAAATAAAAGTTGAGTGGGTGAGGCTGTAGCTCAGGGCTTTGTATTCGATATTCACTTTGGTTTTTGTGAAGTATGAGAGTTGTATGAGTCACTTTTATATTCTAGGAATCTTTTGAAGCACTCCCTTACTTACATCCGTTTTAGGAGAAGCTGCTTCATGACACCATGGCTCCTTAGTGCCTCCAACAACACTGATGGATTATAGGACAAAGCACCATGAGCTGTTGTGATGGTCAGTTTTGGAAAGCCTGGGCTTGGATGTATTCTTAACTCTTAGTGAGTGTAGTAAAAATTCATCATTGGAGAGAATGGAGTTTGGGAGTGAGGATTGGAGGGACATGAGAGTATTCTAAAGGGTGGTATCATGGCTTTTCCTCATGCCAGTGGTTCTCTACTGAAGAATTGAGGTCTTAAAGGGGTTTGGTGAACTGGTTCAAGTGGGTCATGGAGTTTGTTTTCAGAGGGTCAGGTCAAGTATTATAACTTTGAAAGGCAAGACTTTTTTGGACAAAAACTGGTACTCAATAAAAATAATGCATTGGATTTTACATAGCGCTTTATCATTGACACTCAAAGCGCTTTACAGAATTAAGGCATTATTCTTTCACTTCACACTTAGTGGTGGTAAGCTACTATTGTAGCCACAGCTGACCCTGGGGTAGACTGACAAAAGTGAGGCTGCCATAGTGCACCACTGGTGGTGAAGTGTCTTGCCCAAGGACACAATGACAGATACCACTGAAGCGACTGCCAACCCACTGTGGCACCTGGAATTCTCAGTGGTCTCCCATCCAACTACTAACCAGGCCCAGACCTGCTTAGCTTCCGAGATCTAACAAGATCCTGCAATGACAGGCTGGTATGGCCACTCAACTTTGCTCCTGAAATTGTATTCTTGCACAAGTTCAGTTGAACATTTACATGTTTAATTTGTCTGCGGGAAGCTTTCCTGGGACTTTTCAGCATGACTTTTGCATGTTCTCCCTAATCAATAACCATGATACATGTCGTACTCAATAACCTGATACATGTAAAGCTAAAAGCTTGATCAAGGTCCTCTGCTTCCTTCTCAGCAGACTGCTCTGGATGGCAAAGACCTCTTTCTCTCTGTTGTTTTTCTGGTGCTTTCCACCTACAATTCAGAGTCCAGGGGTCGGAGTACGACCCCCTCACACTCTTCACCATTGGCTGGTCTTGTGATAACCAGCAGGGGTCCCTGGTAAAAAATAAAAGTTAAGTGTACTAAAATTTAGCATACTTTTGTCTACTTGAAGCCGCACTAATCATCCATATCCTTCAAGCGTGTCTATGATTAGTTAACTTAAACCATGCTATTTTGGAACAACTCATTTTGTTCTAAACATATTTTAATTGTAATTAAATTGTAAAAAAAACTTCAACTGGAAGTGTATTAAGTGTATTTTTACATGCTAAAGTGGAAAAACTTAAAGTGTATTTAGTATGCTTTAAGTATATAAAATTAACGGTCCTAATTTATGCTAAATTAGTAAATTAATAAATGGGTTAAAGTGCATGTTCACAGTAATACTATTCAACGCTTTACAAAGTGCATTTTATATCAAATAAGGTACAAGATAACTTCATAACTTCACCAGGGTTACCTCAACAGCAGTGCGGCAAATCTAAAAACGCAGCCACAGACTTCAGTATTTCTTAAGAAAATAATTTCATTTAAGTTATCTAATTATTATTTTTTTTAAAGGGATCTGTATAATGTGATTACCTCCACATGCACAGAGTCAACAGTGGGTAACTCCTAAGAAACAGATTGCCTGCCAGAGCAGTAGTTACTGTGTGCTGTAAAAACACTGCACAGGTCACCATGAAGCAGATGTTTAAGCTCGGGGATGTAGGTTTTTTGGAACATCTTTTCCCTGTTTGCTTTCCGTTCAGTGTGAGTCCCCCAAGAGATCTGATCTCACATGACAGCGGGTACTTCGTTCTACAATAATTGTCCGTGACAGGCCAGTTTACATCAGGTTTTGCCCTGCAAACTTGTCAGTGCATAGTTTTTGGTTTAGTTGCCAGAATTAACCCTTTTGTTTTTTTTGTTTTTTTTTTGTTTTTTTGTTTTTGCAAAGACGCCCCAATTTATCCAACACCCTTAAATGCACCAATTATGTGATTTTAAATTGTCCTCTAAATTTAGAATATTTCCAAATGAATAATAATAAAAATTGAAGGCATTGCTCAATTTCCACCCAAAATCACAAACAAATTGTGGCATGAGAACACAGACAAAAGCAGAGACAGAAAATGGCAAAACGTCACAAAAACTCAATTAATTCAATGAATACTGGTTTAGGAGCATGCCTACAAATAGAACCAACACATAACATGGGGGGGGGGCAGATATTTATTTATTGTTCTTTTTTTAATTTTTCCCCCATTTTTCTAATTTATTTTTACATTTAACCCCCCCCCCCCCCCCCAAACTAACAACAAAAAAAAAACATTATTTTATCATTATTGCGAGCTACTTATCATTTTGTATTCCTGATGTATCGGCCCTTAACTAATAAATACAGATGATAGATGCCGTTAGTTCCTTCATTGAGTTAAACACTGCTGCACTTAATATGTTTTTGTATTAAATTATTTGCTTTTCACTGAAACATATTGACAAATCAGTACGAGTATCGCAGATGAGATTTTGGTAAAATTGCGGCAGATTTGGTGTTTTTATTGTGATAAAATGTATTTATTGTTGACAGTAAATTTCAGAAGATTCAGATGAAGATAAATTAATTCTAATTTAAAAGTTTGGCCCGATGGTGGCGCTAGAGAGCAATTCAAGGTTTCATTATCTCGGGCTATTTATGTATTCAACAAATTAAAAGAGAAAGTGCCAAATTCACAGCTTTGGTCAACAATTTTCTGAAAATAATTTTCTGTCGGCAAATACCGCTGGGGTCAGATTGACCCCATGGCTAAAATGTGTAATATTTGAGGATAATAGGAGGGTTAAGAAAAAAATAAAAAATAAAAAAAATAAACTAAACCTGAACGCTTGTGTAGAATCCTTTTTGGGGTGAACGAGACTTGGTAAATGTGTAAACAACACACACACGTAGCATCGTGAAAAGGAGTCGACGAGAGGTGAAGATAATGATTCTTGGAACAGGAATCAGGAGAGTCATGTACTTTATTGTATATTTAAAATGTATGTACACAAATTGTAATTTTTGTAAATGTATAAAACGTATACAAACATCACACATTCGCAGAAACACTATTAACACACTCCAAAACAATTTTTTTATTAAAATTTCAAAAAAAAAAAAAATTTAATAACAAAAAAAATATTTTCTTTTTCTTTACTTTTTTCATTTTTTTCTTTTCTTCTTTTTATTCTCAGAAAAAAAAGAGCACGCAATTAAGATATATTTTGTTCAAAATCAGTTGCTCCAAAATAGCGTGCTTTAGGTTAACTTATCAGAGACACACTTGAAGTATATTGATGATTAGTGTGGCTTCAAGTACAGAAATGTATGCTAAATTTTAGTACACTTAACACATTTATTTTTCACCAGGGTTGCCTTGGAATCATACACGGAAACATAAAAAACAAACGAGTATGAACAATGATTGATTCCAACTTGATTTTATCTCGCAGTCAGTCATCTATAAATCTTCCGTCGTTTCTTGACAAAGCCTTTTCCTCCAGGATAGCGCACTGGTGCAGTCACAGTAACCGTAGCGAGCAGAAGCAGAGTCATGATGAACCTGGTGACACTGACATTTGAGAGACACTTTCAGTTAAATGGTAAAAGGAAATAGAGAAGAAAAAAAAAATACCGCAGTACTGCACACATCTCCACCAATTAGAACGTTACTTTAAGGATTGCTGTCACATTGCTGTGGCAGTCGCATGCGTGGATTTCTTCCCCATATCTCGCTGACTCATTACTGGCTCCTTGATGCACTTTTGAATGATGTCTCCTCATTTATTTAAGATCCCATTTGAATTGCAAACTGACACAAAAAAAAAGACACTTTCCAGACCAGTTATTTTCTACTGCGTTTGCCCACTTTAAAGTCACAGTTGACCGAGCATTGTTAACAGCAGTTTAATGAGATGGGATTACTCATATGGCTTGCCAGAAAATGTTTACATGCTGTTTAATCTCAGCTGGGCAGCACTGTGGAATTAGGAATTCCCAAACACAGTCGCATAATACCTACTCTTAATGTTTAAAGAGCACAGTTGGCTGTTTTTTTATGTGAACTTCAAATAAATTATGTATGAGATATTCTAGAGTGACCGTTTGTTGATTCCCAAAAAAGAGGACACTTGGGCCGACGTGGGCATATTCAAAGTACTAGATATTTTCTACCTTGTAGCGGCAAAATACAACATAATAAAGAAGTTGTTATTGTCCATAAGGTTTAAAAATGACTTCCTCTCTTCAAAACAAACCTAAAAAACAATCTGTCCTTCAAAAATCTCATATAAACTCTTCCTCTCTCAATCGTTGAAACAATGAGAAACATCACCTCCTACAAACTATAACAACAAACTCAAGGCTTACAGAGCATTAAATAATCATTAAATATTCACTTCAATAAATTACCATTTTCAATCATTTGATCTCTTTTAATCTCTCTCGCGTGATTCCGTCACGAGTGTGAGTAAAATAACCATAATGACTTGATACTGGCTGTAAAGAGCAACTCGTTAGCTTTCAGAAACTGATGAAATTTCTCAGATTAAGCAAATAATCGAGGAGTTACGGTCATTTAAATTGCGTTCAGGGTCCCTGGAAAACCTGGACATTTTGATGAGTTTGTAAAAGCCGGCCGGGCGGTTCGGCCAAGACGTGACAAGAGGTAAAACCAGACGTATTGTAACCCGAAGTGATTGCATTACCTTTTCAAGAATCAACCCATGGTATTGTGCCTAAAAAGTGTGTACATATGCTATCCATATGTGGAATAACAAAAACATGAGTTTGTGATGAACAAATTCCTCAGTGCAGTTTTAAGTCTTTATATCACTCCATACTCAGTGGTAGAGCAAGACGACAACTTTAAGCTGCATTTTGCAAGCGCAGTAAGCCGAATGTCGGTAGTTTCGTCACTGCCGGACTTGTGTCTTTCTAGCTATAGTTCCGTCAGTTTTATTTTTGCCCTAGCCCTCGCCCTAACCTTAGCCCTAACCCAGGAAATACCCTAAAATGTTTCTTTTTTTCATATATGTGTTTTTAAAGGTGGAAGATTCTGTGTTAAATATGCTAAAATAAAAAAAATAAAAAATACATGAGAAGTGGGATTCAAACCCTGTGGAAGGAAAAATCCTTGAGTTGGCGACCACTTGGCCACCTAACACGATGGTAACACAGATACATTACGCTTATGTAGAAAAGGTCCAGCAGTGTAACTGCACATGCATCCAGGTTTGTCTGAGGTCCGGGTCCGGAACTATAGACACTTTGTATAAAATATCGGGTTTGATATCTTTAGGAAGAAGATTTCATTGACTTTCTTTCACTTCAGATTTACACAAGGTATCAACCTTACCTCATGTTTGTCTTTGACACACTTTTCTGTCCAAGTTGTCCCATACATCCATTCATTGTCAAAGAGAGAAGGAAGAACACATTAAAGGAACGTTACCAGCATGTAATGATAAAACAAAAAAAGTCACGGGTAGTCCAACGTCACTGGCTAAATTGTTTTCGAATGAAGACTTTTGAGGCTAATGGGGCTAATAATTGTGATTCCTCAATGAAAGACGAAAGCTGTTGTTGTCTAGTTTTAAATGGTTTCGAAACTATTCAGAAAACATACAACCTAATTTGAAATAATTTAGATTGACTCAATCCATGCCAAACAAGAACTTGATGGGTTTTTACTGTTTCTGCTTTGTTTACTCAAATCATTCTTTTTAATTAATTAACTTGAGAACCAGACAAGGTCTCCAATCAGGTTCCTGAGGTGGCTAATGTTGTAAAAAAGCAAATCGATAGATTACACCCTTCGCTGCCAACAGTAACTTTCAATATAATGCTACATTTGAGAAAGCATTGGAATTTTCCAAATGGCCTTACCAAACATACTCAGATCCCAATATTTGGTTTTCAAAACGAAGAAAACATCTGTACTCTTGCTTGCAATGCATGTCATAGTCAAGTTGAATATGCCGTTTATTGCTCCTTTTATTGGCCAAAAGTAAGGAATGACGTGTGCTACAGTCTACAAATATTTAGTCAATTTAACGCATGTTCAAGACGAGAAATGAAAGAGCATATAATGGGGAGGGCAATAATTTATTGTGACAGTCAACAGCCAATTTCAAGCTTCCGTTTACCATGTGTCATTCTACAAAGTGTACTCTCAAACCATTATGTGTCCAAATATCGCATTCATGGTTCATGGTACGTGCACTAAAAGTCAAAATGCCACCGCTCAGCCGTTCTTTGAATTCATAATGAGCACCTGCAAAGCCGACATTGCATCAAAGACTTTTCTTTACTTGCGGAAGATGAATAACTATCAAACTGTCTTCTCCTGCCAGTCATCCAAGTGAGTCTAGAGATAAATAAGAAATCAAACGTCCTGTCGACATAATCTCTCATTTACGGAAAGAACCACATCATCATTTAGTCCATCTGTTTTTCTGTCTTCTCTAAAAACTGCCACTTGTCAAACATTTTACCACAGAAACACTCTGCGTACCTGAAATACACTTTCAGTCTCACTTATACATTCAGGAGCAAAGTCCCAGTACACAGGTGGATGTCACACTAAGCCAGATATTGATCCTCACCCTGAAAAAGAACAGCTTCTTCGTGTACCTGCTTGTATTGATCTTATGGATTCAGCTAAGAAGATCTTCGGTGTTATTTCCCTACACATAAATGTTGAAGTACAAACCAACAGCTGTTACATAAGATGGATACTTATAGAAAATAGATGAAATTCCACAGATTTAATCAAATTGCTATGATTTATTTTGAGCTGAATTGACTGGAATTCTCTATATGCGGAGTATGAAATTCTTGCGGGGGGGGGGCAAAAGACAGTCTCGATATTCGCGCCAACCACAATGTCTGTAACATATACAATAATGCAAAAATTATTAGTAATACAAGTGATAATGTCGACTACAAAAATGTACGTCAACTTGTCATTTCCTGTTGTAAATTCATGATAAAATGAGGCGGGCAGTCGCCTTCTGCTTCATTTTTGCGGCAGAATTGCGCAACAGAAGAAGAACCAACCTAAAGTCTCAAAAGTTTGGAACCATTTCACTGAAAACTTATACGACACACCTGAGGTAGAACTGACATCAGTGACATGAAACTAACAGAAATACATACTGTTTTATGACTAATTAATTTTTATATCATGTACATTACATTAAGAGTTGTATTTTTTTCGAATGAATTTCGGAACACTGGAATGAAAACTTTTGACCAATGGAGGGGGGGCGGGGGTTTGCGTCCCTTCAAACTCTACATATGCCTTGGGTGTCAAACTCATTGTAGTTCAAGGGCCATGTATGGACCAGTTCCATCACAAGTGGGCCGCAGGTTTTAGGCGGGAAAACTAACAATTTTAACATTATTGTTCCCAAGTTTGCACTTCCAGTTTTAAATTAAACAAAGTACGTAATAAGTGACAGATACTTAAATGTCCTTTTTATTTATTTCTTTTTTGACCAATTTTTATTTAATTTGGGGAGACGTGGTGGAATAACTTGAGAAAAAATTGCAGGTTTTGGGGAATCAATAGAGTTCATTCAACAACTGAATTATTCAGTAATTTACGCAATGATTAATGTTTTTGCTGTCATTTTCACTTTCTTCTGCGGGCCGAATCGGATGCTCCGAAGGGCCGGATTTGGCCCCCGGGCCTTTTTTTGACATATGTGGCATATGCTATACGTCTACCGTGGAGCTAATGGGTCATATATCATTGCATCTTAAAACGCTCCGTCCTGTATCTTGCTTTGCGTTTGTGAAATACAAATGTAATTCCTTAAGCCTATATAAATGAAAAGTGACCATTTCTCATAACCATCCACTGTAATTGAATATCACTCACATGGACAGCTCATTCAACATACCATATAACCTTGGTTGTAAATAAATAAATTATATCCACACACAATCTAGTTATTGTTTATCATAAACTAATTCTGGATGTGATTTAAAATGGGATAATAAATTGTAATATACAGGTAAAAACAGATGCTGTAAGGTTTTTCCCCCCCACATATAAAAGCTCTTTACTTCTTCTGGCTCTCTTCGCTGTTAGCTGGAAACTCGTGACTTTTCTGCTATCGATACTGATGCATCTGCTCCACTCGAAGCTCAAGTTTGGGCCAGTTGTCCAATTAGTTTTGCCCTTAGGCTTTTACTTAGCCAGCTCTGCTGCCATTTGATGCAACCCTGCGGATCACTCTGCAAAGTTTTCTTTTTTTTGCAGTTTTTACTTGGAGAAAGTGCAAAACACTGGGAGAGAAACGAACAAAACAACTCTCCGAATTACAAAAAACCCTGGACACTGACTACACACACTTGGTAATCAAGACTTGCAAATAAACATTGTAATACTGCCAGTTGCCTTTCAGTTGTTCTTACATGTCTTTGCCATGCATAGAGTCATTTTGGATAATTATGACCAATGTCACTTTTCAACCTCTAGGGCAGACATTGGCAACTGACGGACCCCAATGTAAACACACAAAATGACAGAAAACAATCATGCACTAAAAAATACCTTAAATACACAATATTACAGAAAAACACACAAAATACTCTGGAAACACACCAAACTACTAGAAAAATTAACAAAATGACAACAGAAATGCAAAAAATGACTGCCAATAACACAAATTAATAACGACAGTACACAAAAAGACAAGAAAAACACAAAAAATGAAACCCACAGTAATACAAACAGACTAAACAACATCAGAAATTCACAAAATTGACTCCAAAAAAAGGAAAATGACAACACAAATACACAATATGACTCCAAAAGACATACATTTTATGGGAAAAATACACTGAAGGACAACATAAATGCACAAAACAAGCAAAACAACAACAAACATACACAAAATGACTTTGTTCTTTCCTGTATTAATGCTCAGATCGGTTATTTTTCTTCATGCTTTCATGAATGTGCATAATTTGGCCCTTCGATCAAACACATACATGATAAAAGTTGCCCACCTCTGCTCTAGGGCATTGCTCTAATCACTATTGGCTGGATATATCTCCTTGCAGTGTTCACATAAATCCAGTATAAGAGCTGAACTATCTAGTGATCACTTCAGCATAATCACTCTCACACCACTGACCAGAGTTCTCTCCCAGGTCTCGGGTTGATGCACTGCTTGGTGTTGAATCTTTGAGGATTGCTCAAGCTCGTAGAGCAACCACAGTCCATAACCAAGGACTGACATTTCCACCTGGCACTGTGCCATGCTGCATCAATTCATCGACAAGATTCGGAGTTGCAAACTTGGATAATATTTTCATGCGCAGCTGTCGGTTCACATAGTGTGAAGACGACCAGAGTCTGAGATGCTGAAGGCCTGACTTTGCGTGAATGGAAAGGCAAAAACTGTCGAACGACTTTGACTTTGAAGCAAAAATCCTCACGAGACGTAGCTTGTTGCATGACCTTTTTAGTCCAGTATCACATCAACAACTGATGTGTTACTGGTGGGATTTGACGTGACATCTGAAACATCTGTTCTCAAGTTGATTCAACAACCTTCATTTTAATCTGGCAGTTTGTATTGTACGTAGTTTAAGGGTAGAACATCCAGTTTCTGAAGAATCATTAAAAAATAATGGTAAGGGTATGAAAAAAGTTGGTGAAATAATTATGGAAAGCATATATAGACCTTTCCTAAATGTAAAACAAATATGAATAATTTGGAAAAATTGAATAAAAGATTAGAAACCCAGTTTGACATTTAGAAAAGTAGGTGCTCCCTTGTTGCATTGATTTACATTATACAGGAAGGAGTTTGTTTTTGCATGAAAGGAGATTTACATACATAAACAATGTCAATATCTAAATATACAGCTCAGTGTACTATAACTTAATCAGCACAGATTGAAACAAATGTGCGAAACTGTGGTAAAAAAATCCATGAAATGGTTTTTGAAAGAAGATTTGTTTTGATGATTTATAATAATCAATTTGTATTTCTTGTAACATTTAATCTTCTGTCAAACAGCTAGAACTATTGCCTTTTTAATAAATGGGGAGTCATGAATTAATCACTTATTATTGTGACTAAACCATGATTTGGAAATCACAAATTATTATATTCATAAATATACTATTAAAAATGTGGTCAATATAAATCCATATGATGGTTCTTTTAAACAAAAGGGTTTACGTTTTTTCCAAAATAACTTTTTTTGCCACGTTGGGGTTATGTAATTTGAATAGTAGGAGCAATTAGTTTAAACTGGCAAATAATGGGCATGACAAATGGTGAATGTTGTTAATTTGGCAAAAATAAGCATGAAATATGGTGAAAAGAGGTTAAAAATGACTATAATGGGTCAACATATGTGACATTTGGTGAGAAAACTGGTGGAAAAGGGTTTATATCTGCTGAAAATGTCTTGAAAGTGGAAAAAGGCATTTACATTTGATGGAGAAGTGGCAGAAATTGGAATTATGTTGCAAAAATACATTAAAAATATGGCAAGAAAAAGTGATGAAAATAGGTTTAAAAATGTTGTAGTTGCAGAAAAAGGGTAAAAGTAAGAAAAAATGGGCTCAAATTGTTCAAAAACTGTTCTTAGTTTCTTGAAGGTCCTGACCCCAAGGTTGAGAACCCCTGATCTAATGAATGTAGGTTTAAATTTGGGATGCATTTTAGGGATAATCAGCACTCACAAATGTCCAAATGTATTGTAATTCATTACATTTTATTATCAAATATTTTGTCATAGTGCTATTGTTTTCCATGGTTACGTTTGGACTGGTTTCGTCTGAATTGGTCAGCTGGAAAGGAGTAGTAGACAAATGTGTCATGTGTTTTTTTTTTTTCTCCAATCCAGCCCAGTGAGAAAAAAGATGCCAGATAAACTGGTGTCATCAGAACGACATACGCCACAGAGGTTGGCCACCACAGCCACTGGCTCTCTTATTAATTACCTGTCAGATGTTGTTCTCAGGTGTGGCCGTGGCAGATTGCCCACAGAGTTGAATGAAGGGGCTGCTGGCCTCGGTGTGAGCTGCCTTCCAGTTACATGGGGATTGTGTCAGGCCATATGGAGCATCTGCAGACCGAAGGCTGTTAATTGTTCGCGGACAGATGCTCAGTTTAAGATGTCTTTACTTCGTCTTACAGAGGTTTCTGCGCGGTATCTTTAGTTACGGTTTTTCCTTAGAATATTTAGGTCGACGCA
Source organism: Gouania willdenowi (assembly GCF_900634775.1). Lineage (NCBI taxonomy): Eukaryota > Metazoa > Chordata > Actinopteri > Blenniiformes > Gobiesocidae > Gouania > Gouania willdenowi. The sequence goes on along the minus strand of NC_041061.1, from coordinate 13,027,661 downwards.
GAGCTTAATTAGCACCTCCCAGATTTTGACCGGCACTTATTTGATTCTATCAGGCACCTCATTTTTTACTTTTATTTTTTTATTTTATTTTTTCCACCACCTCATTTGCTTTTATGTCTTTTGAATGAATGTTTAAGTATTACATTTGCACATTGAAAAAAAAAAAAAAAAATGCACTTCCCTTTGAAAGCAGTGTGCTGGATCAAATAAGCCAACAGACACAATGAAAAAAAGCCCGCACAACTGCGTAGTCAGCTCCCAATTTTATATTAGCTTACACCAAAAAAACGTAAGCAGACTTTTTTCATTGCGTAAGTAAGTATTATATTTGGACAGCTGCATCTTTTATTCAGTTGAAATCACTGGGAATTGCATTGTACACACAAAACTGTGTGAGGAAGATAGGGGAATGTCAGGCCACGCCCACGCTACGTCAAAAGTGTGATTTTTCGCAAAAATGGTGTCTTGTCAACTTGGAAGACGGTAAAAAATGGCTAAAAAAAGGCACTTGGATTTAAAGGGCTTTAAGGGAAGCTAAGCCTGAGGTAAAGTTTGTTTCTGTGGAGCAGCAGCACGGCAGCAGTCAGCGTAGAGGGTAGCAGCTCCCGTAGCGACGATGCCAAGGCAGGAGAACCTGCCTCCAGCAGACAGGACACGAGAGGGGAACAATCCAGAACTATTTCAGTTTAAAGTCAATATGAGCTGCTACTCTATAGGCTTATGGCCTTGGCTGTGAAATATGTAAAATAGTTGCGAGGATAAAACATTCTCCATGGCTGCTTTTTTTTGTTTATTTTGGACAAATACAAGGTAAACACACGTGATATTGTACTTTTCTGCTGTGCTGCTGATTCATTAGAGGAGTTATGGGTGTAAAAGTTTGTAAATATTTTGTATTTGTGGGTTTTTGTGTTCTGAAAGTGTAGTTGCCTTTGTGATATTTGGTGACATTTGATATTTGCGCTGTCCTTGGTGCTGAAACATGGCAGAGATGGATGCGCTCTGTAACGGGCGATTGTCCGTGCTCCTTTAAGGCTGATTCATCATTCTTTTATTAAATATTGAAGTTAACTGATTGTTTGTCTTCATGTGATATTATTGGCCCATTTAGTTAGCAAAAGGACGCTTTAAAAAATGTTTTATTCCGTGACATACAGTATTTGTCTCTCTCCTACTGTCGGAAACAACACGCAGCCGGTGTTCTGGGACCTGATGATTTACAAATTAAGCACTCATGGGTAGAGACTATGACCATATCCTGTGAAATGCTTGTATTGTGTTTTGATCATGCCTGTTCGATGGGAAATATTAATATAAAGGAAAGGAAGTGAAACGTAATGCACCACTGAGTCTCTATATCAATAAAAATGCAAAGATTCCAAGACTAAATAATTAATCTCTTACTTTAAGATACAAAAAGGTTTCCAGGAATATTTCCAGCTTTTTTAAATATATTAATAATGAAAATTTAGAATATTTTTTTAGGACTGAAAATGCATTTAAGCACAAGTGGTTCTTGAAAACATGATGCAATTGTTTGAAATCTGTATAAAAAAAAAAAAAAGAAATAGTATCAAAATCAATAAGAATGAGTGGTAAAATGTACACAAAGTGATCCACCAATAATTTTGAGACATTTAGCATTTTATTTTATTGCAATTTCAATAAAGTGGTGGATTCATGGTGTATAAATGGTTCTTGCAGCTCCATTAGTCCAATCAATTGCCTATGATGGAGAAAACTTGGATTTCTGTGCTTGCCGAGGGTTTGCTCATACTCCATCGCGGTATTGCCACAAATTACAATCAAAAAGTCATGGCTGAAACATTGACATGTTGTTTTCTGTCATGGAGCATGGAGAATAACAGAAACTGGGTTTGTGTTGGACTCAAATTAATCTCATAGCTGGGGGGAGTAATGGTTGATATGCAGTTTAGAGACCATTCCAAGCTGTTCCATAGCTTACTGATTGCTATCTTATTGAATAGACCATTGAGTAATTCTGGGCAAATGGCAGGGCTTAAGTTCATGATGACAGTCCTTTTGGGACTGAATGTCAACCCTGGTTTTTATAACTCGAATCTCGAAGCTGGAAATAAGAATGAAAATGCTAGAGACTAAAAGCTCATTCATACTCCATTTACGAATGGAAATCAATCTGTTCTTTTTGATCATCGGTTACCCCACTGCCCACGTATGTCATTTATTTTTGTGATATGTTATACAATCCTTGTGGGTAGCTCATAGTCCAAGGTTTGAAGCTATAACTTTCATAGTAAAGGTTGCTAGAACACTCGTTTTTCACCAGATCATAAAAACGTACTTAAAACTGGGGCCACATTTGGCCCACGGTCTAATTTTATGCAGCCCCCAAAGCGAATGTACAAAACGACAAAACAAATACACAAAACAAGAGCAAGAACACATTAAAAAACACATAGAATTACAACATTGCAGGAAAATACAGCAAAAGACAAGAGACAAACACGGGAAACACACAAAACTACTGCAAAAATGAACAAAATGATAACAGTAATACACAAAACTACGCAGAAAAATATTAAAAATTTCAGAAAATGACAACAAAAATACACCAAAAGACAAGAAAAACACAAAAAATGACTCTGCAAACTCTTAGTACTAACAAACAAGCAAAATGATAACAGTAATACACAAAAATACTCTGAAAAATATTAAAAATTTCAGAAAATGACAACAAAAATACGCCAAAATACAAGAAAAACACAAAATATGTCTCTGCAAACCCTTAGTACTAACAAACAAGCAAAATGATAACAGTAATACACAAAACTACTTTGAAAAATATTAAAAATTTCAGAAAATGACAACAAAAATACGCCAAAATACAAGAAAAACACAAAAAATGTCTCTGCAAACCCTTAGTACTAACAAACAAGCAAAATGATAACAGTAATACACAAAACTACTCAGAAAAATATTAAAAATTACAGAAAATGACAACAAAAATATGCCAAAATACAAGAAAAACACAAAAAATGTCTGCAAACCCTTAGTACTAACAAACAAGCAAAATGATAACAGTAATACACAAAGCTACTCTGAAAAATATTAAAAATTTCAGAAAATGACAACAAAAATACACCAAAAGACAAGAAAAACACAAAAAATGACTCTGCAAACTCTTAGTACTAACAAACAAGCAAAATGATAACAGTAATACACAAAACTACTCTGAAAAATATTAAAAATTTCAGAAAATGACAACAAAAATACGCCAAAATGCAAGAAAAACACAAAAGATGTCTCTGCAAACCCACAGTACTAACCAATAAGCCAAACAACAACCAACATACACAAAAATTACTCCAATAAATGCAAAATGACAGCACAAAAAAAATGCACACAAGGACAACAGAAATGCACAAAATGCCTCACAACGAGCAAGACAACAAATATACACAGAATGAGAGATCTGGTCAACAATATCTGCCATGTTTTCCTTTTTTTAGTCTTTTCCTGGTTTCCTCTGTGTTCATGTTCAGTATGAATACAGACCGTAAAAAGCAGAGTCTCACTATCCTTCTGACTTTTTGGGTTTTAAGCAGGAGATGTCAGAAAAGTTAGCACAGGGATAACTAACATGTGGTGGCAGCCAAGCATTCATAGCAATGCTGATTTTGGATCTTTCAGTGTTGGCTCTGAGGTGTTGGATTCACTCACTAATAAGGATGGTCCTGTGTCAGGTCTGTTGGACTTTACTGAAGATGTAAAATAGTAATAGTGCAAATCAAATCGCAAGCATCACACTGTCCCAAATGGTCACTGCTTGGAAAAATGACAAAATCTCAAGCTCAAACTCGATCTATAAGACATTTTGAGCATAAATTAGGGACATTTTCATAACATTTTCAGAAATAGGCTACCGGTTGTTAACCTAAACTAACTTTGATTGATTAGCATTTATTGTACATTTTAATTGTGATTTACAGCCCACAGATCCACCATACAACACTATAAGACCTGCACTAAATGACAAATTGCTCTACAATGCATTTATTCATTTATTAAGAGGATTATCTGACAAATATTTAGTGTTTATTTGACTTTTTTTATTTTTCAGTCGGTCGATATCAGAATAGATATTTATTTTTTGTCTTCTCTCTTTCCTTTTTCTGCCTCTTTTTCTTCTCTTTTCTCTTTTTTTTCTTCTTTTTCTTCTCTTTTCTCTCTTCTTTTTCTTCTCTTTTTTCCTCTTCCATTTATTGTTTATTTACATTGACTTGAAGTTATTTTTCAGTTGGTCAACATCAGAATATTAATTTTTTTCTCTCTCTTTCTCTCTCTGTTTTCTTTTTTCTTTCTTTTCTCTCTCTTTTTCTTCTCTTTTCTCTTTTTTTCCCCTTTTTTCTGTCTTTTTCTGTTTTCCTTTTCTACTCCTCTCGTTTATTTAATTTTTGATTTGGTGTTTATTGGCACTGACTTAAAGTCATTTTCATATCAGAATAGATATAATTTGTATCAGATTTTAATTTTTTTGAGTATGTCTTTTTGCAATGATGAAATGAAATGGACATGTAAGCTTTTATGTGAGGTATGGACATTTTTGCTGAGAATATGTGTTGTGCACCTTTTAATCCAAAACATGAGGAAATTGCTACTTTATATCCCTGCTATTATAGAGATGAATTGAACACCCAGCAGATAAAGCAAATGTCCCCAGTCTTTGCTGAGGGGTTGCTCCCACTACACCCACTGTAGGCCATTAGTTAGAGTTAAAGCCATAAATGCTGTATTTCAGTCATGAAATGCAGTGTTGTATAGCTGTCATTTGGCTTGTATAAATCCTACCCACTTCCATGAGAAATGACCAGAAGAACAGAAAACAATCTACCCATAACTGTATCCAGCGGCCTTCAATAAAATAAACATTGAACTGTTGGTGACTCTTAGTCTAACTTCTATTCTACGCATGGATAACATTCTTCCACGCCGCCAAACGACACTGCACAACGGCTCAAGGTCAGACATGTCACGCAGCAAAACTCCATGACTTATATTATTATGGATTCTCTATAACTCACTTCTTGCACAAGTCCCACCATTGATTTCCCGCCGAGCATCACCAGATTGTCTAACCGTCTAATGCGACCACCTGCAAACATAATATGTTTTCTCACTCGTTCAGTAAACAAAGAGCTTCTTCATCCGCACGTGTCGAGCAATGGAGGTTTTCTTTTAGTCTGAAAAGCGCAATGCAACGCTGATAACCAGAAACTGTGTGAAACCAACTAAGATATCGATATATAAAGAGGTATAAAGAGTACGGATATATTCTACTCAAGTAGAATGGACTTGATTTTATATAGCACTTTATCCCCACACTGAAGCAGTCTCAAAGCGCTTTACATATCAGCTCATTCACCCAATCACTCTCACATTCACACACCAGTGGGACAGGTCTGCCATGCAAGGCGCTAGTCAACCACTGGGAGCAACTTAGGGTTCAGTGTCTTGCCCAAGGACACTTCGACACATAGTCAGGTACTGGGATCGAACCCCCAACCTCTCGATCAGAAGACGACCCACTACCACCTGAGCCACGGTCGCCCAGAGAAGTCCTGTTACTTGATTGAAATGGAACTCAAGTACAAGTACAAGTATGTCATACATAAAATACTCAAGTACAAGTAAAAAGTTTCGTACTCAAAGTAAAAGTTACTATACTTTCACCCTCCATGTTTGTTGTTGGTAATAAATCTTGCCACGGTTCCCTTGCATACAGTAAACATCTCATGTGTAAACTTAAAAAGGAAGAGACCAAATCTACCACAATGTGGAACTTCATTTATTTTCCACAAAGGCGTTTGTATAAAATAAAATGTTTGTAATATTTTTTGTTAATAAAATAACACCAATGAATGATAGTAAAAATGTAAAAGAAATGCTCAGGTTGAAATAACTAATCAATAATAATAATAAAAAAAAAAAAAAAAAAATAGATAATATATAAAATAATAACTAATAAATGTTCTGAGACAATAACCTCTTTCAATGCTGTTTTAGTGCCGTGTATTACGTTTAATCTGATTGGTCGGCTATGATGTAATGCATTTGACTGTTGTCTGGTCATTTTGTTTTTTGTAGTTTCACAAGGTCCGTTGATCATTTTAAAACAAAAAAAAAAAAAAATACTAATTTACTCACGACTGATTGTGTGTAGAAATGTAACAAATTACTTTACTTATTTTAAAACGTATTTAAGTACAAGTAAAATGACTGATTTAGAAATATACTCAAAAAAGTACAAGAACATATACAGTAAAAGGAACTCAATTACAGTAACGTGAGTACTTGTAATCTGTTACTTTCACCTCTGGCTACAGGATATAATATGCTAAGTAAAGACTGTTGTTTTTCTCTGTTTATTTTTGACTGGCCCTCAAAGAAAGCCATTTTCCTCCATGTTTAATATCTGATGATATTGGTGTGAGTGTTGGTGAAAAAACTCTTGAGCAATATATTTTATTTTATTTTTTCCGAGCACCCTCCACCTCTGTCAAAAATTCAATAACACCCCACCAAGTTAGATCTTTGAAGTCGCTGTATCAGCTAGCAAGAAATAAGTTAGATGATGTGGAAGGGTTTTTTTTTTTTTCTTCAATCTGATATCACATCTTAGTGATGTCATATGTGTTGACATTGAGCATGAGAATCTTTCCAAGGATTTCTTGTCTGTTGTCTGTATTTTTATTCATAAGAATCTCAAAATGAAAAAAGCAAGATAGTGGATGCAAAGATGGTTTATTATTCACGAGTACGTTGTGTTGTTCAAGGGCTTTTTCTGTGCCACAAGCTATATGATTGCTAAGGCATCGGAAATTAAAGTGTCCCACACTCCTTGTTTTCTCCCTTTTGTGTGGGTTTGTGTGTGCATCTGTGCGTCTTTGTGTGTTCTTTTCTCCCGCCAAACATTTACTCTGCTGGGCACACTTTCAAAAGTGTGAACTGAATTATAGATTTCTAATTTCATCTAAACTTGAGGCGAGTAGGCCTTTGGTGAATAGCATGGATATTTTATCACAAATGGAGAAAGTAAATAAAACTACAAGTGCCTAAGGGCCTTGGCGAGAACCATACTTTTTGTTAGGATGAATGAAGGCAGAATTGACAGTAACAAAGTTTCAGTCAGTTCCTCTGGGTTTGGTCCAAAGCTAACAACACAAGCAAACACAATTGGTTTTGAAAGACATTGCATTAATCTGTTTTTTTTTTTTTTTTTTAATTTTGGTATTCTATAACTTAGCATAAACTTTCTTCCTTCCTGCAATAGGAGGCAAATATTCTGTCAGACAAAAAGCTAGCTTGGGATATTTTTTCTTAAATTAGCTTTAATTCTACAGTCCAGTAACAGCTTTTCTCGAAGGTCATTTTTACAAAAAGTGTAGGGTCTTAAAGCTGCAGTATGTACTTTTTTTTTGGTGTTGTTTGGGCAAAAATCTATAATAAGCTTTTAGCCTATTGTAATCCAAAGTGTTCTGATAGGACGCTGGACTTCTGCACCTTCTCTTGGCTCTGTATTCAAGCAGCGTGACATTCTTTTACTGCCCATTGGAGATTTTTTAACAAACGAAATGCTCCATGAGCTGTTTCGGTCGTTACTATTGGCTGCTCGGCTGCTTTGACTAAAGTCGATGCGCGTGTACGTCCTATCGGTAGTGAAATTGCAATGGCAGGCGTTTTGGCAGGAATAATAGCCATCACGGCGTAATGGACTCCGCAGAGGACTGCGCAGACTCAAAGTGGATGTCCGTCACAACGCATGTGTCAAAGTGAGAGTGATAAAAGATGGCATAAATCATGTGTAAATTTTGGACAAGCATATATAAGGTGGAGGGTGTTTGGACGCAGAGTGGTAGTTACTAGACTCTTTGAGGATAGCAACTACAGAGTGATACAAGCTTTCAGTTTCTCAAGCATCAGAAAACTCTTCAATAACACAAGAAACAGTTGCTAGATTTGTCGCCTTTTTAGACAAAAGTTGCGAAGAGGAGTTGGAAAGTAGCCAGAATTAGCGACGAAGTAACTGCAAATATTTCCACAGTCGTGCGCGTTCACGAGGATGCCGGTGGAGGACAGGAGGGAGGGGGAGCATGGTTGTTTCCATTCGAGTTTTACGATTCTACATACTGCTGCTTTAGTGATATCAAAATATTTCACTGAGCAATGGTAGGATAAGTTTTATAGTTGTCGTTCTAGGCTTTGCCACAATAGACCATCACTGGAGCAGTACACAATTAACAGGAAAACAATGCAAGTATGTGTGGATAGTTTTGATCAGCAGGAGATCAGAAAAATAACAACAAGTGGTTGGAGGAGAAGAAAAATGAAGAATTCGACAAATAAGGTCATCAATGCAGGTGTCAGACTAGGGTTTGAATTCTAATGGTTCCAACTGTTTAAGAATCTCTTTGTACTCTTCAGTGCAATAACAAATCATATCGCTTTGTTGTCTGCAGATGTATTATAATGTATATCTTGGGTGGTAGATCTCAACTTGTGAGTGAGATCTACATAACCTTATTCAGTGAGTCACAAGATAAATCATAGACAGAAAAGTAATAAAGAAACTTTTATTTGATGTGACGTCATTTATTTTTTATTAATAACCATATTCCTTTCATGTTGCCATAATTTGATACTTGTATTACCTTTGGTTCAAACAGCACCCTGTGACATTAAATAAATGTGAGATATTCTCCATGATCTGAGATGTGACTTAACATTAAGAAGTAATGCTAGGTGCTAAAGAGAGATTAGTTGATAACCTCTGGCATGGATCATTAGTCTTCAAGCTCTCTATTATTTCAATGGACTAGTCTGTAAGGCTGGTTCATCTGAGGCCATTCTCAGGCCCTCCAGTATTAGATAACAAACCTCACCGGGCATCTTAACAGTCCAGATGGTATACTCTGTTGTTGAGTAACCTGGCATTGGTTGGCTAGATACTGGATAGCTAAAGTATGCTGAATCTTTCTTTAGCATACTAAAAGCTCTCACTCAGGAACCCAATCCCCTCTGATAAAAGTATCTGACATGAAAGTCAGATATAAACTTTGAAACTTGTGCCTTTATACTTTTGATCAAACGATCAACAGCTAGACCTCCTGTTTTTATCCCTTTCTTTTTGCATTTTGAGCCTCTAATTACTGATCTGCCAGCACAAGAATACAATGTTTGGAATTAGTCAGATTTGTCAATGATTAATCAACCAATGGGACGATAAACCAAAGATATAATTGGAATGTGGGAAGATAGAAATAAGAGTGAACTAGTTTCCAACAGGAGGACTGAAGTTGGCATCCACATAAATTCTAAGGAGCCAATTCCGCTACTATAGGCATAATTTAAAGGGCTGCTTTGTCAAGAAAGTCCAATAATTACTCCTTTTTTTCCAGAGAAGTGAGAGTGAGAAATGTGCTGATGTGAAGATTTAGGTAGAAAATAAGAGTACACTACAGAGGGAGCCTTATTCATAATGCTCCAAACAAAAGATTAAGGACACAAGGTGTGACTGCGCCATAATTTCACTGCAGCTATTAGCAGGGAAGAACGCCATCTCCTCTGCTTGGGTGTGATTGGTGAATGGTGATGTAAACTGAAAACTCTCAAAAGTCTCTTCCTCCCTTCTTCTTTGAGAGGCTGACACAAAGCTTGACATCTTTCGTTGATGTTTTTTTTTTTTTTTTTTTTTAAGAGTTAAAGCGATTTGCCATCTGGATCTATTTTTGGAGGCGTTTAAAATACCTGGCAGTGACTTCATGTTGTTTACTTTAAAATAGATGCCCAATAGCTGTTCTGATGTGTTTATTTGTAACAGCGTAATGATAGATAGACAGATAAAGTCACTCTGCCTTTGGGGGTCTGCTCCTCTTCGGGTTTGCCTACTTTGTGTGTCCTACTTGCAGATGATTTTTTTTTTTTTTTTTTTGTTGATGTTTTTCTTAAAATATTTGTTTTCTGCTACCAAAAAAATTGGGCACAGCAAGCTTCGAAACACAGTTTTGAAGATCCAAAATGCTTATCAACAGATTTGTCAAGACAAATGACTCTAGATGTGGTCAAACACATCACATTTTTCGAAAAATAATTAACAAAATGCAATGTTGAAATATCAATCAAAGCACTCACTCTTATTTTTTCATGAGGACCAGTATTATGAAGTGCAATTGCAAAAGTAATTGCAAGCAGCTTGAATAGAAAATGAGAAAAGGATCCTTTGTTGGTACTGTGCATGCACAGGCTTCTCTATTATCCCATGTAATCCAAGTGAGGTGTTTAGACCAGGGTCATATTCTTGGTTTAATGCTCTATTTTGATTGTTTTCTTAGGGTAGCTATTGTAAAGTGAATAATGGCCACAACTTTGTGTGTGAGAGAAGAGATGGCAGTTAAAGAGTTGCGGATTAGTAAAGTAAGCCTTTCTTTACGTAAAAAATAACCTCTTTTTCAAAGAGGCAGTATTATGAAAAATTCACTTTATAATGGTTTTGTCTACAGTGACATACATTCCTTTGGCCTTATTCAGAGGATTTTTACCCTCTTATGACTCATAATGCACAATTTTCTGCCCAAAAAAAAGTGTTCATTTTGGTCAAAAGGTATAGTATCAGCGGACAGGTTTTATTCTTGAGTCCGAATATGTCCTTGGTTTTTGGCTAGAGTCCGAATTGCGCTTGCTGGAGGCCCTGGAAGTCAGTGCTCGTCACTTAGAGACCCTTTGATGGGACCAGGGGCATCTCTGGTACCCCTTTGGCAGGGCAGGTTGCCTCGTCCCTGGGTAGAGTCCTGGCTGGACTCTCCGCCATCAATTAACCAAAAGTTCTCGGATTGAGCCGAACGAGGTATCAGCGGACACGTCTGGTACCCCCGAGTTTGAATATGTTTATAATTCCCGGGTAGAGTCCGAATTGTTCTGGAGGCCCTAAAAAGTTGCTGTTTCCCTTACCCAGGGGTAACCTCTGTCAATGAGAGTCTGCGTCTACAGACACTACTCATGCACATGCATGTTGTACTGCTTTCGTTGGGCTTAATCCACACCTCTGTGTTCATCTCTTGCTCCATCCTCACAACCTCGTAATGTTTTATTATTCTATTTCCATGCTTGCTCTATTATCAATGATTCCCCCACTGGGGCCCTTTTGTTCACTTGGCAATCAAATAGGATATTGCATAATGAAAAACATCCCCAGACTCAAGATTATTGTTGCTTCTTGCTTGTGTTATCCATCATTTTATCAACCAGTGGTTTCCTTGCAAGTCCCATTCAATCTATTAAGTATCCCTTTGAGTGTTTTCAGGTTAAAGAGTATTTTTTTTTGTTTTTTTAACACAGAAAAGAGGTGAGCAGAAAGGGTTTTATTCGATGTTAGTCAAAGTAAATTAAATTCAAAGTTGCATTAAGGTTCTCATGAAAAGTAAATCACAAGTCGCTATGTTTTTGGATTGCTTTGATTTGTTTAATACATTTATTCAAGTATTTGTTTCGAAGTTTCTGAATGTGGGCATGGTGTTGGCATTTACAAAGACCAAAGTTTCACTCCTCCACTGATTACCATGAAAACATCCGCCAGTCATTTGTAATGGCCAGTCCAGGCAAATAACTAGACTATTGTACGTATGATGAGTTCCTATACTATTGATTAAGTAACCAACCCACAGTGACGCTTGGTCGCCGTTTACCATGGCTCACTGAGTATCATAACCAAATAGATCCCTTTGAGAATAGCATCTGCTGAACTGTGAGACAAAGTGTCAGACTGTGATTGGCCTGGTGTGGGTCTGCGTAAAGGAATGCTTGGTTATTTATTCATCTCGTTTAAGAATAGAAAATGGGGAAAGTGAGACAAGCAAAGAGGGAAAAAAGAGCTTCAAAGGAGTGGTGACGTGGCAAAAAAAAAAAAAAAGTAGCTAGGCGAATGACTTTGCTACTTGCCTGTTTTGATTTGGACCGCACTGGGATTTTTTTTTTTTTTTTTTTTTTTTTTACAGTTTTTCTGCAGATATTTCTTACCTTTTGAAGGACTTGTGACCCGTTATATACTGTACAATAGTACATTTACTGAAAAAGTAAAGCAGTGCCTCCACAAACATTACCTGAGTTGAGCTATATTAAAAGTCCAGTTATGTGCTAATTTTCACACATCTCCATTTGTTCTAAGAACCCCAAGAACATAGTATTTGAGGTTTATTTTTCCCAAACTCGCCTGTTTTTTAGCGTTTCAGCCCTCTGAAAAGTCACTTTCATGTCGCTTCTAAAACCAGGCTGTTTTTCGGGCCTTCATGCATATGCTTGAGTGGGCGTGTCAGTAGACATGACACAGCTGGTTACCATCGCAATTGTCTTTTGCTATCCACACACTCTTGTTATTGTTTTCAGCCAAAAAAACTGCACATTACAGTAAAACACATGGCTATTGAAGCAGCTTTTGTGATTGTGAGTCCGACAAACACTTCTCCGTGGTGTGTGTTTATCACATCAGCGGCGGAGTCTGTCATCTGTTTCAAACACTCACCAGAGCTGCTACTTCCCTTTCTTGTCATCCTCACCTATTCTGACCACAGGAATAGTCCATTTAAGATGATAGGCCACTGTTTTTCTCCTAGCGCTGCGTCGCATTGGGTCACAAACGTGTCAGATCATGTCAAAGGTGATACGAGGCAACCAAAACTAGAACTGATTGTGAGCGCTAAGGCTGTGCTTTGTATTATCTATATACTGATTATCTACAGTATTTACTGAATGTAAATATATTATCTATGGATAAAAGGGACTAGTGGTTAAGGGAGCAAGCTTGTAATCGTAGGCTCACTGGTTCAAATTTCCCTGGTCCATCACTGTGGGATGTTGATCAGTGCCTTATATTAACTCTAACCTGCTCAATGGGCGCTACACCGTGGCTGCCCACTGCTCCTCAGGGAGTGGTTGAATGCAGAAAATCTATTTTGTGTATGTCGCTTTACATATATGACAATAAAGTATGATGTGTATTCTATAATAAATTGCAATGTTTGTTTTACCTGTGAGGTAGTTTGAGAGGGAGGAGCTCACATTCTTATTGTGTTGGAGGAGCCAGGATTGACAGGAGGAGGAGTTTCCACATTATGATGTCACAACGTGAGAAAAATGAGAAAGTCTGCCTTAAAGGTTATAAAATTCAACCTTTAGAGATTTGAGTATTTTTTCAATTCTTCAAAAGTAATCATATATTAACTGAACTTTATTCAAGAAATTCATCCATCCATCCATCTTCATACCCGCTTATTCCCGTTTAACAGGGTCGCGGGGGTCTGCCGGTGCCAATCTCCGGCTCTCATAGGGCGCTGGGCGGGGGTACACCCTGGACAGGGCGCCAGTCCATCACAGGGCAACACAGACACAGACAACCACTCACTCACTCATTCACTCCTATGGGCAATTTAGAGACTCCAATCAACCTTACAGTCATGTTTTTGGATTGTGGGAGTAAGCCGGAGTACCCAGAGGAAACCCACGCAGCACAGGGAGAACATGCAAACTCCACACAGAAAGGACCCAAGTGTCCACCCCAGGGCTTGAACCCAGGGCTTGTGAGGCAGACGTGCTAACCACCAAGCCACCGTGCGCCCGAAGAAATTCATATAATTACACGTTTCAATAGTCTTCCATTGCAACGCCATTGTTTTGCGTGAAAGTCTTTGCTCACTCAAACTCTGCAAGTTTGATCTCAAACTATCTCACATTGCAGATGTCAAGATTATCTTGGACACAACCATGTGAAGGCTAAAGCACTTTTATCATCTTTGAAGCCTCAGAATGGGACTGGCAGCCAGGCTCATAGCGCAACCCATATGTCCTTGTCCCTTGCAGCATCCTCCAGCTGTTAGAAGTCTTCTCCAGGGTCACCCCCTATCAGGGCACATCTGGATAACCCCTAAATGGGACACAAGCCAAGAAGGAGTCTTTACTCAATGCTAAATTCCTCCTATCTGGCTTGTTTTTAATGTTATGGAGCATTGCCTTGATTGAGAGGTCATTCCTAAACTATTTGTCTCCTCCGCGGCCAAATGTCTTCTTGACAAATTGTAGCAGTGACATAAAAGATTAGATTTTCTCAGTTAGTTACCTTCTACTGTCAAGAGCTACGAATTTAAAGGCCTAAATTTGTTGTGTTCAGTTTTTAAAAATCCCTTTTATTGTTAAGGACAAACTATATGGAGATCATCCAAAACCATGTCCAAGTCCTCTGGCTTGGCCTCCTGTTTCTCTGAACACACAGTTTGCACAGTTTATAGTGGATGCTCAAATTACTCCATTTAACCATTGAATATTTTCACACAGGAATGTTTAGCTCTTACTGAAAAACATGGGCTTCACTCTACCCTTTCAAAAACTCCAAACCGAGCGTACTCTACATTAATTAGACAATAGAATGGAAAGACGTTTCTTTTTTTCCTAAACCTGAACCAAAGGTATTCATCATAAATTCTTACGTTGTTTCTTGGTTAAATGTCAACACTGTGAAGAAATATCATTCTTGTTTTCTAGCCGTTTGTGTTTTTTGCCAATCTTTTTACATCTCAGAAACTGCCACAGGAGTCTGACAGGCATTTCTCTCTGAGTAGAGGAATAAACCAATTGATGATTAATAGATGATCAGAGATGTTGCCAGTTATTTTCCTGTTGACCTACAAAATAGTTGAGTGATTCAGCTTGTCAAAACCTTGCAAAAACCTCATGTACCGAAATAAACTTACTACAAAATTGCAATGATTTGGAAAACCAGTATTTTGTGACGTTAACTAGTAACTTTTACTTTGAGTACTATTTAATTGAGCTACTTTTTACTTGTACTTGAGTATTTTATGTATGACTGACTTGTATTTGTATTTGAGTACAATTTCAGTCAAGTAATAGTACCTCTACCTGAGTAGAATATTGTACTCCTACAGTACACCTCTGTTGTTGCGTATTTAAATCTGTGTTTTTAAGGATTTTTAGGAGCTATCAGATTACTTTGATGGGTAGTCCTCCTTGTACCATTATCCAAAAAGGTGTTTTAATAGACACACTTTTATGGATTGCTGAGACGATCACGCTAATTAAAGGTATCACTCATGAAAGATGCATGTCAGTTTATAAGACAGAGACACACTCGCACAGAGGCCTCGTTTGTCACCGCTCAGATCTATTGCCAATAAGAATTCAATTGCCTGGCATTAATGCAAAGTGTGATGTATGGTGTGTTTGTTTCGAGGAAACGAAGTGGGGGAGGAAAGGAGCCAAGAAACAGAGTGGCAAAACACTGCAGTATCTCTTCTCATCTCTAGCTCTGTGTGTCTCTAATTCACACTCACAAGCATACCATGTACTTAAATCGAGCTGGAAGGCCGTGCACACAAACTGCGCTCACCTCGTCTGTTTTGTTGAAGCAACAATTTGACCTCCGTGTCGCGTTACATTGAGATTAGTTGAAGACGACAGGACCGGGGATATGCTACCACTGCCCTAAGCGCTGAATGTTTACTGCTGAAAGAAGTTGCTCTTTTGCCTGCTGCAGGGCAGATTCCAATAGCTGCAAAGTTGAACAGTGACTTGGGAGGTTGACGTTTTAGAACAGCAACCACTCGCAATGAATCGAGATGTTGTAGATTTCAGCATCCCTAAACCACCTTCCAGTGCAACGTACGTCTGTTGTTATGGTTATCTGTTTCATCGTCATGTATGGTGTTTAAAGCTGTTTGGACAGCTGGTCTTCTAATGCAGGGGTTCTCAACATTTGGGGTCGCAAGACACTAGGAGGGTGTCTCCGATGCCTCCAAGAAACTACCAATATTTTTATAACAATTTGAGCCAATTTTTGCTTATTTTTATCCTTTTTCTGCAACTAAACCAAACGTGCCATATTTTAACCTATTTTCATCACTTTTTCTTGCCATATTTTTTCCTTCTTTTAATGCATTTTTGCTACATTATTACCATTTCTGCCACTTCTCCATCAAATTTCAATGCATTTTCTGCACATTCTTTCCACTGTCAAGACATTTTCAGCACGTATAAAGCCTTTCCACCACTTTTCCCAACTTTTAACCAATATTTGTGGTTTTTAAAATCCCATTTCACCACATTTTCCACCATTTAGATTAGGTAGATTAGTGCGCTCCTTCTCTTTTTTAATTCTGATTCTGATTTTTAGTCACGTGACCCATTTTATTTCTGGTTAAAAAAAGGATATACATCTTTAAGATGACCATAAACTATGGCACAAATAATAATAAACTTCCTGGATAACAGTGGATATTATTCAGATAAATAAATATATGTGGTTATCACAGATTCATAGAACAATAGACAATCATTTTGCTGACTTTATGGTTGGGCCCCAAAAAAACTCTCCCCTGTCTTCACATGACTGTTCTTCAATGTACAGGTACACACCATCAGGTCTCTGGCAGCTTTATTTTGGGGGTTCTGGGCTGAAAACTTTGAGAACCACTGTTCTAATCAATAGTGGTGACCACTTTTGGGTTTTATCAAGACTGATCTTGTCTTCTGGGGAAGACATCAAGACCTCACTCTGTGTTATTTGCATGTTCTTCATGTGTTTCTTTGGATTTCCTCCCACCGCTCCGTTCCCTCACCATCAAAGCATGCATGTTTCGGTCTTTGGTGAAAGATTCATCACCAGATTTCTTAGAATCAGCCTCAACCTTTCCTTACAACTGAGTTCTGTCAAACATTTGGTCCAGCACTCATTAGGCAAGGGTGGTTGGTGGTCTCATGGTTAAGGAAGTGGGCTTGGAATCAGAGAGTCACTGGTTCCAATCTAACCTGGGCCATCACTGTGGGATGTTAAGCAAGTGCCTTAACCTCAACTGCTTCTGTTGTATGTTGTTTTGGATAAGATGAGTGTAGCCAGGTACTTTCCAAAAGCTGCATTTGCAACATACTGTTACAAAGTACTTCTACCCATCTAAATTTACTAAAAAATCCAATGACTTCAAACTATTCAAACCCCAAAAACTTGAAAACAAACATTCTTAGTTCTTTTCTGACTATTTCTCCAGTTGATAATCATTTGTATTTAATGGCTGTAATGCATGTGGTTAAAGAGGTCACAGTTCTAAAGGGACCTTTATGTTAGCCTCGGTCTGTGGTAAACAGCGCCAAATGAGAAGCTAATGTGGTAGCGGTTAATGCTCACAAAACTGAGGTCAGGCCTAATTGACATCAGAATGTACGTGGGAGGAAATGTCTTGTAAAAAACGCCCAAGGACAGACACTTGTCCCGCATGACTGACACAAATAGCATCATTATGTGAGGAAGAAATGCCGACACGTTGTTAGATCAACAAATCATTACATTGTGTCCAGTGGCAATTGCTGCTTTTGCTTTTGAAGCCGCAAATTATGACTTCCAATTGTGGTCCATGGTCCCTTTGGTCCATTTTTTAGATAGTTAGTGACCTAAACTGACCGGTAGTAGCCTCAGCCTTCTAATCAATGGTAAGAAATGGTAACCACAAAACAAGAAATTGTAGACTATTCTAATCTAGCCTGCAACCAAAAATAGCAATCTCATTGTTTGACGAGTTGGATTCATTTGATAGCTGAGGCTTTCCTATTGCACCAATTCTGTCTTGATCTGATGCCGTACTGGACCACACAAACCTGAAAAAAATCCTAGATACAGCTGGGATTCCAAACCACAAGGACAAACGGATGCAGCACCTTTGTAGTTTGTACCGTAGGTGTTGTACTGCGCTGTGGTTTTGGTGTGAAGTAAGTAGGAGAGTGTGTTGGGCTTGAGCTATTTTTAACAGCAGTTCTCAGACAGCACAAAGTGAAATAGAAGCCAGCATATTCTGCTTCTACTGTAGCTATGCTCCGAAAGAGAAAAAAACTTGCTTTTCAGTGTGGGAATCTACAGCAAAGTGACTGATGAACTGGTAAACAGAATTAAGCCAGTTGTTACCATAAATAAGTAACCTCGTTCCAGACTTTTAACTATGAATCTACAGTCTGTCTTGTTACTTGGATCTTATATGGTTTTGAAAACCTTAATATTTTACAGAGGTGTAAAGATTACTGATGTATCCTACTCAAGTAGAAGTACTGTTATTTTATTGAAATTGCACTCATACAAGAACAAGTAAGTCAAACATAAACGACTCAAGTACAAGTAAAAAGTAGCTCAATTACTGTAAATAGTACTCAAAGGAAAAGTTACTAATTACTTTCACTCCCTATGTTTATTTTTTGTAATAAATATTGCCACAGTTTTCTTGCATACAGTAAATATCTGATGTTTAAACGTAAAAAAAAGAGACCAAAATCTTGCACAAATAATTTATTTTCTACAAATGTATAAAATTAAAGTTTTGTCAAAATATACAATTTTAATGTAATTTATAGTTTTGACTTTGGTGTGTTTTATGCTGTTTTGTGTGTTTTTGGAGTTATTTTGGAGTGTATGTTTTGTTGTTTTATGTATTTTTGTTGTCATTTTCAGCGTTTTGTTTGTTATTTTTAATATTTTTCTCCTATTTTGTAAGTTTTTTTTTTTTTTTTTGCCATTCTACATTTTGTCATTTTGTGTATATTTCTTGTCATTTTTGTGTGCTTTTGTTTCCATTTTGGATATTTTTCTCTCATTTTGTATTTATTTGTTGTCAAATAAAATAACACCAATGTATCCAGTTCAAAATAAGTGTATTTATGAAGTCACACTGAAAAAATAACCTCTATTCAGTGCTGTTTTGGTGCGTTGCATCACGTTTAATCTGATTGGTCGGCTATGAGGTGATGCATTTGATTGTTGTCTGGTCATTTCAGTTTTTGTAGTTTCACAATAGTAATTTTAAAACAAGACATTATAATTTACTCAATAACTGTTGGGTGTAAAAATGTAACAAATTGCTTTTCTTTTTTAAAAAACCTACTTAAGTACAAGTAAAATGACTGATTTAAAAATCTACTCAAAAAAGTACTCACAGTAACCTTAGTACATGTAATCTGTTACTGTCACCTCCACTATTTAATTCTGTCCTCTACAGTAAACCTACTTTTGGAATGACAAGTTACTCTTGTCCAATGGTTTTGAGGTTAAATCCATTCAAAAATAAGTCAGGATTATTTCAGTATAAATAGAAAAGTTTTCGAATGACAACAATGTAGAACTTTACATGACATCTGTAGCTCGGTTTCCACTAGAGATTTTCACAAAATGAAAGCAATATTTCTAAATGTTGACAAAGTATAATTGCGCTTTGAACGTGTTTCCATTGAACGCTGTTTTGGGCAGGAAATCTGATCCTGCGAGACTTCACTGCAGGTAGATGGACGCTCAGAACACTCTGCATCATGGGCTCTATATTTTGTTTGAAGCGCTTTGAGATGACTTTGTTGTAATTGGCGCTCTATAAATAAATGTCACGGTCTCCTCTTCTGTCCTCACGTACCGAGTCACGTTTTCTCGGAGACAAGCGGTCATGTGACCAAGTACGTCACGTTCTGTCACGTTTATTTGCGGAAAAAGTGTTTCCGTAGCGCTTTTGCGACACATTTCAATATCGACACATCTGAAATACCTCCTCATGAAAGCGTCAAAAGTTTTTAGCAATACTTGAGTGCTTTTTCGAAATTTAGGCATTTCCATTACCAGTTTTTACTGCGCTATTTAGATTTTGCGCATTTCCAAGGGTAATGGATACCCAGCTACTAACTGCTGTTGTCCGTCACATAACAGGACGCATGTCCAAGTTGGATACACGTGTTGAGGATTTTACTATTACTTGAGCTGTTTACATGGAAAGAAAAGCCTGCTATTGTAGAATTTCTCAGATTTGTGGAACCTGCTCAGGGAAGGTGCAAATTATCTCTGGATTGTTTGAGGTGACGAGATGAAATCATGATGGACACTTGTTAAATGTCTTTCAGCGACAGCTTCTTGTTGGATGAGCACTGCAGGTAAACATCACTCAATATATATACAGTACTGTATAGTATATAAAAAAAGAAGAAAAAAAAAACATTGAATGGCGGATGAAATCAGCTCCCACGTTGCGAGTGCATTTCAAAGTGGTTTGTGATGTGAGGAAATGTGAAACATGACAGACTGTAAAACCCAACGTTGTCCATAGAGAAAATACCAGTTGAAGGGATTGACACTTGAGTGAAAAATGCAGTAGGATAGTAATCCAATTCCACCTTGTTTGGCCTTTATGATTCCTTTGGATGTGGAATTGGATTAGGTTTGTTGTAATTCAATTTCCTTGACTGGCTTCTTTTGACCTTTAGCCATCGATAGTTAGTATTGCACACCGTGGATCCTATAAATCTAGCAGTGTTACGTTATCAGTGTGAAATGTATTCAGCAGCGTTTTGAAAATGATCACGTCTCGGAAGGAAAACATTCTGTTGGTGTTTGATTTAAAGCTGCTATCCGGAGTTTCGGAGAGAACGTCTCGATGTCCCGCCCTCAACAGCTCTACTTCCTCCCTCGCCCTGCCAATCTACCAGAAGCTACGCCTCTACGTTTGTTCACGCACATTGCAAAACATAACAAAAACTGCACATTTATTGTTAGAGTGCCATAATGTTTGATTAAAACATGTTTATTACCCGTCCATGAGAAATGTCGCCAAGTCCTTGTCCGTTCAGAATCCTTTTGAAAGCAGCTCCGAGATGAATCCTGTTGCGGTCACAAAGATGTTTATCCACGAGCTTTGTACCCGGACTTTTCTTTTCTTTTTTAGTAGAAACTTTATACGTTGGCAATCGTGGAATGGGAAACTGAAGTTTTCGAGCACTTCTCCATGTCGCTATCCTGCTCTGTGATACCTGTTTGTTGTTGTGAAGGTGCACTCCCATTCACTTTGATTGACAGTGGCTCGCTCCAGGAAGTCGAAACCTATTGGCTGGGCGAAGTCAACGCTTTCTTGTATTTGTATAGGGGTCTATTGGACAAAGGTGGGACTTATATACATTAAATCTGATATCCTGAGTTTCTGAGAAACGTCTCAATGTCCCGCCCTAAACAGCCTCACTTCCTCCCACTGCCTCTCCCAATCTACCAGAAGCCACGCCTCTACTTTTCTGCACGCGCATCGCGGAACATAAGAAGGTCGCATTGGGTTGCATTGATTTGTCTATGATTCAGGTAAGGTTCAGGTTTACCTGTTTGCTGTTGTGACACGCGGCCTTGTTTCCGTGCACAGTTCCGCATTCACTTTGATTGACAGTCTCAGAAACAGGAAGTCAAAGCCTATTGGCTGGGCGCACTCCATTTCTATAGGGGTCTATAGGAGGAAGGAGGGACCTATATACATTAATGTAATGTATATGAATGACCACCAACAGTAGACCATAGTAAAAGTCTAGCTACTGTAGGTATTTTTTCACATTTCAAAAGAATCACACATAAACATAGATTTCTCAGAAACTCCGGATATCAGCTTTAAAGTTTGATTTAAATAATTTGAAGGGAAATTATCATGGTCTCTGCACTTCTTTGCTGTCATTTCTGCTCCATTTGTACCAGCGAGAGCTTATTAGGTATTGAAATATTAGACACACTTTGCAGAAGGAGTGAAGAACTGGGTCTGAAGTGAGAAAGTGATGATTGCAAAATGAGTCATTGGTCACACCATTCAACCAAACCTGGCTCTCGGTTCTCATTCAAACCGGCATCTGTTAGGTGAGAGCTCCAAGCACACGTGCAATGCTGTCGCTCAAGAAATGTTGCGAGTGGAGTGATAACGCTAGAAAGTAGCTCTGAACACTTTGAAAGACCAGGTAGAAAAGATACTGCCTTATATTGAGGTATATTTGTGCACAAAAAAGGGTGAAAGATAACATATAGATAAATGAAAAGGAGCCGTCAACTTACTGTATATACCTTATATACCTTTTCATTAGGGATGTAACGATTCACTCAACTCCCGATACGATTCGATTCACGATACTGGGTTCACGATACGATTCTCTCACGATTTATTTTAAATAATGGGACTGTAGACAAATGCTGTAATATTTTCCTTTTATTTTTCATTGTCAATAGAATTCCTTGATAAACTATTCAAAACAATGCAATTTAACTAAAAATAAATCTTGAATGAAATAAATAAAGGAATAATACAAATGAAAATGAAGCCTATTAATTTAAATTCTGGTTCTATAATAAACAATGCAAAACTGCATAATAGTTCTTTTTCTTTTAAAAGTGCAACTGAAAATGTATTTTGTGCCTTAACAATTGGACTTTAAAAAAAAAAAACGATTGCACTGATTTACGTCATATTTGTTTGGACCAGCAGAGGGCGCGGGTAACACAGTGGTCGGTTGGCATGCAGATATCTTGCAGTGAAGAAGAGAAGCTATGCTAGCAGACAGAGCTAATAGAAAAGCGTGACTTTTACAGATATTCAAGTAATATTACAGATATTCTTTCGGTGCTAAAGGGGTAATGAATCATTTATTAACATATTTAAGAGTAGAAGGCAGCCAGAAAGAAAGTATTAGCAGACTCCGCCCGCCGCCTACACTTGTGGATAAATTAAAAAAAGTACTGCGATTAATCGTTACATCCCTACTTTTCATTGTAGATTACTCATTATTTCGACATACATTTTTGTTTAATTATGGTTCTTTTATTTATCAGTATTTATTTTGTTTCCTCACAGGTGTTAAAAACTAATATTTTCTGAATAAATTGATTCATATTTCAAAAAAAAAAAAAAAACCCTGAATTTTAAAGAATTAATGTTGAAAACACTGAATTCGGAATAAACTAAAATTGATATTATAGGGCCCTATATTATGTATATATTACTATTATGGCGAGGGTTTCAAACTCATTTTTGTTCAGAAGCCAAATATTAAAAAGTTGGTTCTCAAGTGGGCCACCGATTTTTGGAGGGAAAATTAGCAATTTCAAAATGTTTGTGCCCACGTTTGCACTTCCACATATATAAATGATAAATAAAATATGTAAGGCATCAACAATATCCAAGCAATAAGTGACTGATATACATTAAGTGCCTAAAGGATCTTCATTTATACATTTCCATGATTTTGAGAGCAAATTTTGTCTAATTTAATATTAAAAATGACTGCCATCATGTGTTTTTCAACCTTGGGTCAGGACCGCATATGGGGTCGCCTGAAATTTCTGAAATGTGAAAATGGATTTTGGAAATGTTTTAATCATTTTGTTTTATTTTTTAAATTAAAACAATCTGTATTTCTTTACTTTCACTTTTTGAAATATAAAGTTCAATTAAAATGCAGTGAATAAAAAAAATCAAACACGATCAAAAACTAATTCTGGTCTCCAGACATTCTTGATATCAAAATGGGGTCACGATCCAAAAACGTTTGGGAACCACTGCACGATATAGTGTTTCTTTCCACTTATTTACAAAATGAGAATCTTTAAAATACGTGTTATCACTTGTTCATTCCTGTAGTTGTTCTTAAATTGGTTTCTAAGCAAAATGTTGAGAATCACCGCTCTAAAGGACCGGATTTTGCCCCCTGGCCTTGAGTTTAATACATACACTTCATTGGAACAGGATCTGTATCAGCAATTAATCTCCACTTCCACTTCCTATCATTAACTATAATCTATTTGAAAGGACACCCCAAATATAGTATATGTATAATATACATGTCTACACTGATAAAAGATAAGAGAATTACCTCCCAATATAAATTGTGTGCTTTGACCTGCTGAAATCTAGCCTTTTTTGGGGTTAAAAAGCAAGCATTGTCGTGTGACCAAAGGGAATTTTAACTAATTTTGTTAAAAATAAATAACATGGAAAAGTCAACCAAGCAGGGACAGAAACTATTGTTTTATATGCAACTTTTCTAGGTTTTTACACGATGGAGCTCTTGTTCTTTCTTCACATGATTACCTCAAGGCGGGTCAACCTTATAGCCATAAGGTTGTAAATGTATACGTATTTTTCCTTCACTTTAAATATAGTGTGGCACTAATACATTTGCATTCACTTTTCTCCTAGTTCCTCAATCCAGAATATGTGTTGTGTAATTTAATTTGACATGACCTTAGATTTAAATTGGGCCATTCACTTAGTGTTATAAATGAATCTGGTACCAAAGAACTGAAAAGGGCAGAAACTTATGATTAATACAAATTCACCCTTTATTCATCAGTAAATTCATCAGTTTGCACTGATTCTGTAGCCAAATATTTTTGGAAAGCCTTTAAAATTTTTCGTGAATACAAGTTTATTCAATATAAACAACAATGTAAAATAGAATAAGCATGTTAACAGTTCAGTATAGTATGTAAA
The DNA here is from genome assembly GCF_900634775.1 of Gouania willdenowi. Lineage (NCBI taxonomy): Eukaryota > Metazoa > Chordata > Actinopteri > Blenniiformes > Gobiesocidae > Gouania > Gouania willdenowi. Next base: position 13,003,323 of record NC_041061.1, on the reverse strand, counting down.
TATCAAGAATATCAAGTGTATTGACCATATTGTGCTTCCTGTTACTCTTAGGATTATTATTGTATAACACCATTCAACATATGAAGTTAATGTTCCACATAGTTTTAATCAATAGGTTAAAGCCATTGGTTGTTACCATGGTGACAAGAGGCCATGGAATATGGAAAATAATATGTGAGCAGCAGCAGGGATAAGTTATGTTCTGCTGATTTTTTTATTTAAATTTTGCTGATGTGATTATTACCTTGAAAATGAAAATTTACATTTCAATGGAGAAAATCAGGTGTCCTATGTTTGCAGCTCATGGCATGTCGTCCAGTAGTGCATGGTATTTTTAGGACTGAAAAACCAAGTGTCAGGCAGTGCCCATATATATATATATATATATATATATATATATATATATATATATATATATATATATATATATATATATTTTTTTTATACAGTGAAGTGTGAAGCTAATTCAAGCTATAAAAGCGTAAAGTGTGCTAGTTATTTATTTACGCTAAGAATAATAGTGGTTCAGGACTTCTCCTGAGTTTTTAAACACAATATATTGAGCACAACGTGGGATGACTTTGACAGCAGGGAAATGTAAAGGTATCAGGTTTTTTTTTTAAACAAGAGCACTCAGAGCGCTAACCTCCACCAACCACAACATATTGCCTTTGCCAGATATTGGCAGTTATCTGGATCAGTGATCCTGATCATGGCACTATGATCATTTACGCTTTAAGGGATTGTGAGAAATTTAAATCGTGACAAAATGCGTCATCCTGATCCGATCCAGGCAAAACTTGGTGGGATAAGTGTGGAACCAACTCGACACAACTGAGTCAAATTTCAAAAAGATCAGTCAATTGTGAACCGAGATATGAACTTTTGGCATTTCAATCATGATCAGAGATATGGATTTTAACATTTTTGAAACTGATCCAGTATCAGGATATTGATTGGATCATCTCCAAAATGTAAAGGAATCTTCCATGGCGTAAGGTCGACCTTTGGGTCCAATTTGGTCGAAATCCGTTGAGTACTTTCGACGTCAGCGGAGGTTAACTTTGAGCATCTAAGCAAAAACGTTGCTGTGCCTGAAACAGAATGTTTGTTTTGACACGTGAAGGTAAAATATCTGAAATTACAGTTAGTTCACTTTTATTTATTTTTTTTTTATCAATCTCAGCATGGCTCCAACCAAACAGTCCCAGACTCAGTTCAGGTCTAAAAAAAAAGACTGCACATTTATTCAGAAAAATCACCATTTTCTACAATTGAACTCCTGCTGTGACCTTGGAGATGCTGTACGACCCTTTCATGCCATTATTCTGAAAATTGTCCACGTGTAGCTCTCACGTGCACACATCGACGCGCGTGCGGGTACAGATTGCTCCACTGGAGGAAGCAGTGTGAGACTTTCAATCCCGTGTCATCCTCTTTTGCTCAGCGCCGCTTGTCTGCACGTTATCCACGCCGCTCCGCACTGACTGCAGGTTTAGGTGCTTTGACAGACATAATGACAGGATGACACGCTGGAAACCCAACACAATCATTTCCACTGATCGTAGGAAGCCATTGAGGCGTTATGAGATGGTACACGTTGGGAAAAGTGGATGTGACCCACAAATCACGTGTTTAGCTTGCAAGTATGGTTTCCACTCAACCAAAAAAAACGCCACCATGTGTCAATACACTTGTCGCTGACAGGTGAAATGAGTTGCGCTGGTGGCCCCCTTGTCAAGTCTACTGTGATAACTACGACGTCTGACTTAAATCCAAACGGTTAGGAAAAAGACAGCTCCTTTTCCAGATGAGAGATGAGGTTTTTTTTTTTTTTTTTTTTTTTTTTTTTTAATGTAGATGTGCTAGCCTTCTGTCAGACGGCCTATTACGTGTAGAAGCATTTGGGGTAAAAAACTGACAATTGCTTGCATCTGGAGTGCGTGCATGATGCAGGGGAAGAGAAAAGCGATGGCATGAAAGACGCAAACAGTGGAAAAAGACTGCAATTATGTTTGACTTTGTTTTTATAAATTCACAACCGAAATGAAAGTAAACAAGCCTTGGCAGGAAAAACAATGCTAGAATATGACGATTCGAAATTGCTTTAATTTGATGTTATTTAAAAAAACAAAAATATTCTTCGCCGGCAGCGTAATTGTTTAATGATTTCAATTGCTGTTGTTTTTGTCTTAAAAAAAGTTCAGAAAACTCCTGGATCTTTTGAGAAATGTAGCAACAACTTTTAAGCTATAATCAGTGTTTTGTTGTAAAAAAAAAAAAAAAATCCAATTAATTACTTTCTAAAAAGGAGAGGGACAATTTTTTTTATCACAGGGGGCCACACAAGGGCCACAATATTAACATTCATGTCAACATTTGGAATTATGACCATTTTGAGGATTAATATAGGAAGAACAAAGGATTTTGATGTGTTTTTAGATTCATTTTTGGTATTTTTTTTCTGATTTAAAAAAAAAAAAAAGGTTTTTGCTCATTTAGAGTAATTTTTGTGTTGGGAGTTATTTTGTGTATTTTTGTTTGTCGTTTTATGTATTTTTGTTTGTCGTTTTATGTATTTTTGTTTGTCGTTTTATGTACTTTTGTTTGTCGTTTTATGTATTTTTGTTGTCATTTTGTGATTTTCTCTTATTTTTGTATATGTTTGTGGTTTGTTTTGTGGAGTCCGTGTTTTTTTTGTTGTCATTGTTGTGTCCAGAGTTACTTTTGCGTATTTTTGTTGTTGTTTTGTGCAATTTTTGTCATTCAGTGTGTTTTTGGAGTGATTTTGTTTATATACTTTGGAGGCCACACAAAATTAGACCGAGGGCCACATTATTGACATTAATGTCAACATTTGGAATTATGACCAATCTGTGGATTAAAACAGGGTAGAACAAAGGATTTTTACGTGTTTTTTTAATGTTTTTTGCTCATTTAGGGTCATTTTTGTCTTGGGAGTTATTTTGTGTATTTTTGTTTTCATTTTGTACAATTTCTGTCATTCGGTGTGTTTTTTGGAGTCATTTTGTTTATATACTGTACTTTGGGGGCCACAAAAAAATTGTCTGATGCGAGGGCCACATTATCAACATTAATGTCAACATTTGGACTTGATGTATTGGTTTATTTAATAGGGACAGTGTACATTAATATCCAGAAAGAAAATGTACCAGATTTAGCCAGAAAGCTATTTTTCATCTGTAGTTCCTGCACAGAATATTCAAATGTCACCCTAAAATAATACAAATCACAGAAAATATACAATAAAACATACAGTGAAAAATGTAGCTACATAATAAATATCATACTTCCATTTACATATTATTAAAAAATAAATAAATAAATAAACAGTATTTGATGAGAGACAATTATCAGATATTAAAAGACAAGAGGATTAATACAAAATGTCCTTTTTTAAAACAAAATATTTTGCTCCTATTTGGTATGTTTTAGTGTTGAGAGTCATTCTGTCTGTTTTTGTTGTCGTTTTGTGTGTTTTTGTAGTTGTCATGTTTGTTTGTGGAGTCGTCGTGTGTTTTTTGTTGTTGTCATCATTGTGTCTGGAGTTACTTTTGCGTATTTTTGCGGTTGTTTTGTGCAATTTCTATCATTTGGTGTGTGTTTTTTTCAGTCATTTTGTTTATATACCTTTGGGGGCCGGACCAAATTAGACCGAGGGCCACCAGTTGCTATTGCCTGGCGTCGGCACACTCACCTCATTGTCTCCAGTTTGAACCTCTGAGCTGTCAAACGATGGCAGTGGGGCCACGAAAATGTGATTTGAGGGCCACACAATCAACATTATTGTCAAAATTTGGAATTATGATCAAACTGAGGATTAATACAGAGAAAAACAATTTTTAGTATTTTTTTTTCCTTTTTTTTTTTAAAAAAATAAATACATTTTGCTCCTATGGGGTATGTTTTTGTTTTGAGCGTCATTTTGTGTATTTTTGTTGTAGTTTTTGGTGAATATTTGTAGTCATCCTGTTTGATTTTGGAGTCATTGTTTGTTTTTTTTTGTTGTCATGGTTGATGTTTGGAGTTACATATTTAAATATATGTTGTCGTTTTTTTGTTATTTATTTAATTCGGTGTGCTTTTGGGGACACACAAAATTAGACTGAGCCACCAGTTGCCCATGTCTGTTCTAAACTGTCTTTTTACCTTTGTTTAAATTCAGGTTTTGCAGATGTATAAATATTTTTTTTTTTCTTTAATGACAGTGTTTTCTCATCAAGGTGAAAGGATTAGTGCTACAACACAAATCAACAACCAGCAAACAGCAGCCCAGATGACGTTTGTGGGCTGATGTGCTAATCCTGCCAAAACAAGCGGTGATCCAATAATCAAACAGAGGCTGGATCAATGGCAGCAGAGATCAACATGTCAACAACAACCTTGTCCAATACCGAGCTCTAGTTCAACATTGGGATTGACCGACGCTGCTCGGGGGTTGTGGAGATCAGGTGGTGTGGTAGAGGGAGTGGGCGTAAGGTGAGGCAGCCTTTTGAAAGCAAGAATAACAAGTGTTTACAGCAGTGGAAAGGTAAGCTAGAACCTTGTTTTTGTGTTTAGGACAGGGTTCTTCACGCCGTAGAGAGATGAAAACTCTTTGCAACCCAACCGATAGATCTTTATTGTCAATGTCATAGATCAGACATAAGCAACAGGTGTCAATCGGTCTAATAAATACACAAAAAGACTAATGCAGTACAAGATTAGTTCAAAATCAAAGAAAACAACAAGAAAAATGCAATCAACAAAGCCAAAATAAATGAAATGACACAAAAGGGGTTCTCAACCTTGGGAGGGTGTCACTAGATGCCTTCAAGAATCTAAGAATATTTTTTGAACAATTTAAGCAAATTTTTGCTTATTTTTACCCTTCTTCTGTAACTACATCAAACTTGCTATATTTTTTTTTACCTATTTTCATCACCTTTTCTCGCCATATTGTTTGCTCCTTTTAAGGCAATTTATTTCCATTTCTGCCACTTCTCCATCAAATTTTAATGTCTTTTCTGCAAATGTAATGACATATTCAGCACTTATTAACCCTTTCCGCCACTTTTAACGCCTAATGTTGCATATGTTGACCCATTATTGTCTTTTCCAACCGCTTTTTTACCATATTTCATGCTTATTTTTGCCAATTTAACCACATCCACTATTTGTCATGCCCATTATTTGCCAGTTTAAACAAATAGTTCCTACTAATTGTTGACACTTTGGACCCTTTTTTACCACTTTTTCTGTCCATTTTCGGCCACACTCCAGGTACAGTGGGGGTCCCTGATCTCTTCCACCTTTATTTTGGGGGTCGCGGGTTGAAAAGGTCGAGAACCACTGGTATAATGGAATCGTCTATGGCGTAAGGTCTTACCTTTGGTTGAAACCTTTGACAAAATCCGTTCGATATTTTTGACGTAATCCTGCGAACAGACAGACAAGCCAATAAATAAACAAACATCAGTGAAAATAGTACACAAAGTGACTCCAAAAACTACAACAATAATGCACAAAATGACAGGATTAAACTCAAAATGACGAGGAAAATGCACAAAAATACAAAAAAAACAAAAAAAAAGGACAAAATACTCAAGAATATAGGTAAAAATACACCTTTGCTCTTTTCTGTATCAATGCTCAGTGCCATTATTCTAAACGCTGACAGTTTTCAGGCAGAAAATCACTTTCAACTGGATAATCTAATTTCTCCACTACAGAGATGTGTTTTATGGATCATATCTGACACGTTTCACATTCGCATAAAAAGATAAGACATTTGGAAGTGTTTTCACTCGATACGCTTTCAGTAATTGGCCATGTTGGCATAAGGCAGAAGTACGGGGTGGTCCGGGGCCAACAAGAATAACTCGCAGGACATTGTGTGGGGGGATTGATTGTGATCTCACTGATCCAGATGTGTGGCATCGCTCGGGGTTGCTATATCCCACTGCAAACTTAATCTCACACCAATTAGTTCCAGCCCAGGAGGTAGCGACAGCCACCGTGCTATGAAATGGTGGTCTCTTTTGGGATCTGTTTTCCCACTGCTCTCTCCATTTTCTTTTTTTTTTCATTCCCACAGATCGACTTCCACACGATGCCGGCTCACATGTACACACTCTAACACACACACTAAAGCCCTCCAAGGTTTGTTATATTGATCTAACCATCATTCTATTTTAGCGCTACAATTATGCCTCCTGATATGGCCAAAGGGTGTTACATGACTCTTCTAATTGGGGTTTCTTTACGATGTCAGGGTTGTATGATTTGAGATGCTCTTCAGTGAATCCATGTTTTTTTTATTTTTTATTAATGTTATTATTCAGGTAATTCTGGACGCTCTCATCCAGTTTTTCTAAAATTAATTAACAATAATTATGTTGATAATACGTCATCTTTTTATACTCTCTATACTTTTAACTCCATTACTCATTGAGTGATGATGCGTGCAGTTATAAAAGACGCCAAATGCATAATAAAGCCATATCATCCAGTTTTATTGAAGAGGAAATCCTCTGCTTAAATTAATGCTCATAAACAGGACTTTCGGGTACCACACAGTGTCATTTAAAAGATGTAAAACTGTACTTAAAGAGGGAAATCTGTGTAAAATGATAATGAAAATGGGAAGTGGAAGCCATAAATTGGAAGCTATTGAGATTCCCTGTCGACTTGATTTGAGGATTTCCTTCACTCACATCTTCTTTTCTTCTTTCCCCCCCTACCTTGCTTTCACTTTTCTTTTCTTCTTTTTTTTTTTTTATACTCAATTTCTGCTCCCTTGTTTTTTATGCAGCTTGCTTTTATTTCATCATCGCTTCATTTTTCTCTCCCAACCCTTGTTTCCCCACTTCTCCCTCTCCATTTTTATTTTTTAGAATCCTCACAGCAACAGCTTTCATATGTCTTTGTGACATGACCGGAGGGCGTGTAAACGGAGGCTTGACAGCAGATGCAGATATGTGTGAAAAAAAAAAAAAAAAAACAGGTTCAGAATTGTTTTTCTTTTGGCACCTTATACCTACCACCATCCGGGTATGTTGTGCACTTAACATTGATGTCATTGCACAGCAGCTTTTTTAACTTGTTGGTATGCATCTGTGAGTCCTATTTGCATTTGGGCAAAAAAAAAAAACCAAAAAAAAAAAACAACCTCATACTTTACATTCAAATACATCACACGTGGATTGTCTGCAGTTTAGATGCATTGAAAGACAAATCTCTCGACAATTTTTTTACCAGCCCTGTCCCATCATTTTGTGTGATTTCATTGTCGTACAAAATATGCACCACAATGCATTGCTCATTGTGTCCTTAGTATTTTTTGAGGCCAGTTGGCAGGGGTAGACTGACCATCTGGCATTACTGGGCATCGTCGCGGTGGGCCGTCAACCCCAAGTGGGCTGATCCGGTCCGGTACGTTTTTTTGAGGAGCAAGTGGAGGCAGACATGTTAACAGGTGCCCAAAAGTGGTCCAAAAGTGGCAAGAATGTGGCAAGAAAACAGTGAAAAAATGACTAAAATGGGCCAAAAGCAGTCAAGAGTGGCCAAAAAATGGGCAAATACAGAGGAACTAGATGGTATGTAATGGAAAAGGGTAGTTAAAATTGGCAAAATGTGGCAAACAATAGTGAAAACGTATAAAATGTGGCAAATGATAGCAAAAAAGGACAAAAATGTGGAACAAAAAGAGGCAAAATGTAAGGAAAAAAGGACAGTGGTATTTATTGGTCAAAAAGTAGCTTATTAGGATGAGAAGTGGCCACAAAAATTAAAGAATGGACAAAAAATTGATAAAATTGTCAATAATAACTAATACTAAAAAAAGTATATTTATTGACAAATGTTAGAATGAATAAGGGCAAAAATGGGACAAAGGAAGTTACAAAATGGCCAAAGGAAAAGGATAAAAACGGATTAAAGGGCCCATGTTCTGTGCTTTAAACATGATAAAGTGCTATTTAGGCTTCATACACATGTCCAAAGTGTTTTTTTCATTAATTCCCTCAATTGTTAGTTAGAGGGTGATTTGCTCCTTTCTTACTGCAGGGTGAGCCCAAACACCTCACTCCAATTTGATGACGCGTTCCCACTTTGATGACAAATTTGACGCAGCACTGAGCTGGAGAAGCCACGCCTCCAGGAAGCTCTCTGCCATGATTGACATGTAAACAGACACGCCCACGAAGGTGAGCATTTCACCATCCTTCACACAGTGCTACTGTCTGTATGTATTTTATGTCTATCTACAGTATGTACCGGTGAACGCCCCGCCCCCACGCTCTCTGTCTCGTGTTTATAAAGCAGCATGAACTCGGCTACGAGTGGGTGGGAGAAGGGCGGGCCGTCCTCTGGCCCCACGTCACCGTGCAGGGAGGAGGAAGTCAGTGTCCTGTCTATAGACACGCCCACTCATGAATATTCATCAGTCGGCCGCAAATCTGGCTGTTTGTGTAGAGATAATAAACCTCAAATACTATGTTTTTAGAGTTCTTAAGAACAAATGGAGATGGGTGAAAAATAGCATATGGGACCTTTAAAGTTCCCCCTTTTAAGGTTTTCTGAGGGAATAGTTATTAAAATTAAAACAAAGCCACATGTTGAGCATCACTGACTCGATATCGGCTTCCGTGTGGTGTCCCAAGTGGACTGGCCTGGAAAGAAAATGCCAGAGCTGAATTTTGGTCCCAGTACCTCCTGCCAGTGGGTAAAACTACAAAAGGTGGCAGTCTCAATACAATTTTGTATTTGGTTCATCTTTACTACATAAAGCTATTAGCAATGACACCTAATACATTGTGATATAATCCATTGACAAATGTATTTTACCTGCAGTATAGGAATGTATGACTTTACTTATTTTCCAAGGTATTTACACATGTTCTGTGTTTCTTCTTACATTCATTTTTCTCTTCTGAGTGGAAGTTCTCGCGAGGCTCGTGACAGCTTTAAGTTTAGAGAGGCAGCAGAATGGTTTTATTTATTTATCTTTTAATTATTATTACATTAAAATACGGAATGTTTACAGGAAAATACTATTATGAGACGAAGGCGGGAAAAAGGGGTAAAATACGGGATTTTCCTGGCCAAAACGAGATACTTGACAGGTATGCTTCTTCCCCCTTTCTTTTTCTTTCTCATGGCCCGACCCAGCTGCCCACTGGGAAAATCCCCAGTGTCCTCGTACGCCAGTCCGCCCTTAACCATGACTAATTCTTGTGTTTCGACTCAACTGCACCGGATGAATTGTAGAAGCTTCTACGATAATGTTGTTTGATCAGTTTTCAAGGTTGACTTCCCAAATATCTGAGAATTCAAAGTAAGACTTGCGACGCCTCCCTTCTGCTCACTGGTATTGTTCTAAATGTTAGCATGCTAATATTGTAAAGTAAGGATCCATTACTCCTAATAATATAACATCTCCTATTGTCATCATAGAACAAAACAAGACTGTAAATTAGGTGTTAATAACGTCCTATAATAACTTCTTCTGGCATGAAGTAGCTAGCTGTCAGAATGCTAGCTGTTAGCTGAAAGTATTCCAATATTTGTAGGTACAACTTATTTAAAAAAAAAAAAAGTGATACTATACGTACTGTATATAAGAATGTCCCACTGTGCTACTTTTGTGTGTCTTTTTAGTTTTTAGAGGCTGTTATTAAAAGTTTTCTTATTAATTCCTTTAAAATAAGTGCGAACTAATTGTGCGCTTGCTTAATAGATTTCTTGGGAATGCATTTTTCCTTTTCTTGTTCGTTTTTTTCTTAACTGGAAATAATCTCTTGAAAACCTAATATTTTCTCCTTTGGGTTACGCCAAGCCCAGAAACGTGTTTGATTTATGAGCCTCTGTTTAGAACTCAGTCTATATTTAACAACAACTTTTCTTGTTCTCAATTTTAATCTTGCCCTTTTTTGACCCTATTTCTGTTCTTTTTTATCCATAGCAGATGGCTGTTTGAGTTATGAAGACAGTTCACTTTAATTTTGGACCCCCTGTGAACACACGTGTGTTCATGTCGGGAATTGCTAATGCGCTGCTGCTAAATGTGGCTTTTCTCTGCCAGCTAGAGATTTGTCTGCTCACTAATAGCGTCTTTTTCCATTAGTTTGGCTCAGATCTCAACCAGTATCAAGATCGTTTCGAGAAACAAATGGGACACTTCCTTAATCCCTAGAAAATGGTTGTCTCATGTTAAGGTTTCTGCTTTTACTTCTGAGTGCAGTTGTTTTTAGGGTCTCAAAATTAGTGAATGGAGGTGATGTAACATGTCTGACACATAAAAACCCCTTTGTAGTCAGATGTCACTGAAGTTGTTTAGTACAACACCTACTTTGGAGTCACTTATTTATGAACATTCCATCGAGACCGGTTGCAATTTTTAGCTGCGGAAGGGACTTGTGACGTTGGTTTTTGCGCATCTATTCGGCAGCACGACACAAAAAGTTTTGTCGAGCTCGTGCTGGTAAACGTATTACTTTTGAGAAGACGTTTGGCTGGTTGTGATATAGGACAAGTCTCGGGGTGGCAGAAACATACAAGTAAATAGGGATGAGTCAGAAATGTATGAATAATAGATTCTCACTAATAAATTCCCCACTGATTTTCACACTTTCACACACGTTTGTTCTTCCGTAAAAACCTTTTAGCACTTAAATGTCACAGCGCGCTTGGTTATTTGTAGGTTTGCTGTGACGGAGAATGTGCAAATTGTTGCTTTTTCAATTTAAAAAAAAAAAAAGGGTTGACAACAAAGTAATTGAAAACCAGATTAATTTCATTTATTTATAAAATACGACGTCCCCATGAATGCTTATGAAACAAAATGAAATTACACCCTTTGTGCATTTGTGTTGAAATTTAATTAAGCACCACATTCTTCACACACAAATGAGTGCTTTTTATGGACAGGAGGACAATGTTTAAGTTGATTTTTGTCCATCACTGAGACCATTTGTCTGGAGACACATTGATTTAGTTATATTGGTGTGATTGGCTGGAAGTGAGGGGGCGGTACATCAAGGGGCAGCCTGGAACAGGTAGTGCTTGTGAGTTATGTAAGTAGAGTTAGTTACAGAGATTTCTCTCAGTTAAAGTAAGATCCAAACTGTATAAGTTTTGGTTAAAAAGTTCGAAATTGATGAAATTGTCAAGTAACCCAGTGTGGAAGATTTAAGTAGGATGGCATTTCTTCTAATGTCATGCGAAGGAAATTGTGGCACCAAGGCTTTTCAAAGGATAATCGACTCACGGGGTGTGAATAAGGCACCCTAAAATAATTTTATAATGTATTCACTTTTTTACGTTCGTCAACACCCTTAGGATCTGGGACGTCAGCTCGAGACACAACTGCATGAAATAACTCCCAATCAAAACATACGCGAGTAAGTTACTGTCAAAAGTTGTGTGTGTACAAGTAAAGCTGGTGCAACAGAATCATAGTTGCATTTGTGGATGTTCTTGAATCTCGTTCCTTTAGACACAAATCCAACAATATAATTCAAATTATGTCACAAAGCCACCAACATTAGATATTAAATATCTGCAAACCAAATACCGTATCCTGATTCTGACCTTTCGGGCTCCTGGGTACGTAGCCGACCTCATTAAACCGTACAGCTCATTCCGGAGCCTCAGGTTCTCAGGGCAGAACCTCCTCGATCTCATTTGATTTAAAGCTGTCGCACCCCAACTCTGGAACAAGCTTCCTCTCTCTCTCGTTCCTTGGACTCTATAGATTATTTTAAAAACCACTTAAAAACTTCCGTTAGAAAGGGTTCTAGCCTTACCGACTGAGTCAAAGCTGCCGATACTGATGGCATTTCTTGTATTTGAATGTATCTTTTTTTGTTGTGAAGAGCTTTGTGACTATATGTCTGTGAAAAGCGCTATATTAAATAACATTTACTTACCGTATTTCAAGTTTTGACCAGTGGTGGCAGTAATGCATCAAAGTGCTGGATGCCAAATGCCATGCGAAACAGAAAATGTAGAAGAAAAACACGTCAATTCCCATCCGCGCAAACACTATAGTATTGTGCAAAATGCACGATACCAGAAAGTAGAGTGAGAATAACTTTATTTTGTTCGTTTGCTGTATTTTGGTGCAATGTCCCTATTCTCCTACATCTCATGTTAAACAGCAGAGCCTGGGTTCTCACCTCGTCACGTCATTTTGACGGTAATTTATTGTGTCGGATACGTGTCCACAGAAATAAAAGCCACAAATTTGTGAAAGTGGTGTCCGTAGCACAAAAAAACTAAATTTGACCTTGTGGTGGCTTGTACGAAAAGTGAAACTATAATTTTCGTGACAGGGTCACGTTTCCCCGTGAGATTGTGTTTTCCTATTAGTTGGAAGGGGAAGGTTGAAAGGACAATGCTAAGGACAGCCATGCTGTAAAGTTTGGAGACAGTGACACTGACCAGAAGTTTTCACTGAGATTAATCAACTCGACAGTGTTAAGGTGCGTTCACACCAAACGCAACTTCGGCAACTATAGTTGCTTAAATCGCCCATGATGCACTGCTTGAACGTCATTGCTTCATCTATTTTCAAAGCCATTTCCGGCTTAATTTTTAACATCCACATATACGTAACATGGTTGATCCTACCACGATTGACAGCACTTTACTTGTTGTACAAAATCCAGAAACGCAGGAAGAACAGCTACGATGACTCTGTCCTCCATGTTTATTCAGTGACGTGACGAGCGGGGAAGTGACTTAAAGAGAAACTCATTGCCGATCAGATGTTGCGTCACTTGGAGGTCGCTTGAAAAATTCAAAATGTTCAACTTTTAACGACTTCCAGCGACTCGGATCACGCGATCGAGTCGCTGGAAACGAGTGAGTGGCGCCGCTTGAAGGGAGGTTGCTTGACGTCATGTCATTGACATTGATTTTGAATGTAATCTAGTCGCCAGAGTCACTGGAGTCGCTTTCATTGTGAAAGCGTCTTTAGGAATGAGGGAAAGCTCATGTTGGTCACATTGGTGGGAAGGTGGGCATTCAAGGCCATCGGTGTGAGGAAGAAGGCCCTAGGGACAGAAAGAATTGGAGGATCATTGTTCGCAGTTGCAACCTTTGAAAGGAAAATGTCAAAAAAAGGTCAATATGGTCATTATTTACCATAATTAGTCACAATATTTTTGATTTACTGTTGAAAGAGAACTTTATTGCATTAGTAGTTTTCACAGGTTGCTTCCATTTCCTCTTTTTCTTGAGAGCCTTAATGAATAATGTAATTTATACAATGATTACATTGCTGCAGCATATTGCATTCAAAAGTATACCTGTTCCAATCCTAATTAACCCAGCTTCCCTTTGAACCTAGTGTCACATTACCCCAGGCAGCAACCTTCTTTGGATGTATTTGAACCCGCAAGTAGACATCAACAAAGTAGCAGGAATCCACCTACGCACAGAGCAAAACTTGTACACAAACACAATTGCACACAGAGAATATATACGGGTTGCACATAAATTCATACGCAAGCACACAACACACACACACACACACACACACACACACGTAGCTCTCATCTCAGAAGTTTGACTCAAGCAGATTGTCAGCCTTTGCAGGCACGTCAACATCACAGGTTCCTCCATCCCACCTGTGACAAGCATCTCGATGGCACCCGTCAGAACTCGCGACTCAAGCACTCGCTGCTTCAGAACAGAGAAAGGCTTTGCTCACACTTACACGAATTGACTCAGACACGCACCTGCAGAAAGCTTGCTTACAAAGTTTGAAGAAAAAAAAAAAACCCATGTATATGACCATGTCCCAGTGTCATAAAATAGCACACAAATGGGTAATGGTCCCTCCACCACAGCAGTGTATCTATATTATGCTATTTTTATTTGCACAGTGAACTTGCATGGAAATAGGTGTTCTTATTTAAGTGCATATATATTTGTTGCATATTTTTAATAAAAATTGCATTTCCATTAATTGTGGCCAAATCTGAAACATTACATTGTTTAATTGTATTTGGCCAAAACATTTAAAGGGATACTCAACTGAAAATATAAGATTATTTAATGCAGTGCTTTATTTGTAAATCATAACGTCCCGGAACACACACCGGGTGTTTTTTTACGCCACTAACAGAGAGAATAAATGTTTTCAAAGCACCTTTTGCTAGCTAAATGTGCCAATAATATCACATAAACACAAACAACCAATTAACCTAAATGTTTAATAAAAGTATGATTATTCAGCGTTAAAGAAGCGCGGACTATCGCACGTTACAGAGCGCATCCGCTCTGAGTGACAGCTGTCAAATCGGCCATGTTTCAGCACCAAGGACAGCGTCATTTAGCCACTCTAAAATTTCAGAGCACAAAAAACCCACAAATACAAAACCTTTACATAACTCCTCTAATGAATCAGCCGCACAGCAGAAAATGAAAATAAAACATGTGCTTATCTTTTTAATTGTCAAAACAGCCAAAAAAACGAGCCCTTTGTATCCTCACTTTTTTTTTTTTTTACATATATCACAGCCGAGGCCTGCCTTGTCTTTCATAAGCCAAGTGTAGCAGCTCATCTCTGCTCTAAACTGAGCGCTGTTACATAAAGCTCAACATTGTTACGAATATGTGTGTGAACATTTCTGGTCATTTAAATCAACATTTAGCCTTCAAATATATACGTAATATCACCTAAAATGTAGATATTGCGATTTTAGTCATTGGCATCAACCAAAGTGCATTGATGTGATGGATTGTATATCGCATTAAGTGGTATGTTTATGGTTTTGTGACCCCATTCGTGTTGTTACCACCCGTTTGCAGTGCCCCTGACCAAGCGAGTCCTTTTTTTCCTGCATGTGAGTTCATTTCAGAAGCCCTGGCAGTCAGCTGAAGATATATTTTTATGGGAAAACATGAATAAAAGCAATCAGTGCGCTGGCTGTCGACCTTTTTTGTCCATTCAGCTTAACTTGTGTACGGTTTGCAGATGTGGATTCATGGATGAGAGTCGTCCAACCAACTGTGAGATAGATGAAGATCTCACACAGTGAAGCTGGATGTGAGTACACAGTGTTTACTGGCCTCGGGATTCTTTGTAACTGTGACAACACTTAAGGTGCAATAAATAAGGTTTATTTATTGGTATGCTCAGAATCGACACAGAGGCTGTCGCAGCAGTCGTCCACTTTATCGCCACGAGCTGAGGCATGAAATTCTGGCTTTATTCGAAGCCTTTTTTTCTTGTCTCATTTCGTCAGTGGTGACAGTCAAATTTGGTGTCATTTTGTTCCAATAACGTTGCTGTTATTTGTTTTATCGAGCACGTGTATGATAATCGTCCTCTTCCTTCTTCTTTACTCTGTTTCTACAGCTCATATTGCTACTGAACTATCTCCCTCAGTAATTAAGAGCTTACCCCATGATCCTCTCAGGCAGTATAGGGGATTGGCTCCGCTCAATACTTGCAGGAGTCCGCCATTAGGCTATAGCAAGCCAGGGACCCAAATATTGTGCGTTTTGCCATGGAAAATCCATTCTCGCACAATATTCTCCTTTAAATAGTGCTTGGATTAAAAAACTGAACCATGTGGATCCCATTTAACCCTGGTGAATAAGGATTTGTACAGGCTGAAAGGAAATTAAGGACGAAGATCATGGAAAAATGATAATGTGGCTAAAGAGGTTGAATTAATGTCCTGTGTGATCTGGTAGCTCAGATACTAAGACATTTATTCATTAGTTTATTTCTGTATTTTTGGTTCATTTAAGGCATTTATTATGGCAGTATTATTTCGACTAGACGTCTGGTTTCAGAAAGCTTTTGAAAAAGAAAGATTTCATCAAACAATGAGGTTTCTTCCTTTTTTCCATTGATTAAAATATGTAATTGAAGCATGTTATCATAAGATTAGGCCATTTCTTGCTACTTTTTAGCGGGAAATCATGAGTAACAACAGTAAAAGGTTTCCCAACAATAAAAGGGAATTAAGGATGAAGATCGTGAAAAAATACAAATGTGGATAAAGAGGTTAAATTAATGTCCCATATGCTCTGGTAGCTCAGATACTGAAAATCTTTTGCATTTTTGGTAAATTGGGTGCAGTATCAGTGCTATGACACACAATATTTGCTTACATCTCTTAAAAAAGAAACAAAGAGTTCACTTGGTGTTTGTCTTCCTGTTAATTTATTTCTTTCATCAAACAACGGGGTTTCTTTCTTTTTCCAATGATTAAAATAACATAAGATTTGGCCATTTTTTGCTAATATTGAAGACTTTTTTTGTAAGAACTCATGAGCAACACAACAGCATAAGCCTTCTTCAAGGCTTATGCAAACTCGATTGCTAAGTACTTCCCCAATAACACAAAATATCTCCGAAACAAATAATTTTTTTTAAAAAAAACAACTATGTATAATAAATAAAAGTTTATTGACAACCCCCTTTTTTTTGTCAACGTTGAGCCTCTCAGTTAGCCATAAACAAATGATAAAGTATTCTTGAAAGTGGATGACTTTAGTTCTTACAGAAGCAGTAATCCAACATTCAGGCAAGGCATTATATAGCACATTTTATACCCAAGGCAAGTCAATGTGCTTTACATGATTTAAAAAGTGCAGAGCAGAAAACATTAAAATCGGCAGTAAAAACTTTAAATCAACAATAATATGATTAAAAATCACCCTCTATGTCCTACTCAGGAAAGAAAAAGAGACACTTTATCTTGGATTTAAAAATGTTTACGTTGGCTGCACAATAGGTTTAGCATCATTTGATTAAAAAGGCAGAATAGTGACCAAACTCAATAAGAACGAGCAAGGTGTTTTGTAAAAGATCAATGTTGCTTTTTTCTCCTGTTGTCATTTGACGATCTATCTTAATGTGTGATAATACGCCACCGCTTGCGTATTTTTGTCTGCCAGGCTTCACCTGAATGCGTCTTGTTTGTCGGTTACAGGAGACTGATGATGAAGACAAATTGCTCTCCATAGATGGCTTACTGTACTTCCCTGGGGGGGGTACAGAGGTGTACGAAGGGCATTATCTCCGCAATCGAGAGGGCAAAACCAGTTATGCAGTTGAATTATATTGTTTTTTGGGTGCTTTCTACATTTTAAGCAGAATTTATGAAGCTGGAGGTAATTGAAAGTTTATTGCACTCAAATGATTTGCCTCGGTCTGTCTCAGTTTACCATTTAGCAGAAGCAAGATATGAGACGCTAATGGGAAAAGCCAAATGTAGCATGTTAATAGTCAACGCAGGGTGCGACTGCTTTAGGCATTACAATGTTTCCCCCGTGATGCCAAATCAATACTGTGACATGCCGAAAGTGAACATGCTTCGACCGTAATGTCCTCTTAATTAAAGGTATCTGCTGAAATCGCAGCCGCACTGTGTTTGCTGCAGCTTCATTTGGCCGATGGATCTATTGATTACGTATCTATACTGTGTCAAATCTTTCAAATGTGACCTCAGCCTTTTGTTGTCAAGGACAAACTGTGTCAA
The DNA here is from genome assembly GCF_900634775.1 of Gouania willdenowi. Classification (NCBI taxonomy): domain Eukaryota; kingdom Metazoa; phylum Chordata; class Actinopteri; order Blenniiformes; family Gobiesocidae; genus Gouania; species Gouania willdenowi. Next base: position 12,985,816 of record NC_041061.1, on the reverse strand, counting down.
AGCAGAACTCTCCTTCCAGGCCTATCAACTGATACATACGCCTGCTAGATTTTGCATTTTGCATCGGCTACTTTTTGCTTTTCTTACACAGTTACTTTTTTAAGAAGCTCTGCTTGCGTCTACTGTATTTTCCCCCAATGACACATTCTTACATCAGACTAAGCTGCTTGAATTGCATTCCTACGACGCAGGCAGTTGTGCTGATGCCTTGCACGGAACGGAGTACCTTTTTTTTCTTTTCCCCCACCTGTCGAATTAACAAGTGGCACATAAGTGAAAGCTGTAAAACTTGCGTTGACACAAGAGCTAGACATGCTTGTTACTGTCTATATATCGTCAAGAACAAAATCTTGTTGCCAGAGGATGGTGAGGATTTCGTGGTGGGAATATTTTGTCCAACTGTCATTTTTTATTGCACGAGAAACAGACTTGGACATGCTAAAATGGAACTAATTCAATAATATGCTGCCCGCCCACAAAAAAGCGAAATCCATGAAAATAGTGACGTATGTCGACAATTGTTTGACATGACTAATTGTCAAACCAATATGACTCAGTGTGAACACTGGAGGCTCAGGATTATAGTCGTACGCTACTCGCCATGGCTTTTAATAGATTTTCCAAATCCTATGATTTTTCTGCATTTTATCCTTCAGTCCACCCTTTAATTTTGTGCCTCTTATCTTTCATATGTGTTGTTGTATTAGCTTCGTGATCAGCCACACACACCCTGCTGACCTTATTTGTCCTGGACAATCTGTGCTCACACATGTCAGGTCATCAACCACCACCCCCCCATTGTTTGGTTCACTGTGGCACAGAATAAATTCAATTGCATTTAGGATTTAGCCTATTCATTTATGCGAGACAATGATTCTGAGGCCAAGTGGTTACTGTAAGATATTATCTCATTTTTTTCAGGAAATATGTGCAAATGTTCATGGCATTCGAGCCGCAATGTTTTGGAAGCACGTTGAAAGGAAATAAATATATATCAAATAGGGATGTAACGATTCACTCAACTCCCGATACGATTCGATTCACGATACTGGGTTCACGATACGATTCTCTCACGATTTTTTCATTAACAAAATGGGACTGTAGACAAATTTTTTTTTTGGGAAAAAAACCAGAAAATGCTGTATTATTTTCCTTAAATTTTTTATTGTCAAAAGAATTCCTTGATAAACTATTCAAAACAATGCAATTTAACTAAAAATAAATCTTGAGTTAAATAAATAAAGGAATAATACAAATGAAAATGAAGCCTATTAATTTAAAATATGGTTCTATAATAAACAATGCAAAACTGCATAATAGTTCTTTTTCTTTTAAAAGTGCAACTGAAAATGTATTTTGTGCCTTAACAATTGGACTTAAAAAAAAAAAAAAAAACCGTCATTGCACTGATTTACGTCATATTTGTTTGGACCAGCAGAGGGCGCTGGTAACCCAGTGGTCGGTTGGCATGCAGATATCTTGCAGTGAAGAAGAGAAGCTATGCTAGCAGACAGAGCTAATAGAAAAACATGACTTTTACAGATATTCAAGTAATATTACAGATATTCTTTCGGTGCTAAAGGGGTAATGAATCATTTATTAACATATTTAAGAGTAGAAGGCAGCCAGAAAGAAAGTATTAGCAGACTACGCCCGCCACCAACACTTCCGGATAGCGCCCTCTGCTGGTTTAAAAAAAAGTACTGCGATTCAATTGTCAGAAAATCGATATCAACCGTGATACCTATGAATCGATTTTTAACTGCCTTGCGATTAATCGTTACATCCCTAATATCAAATCAAGGTGCAGCTCTGTGCTCGTTTGACATGAAACAGGTGATGATGTTATTGTTATGAAGAACAAGAACATCATGATCCCCGTGTGCGTTTGCTCTCCTGCTATTTCTGCCTCATAACTGATCAAATCAAATGATTCAGAAATAATCCGAAATATGAAATAAAACATATGGCGATTTGCACCTATATATTCAAGTTGGTTGCCACACGCCAATAGCCAAGACAGAAGAAGAAATCAACTGATTATGAACCATGTTTGTATTCAAACTAGCTGACTGGGGCAACCGTGACTCAGTGGTAGAGCGGGTCGTCTAATAATAGAAGGGTTGGGGGTTCAAATCCCCCTCTATCTGAGTCATTGTTGTTGTGTCCTTGGCCAAGGCAAGGTATGAATTGTGCAGGAATTTTGGTGGTAGTCAGAGGGGCTGTAAGAGCAAAATGGCAACCATTTATCTGTCAGTATGCCACAGGACAGCTGTGGCTATATTGTAGCTTACCACCACTGGCAGTAAAAAGCTCTATATAAATCAAAGCAATTATTATTATTATTATTATTATTATTATTATTATTATTATTATTATTATTATTATTATTATTATTATTATTATTATTATTATTATTATTATTAATAAATAATGGCAAGTATTTAGTTTATTAGCTAGATTTCTTTATTTTTTGCCTATGAATTAGCTTTCCCGAAGAGTGTGAAGTTCCTCTTCTGGATACAATCATCTTTGACTCTGACATAAATGACAATCATGTTGCAAAGTGAACAATACACAAGTAAAAGATTCAACTTATCGCAGTTGGGTCGTGGACTTAACACCAAGACCCCTCGCTGTTGTCTGGCCTAAAATATTCCATCACCAAATCCCATAATTTTGTCATCACTGGTGGAAACCATCCACATGCACAATTTGCAATTACAGCTAAAAAACAAACAAACCCTAAAACAAACCATTAACGGAAGAGCCAAGCATACCAGTGTCGAGATTTTTATTATTCATAAGAAAGTCCAAGATCCTCAAATTCAGCTCCGTTTTCAGCAACTTCAGCTCAAATAGAAAGATTTTCCTCACGTCATACACATGTGTTTTTTCCTCCACTACCACGGCAATGAAGGGTGCTCCCGTTGAGAAGTTTTGTTTCCATGCACGCTTGTTCATTAGGTTGGAGAGTCGCACTGGTCTTTCTAAAATTTTTGCAAAGCACCGTTGCGTAACTTCCCCGCTGTGCATCAGTCTCTCGCTGCAGATTTGCTTTAGACAACTTAGGTTAGCAAACACTTTGATGCCGTGTTGTTTAATTGCAAATAATACACATCTCCAGCAGCACAACCTGAATCTGTGAGCTGGGAATATTGCTCAGTTTTGCTGACTTTGAAAGTTGCGAGACAAACCTTTTCCTTTTGTTGTTACAAGTTGGTTTCAGTTGTCAAATTCGTTCTAACGATCTCTATCTATTCTTAAAAAAATCAGTCTGGTTAATGGCTTGTGTTGGAAACACCCTTGCACCAGATGGCAGAGATTTCAACCCTTCATCCACAAAATAACTTCAGAAATGGATTTTGCTAATGCAGAAAAACCTATAGGAAGAGGTTTTAACATGTAGGTGATGTAGATCAGCAAAAATCCATAGAAATACTGAAGATTGTCCAAATGGCAACCGACAGATGTGTAAAAAGTGCTGATATTTCCTACTCAAGTAGAAGGACTGTGACTTGATTGAAATTGTAATCAAGTCCAAGTAAAAAGTAATAATTCACGCTTTGAGTATTCTATAATTGAGCTATTTACTTTCACCCCCACGTTTATTTTTGGTAATAAATGTTGCCGTGGTTCCCTTACATACAGTAAACATCTCATGTAGAAACTTTAAAAATAAGAGACCAAATTTTGCACAATTGTATCTGAATGAATTTTCCACTAAGGCACCTGTATAAAACAAAAGGTTTGTCAAAATGTACAATTATTATTTATATAAATTAACACCAATGATTTACAATTCAAAATGAATAATTAATTTCAGGCTGTAAGTATTCTGAACTCTTAAAACTGAAACTTCAAACTTAAAATGCTGTTTTGCTGCCGTGCATTATGTTGGTCTGCTATGATGTGATGCATTTGATTGTTGTCTGGTCATTTGATTTTTTTGTAGTTTCACAATGTCTGCTGATTATTTTAAAATAAAAAAATAATAATTTACTCAGTAATTGTTGGGTGTAGAAATGTAACAAATTACTTCTTTTAAAACATACTTAAGTACAAGTAAAATGAGTACAGTAATGTGAGTACTTGTAATCTGTTACTTTCACCACTTTCCATTAAAAATGTGGTTTACAGTAGTTAACATTACAGGGTCTGATAAGGGAAGTGTCTGGGTGGCAACGAGACTATTAAGTATTGCACACACTTATTGATCCAGACTATTTCAAAAGTATCAATGTGATACAGATCCTGTGAACAGGCGCGTCTCACCCGTGGGGGAATGTGACACCCAACAAATATCATCCCTTTCACTTTTTACAGAGGGATTCATTGTTGAAAAAGTATTGGTGCGGGTAGATTGACTGAATGGCGATGAAGCCAATCACAGCCAGCCTTTTCACAAAGCCGCCGTTTCAAGAAGGTAAACAAAGGGTTAATAGCGACGAGTAAAGTGACGATACATGAGTAACAGGTGGCAAAAAAATGGTCCAGAAGTGGCAAAAACGTGGCAAGAAAAGAGTGACAGTGACTGAAATGGGCCAAATGCAGTCGAGAGTGGCAAAAAAATTGACCAAAAAAGAGGAAACGGGTGGCAAAAAGGTAAATTAAATTAGCAAAATGTGGCAAACAATAGTGAAAAAGGGCAAAAATGTGCAACAAAAAGAGGCAAAATGTTGGGAGAAAGCAAACAAGTGTTGTTTATTGAGCAAAAGGCAGCTTATTTGGATGAAAAGTGTCAAAAAGAGCTTGCAAAAATTATGAAAAATGGATATTTATTGGCAAAAGATATATTTTTTTTTAATGTCTATTTAGGAAACGGGGCAAAAATGGGACAAAGGAAGTTGCAAAATGGCCAAAGAAAAAGGTAAAAATGGGTTAAACCGTTTCCTCATTTTGAGGTTTTCTCGGGTAATAATAATTAAAATCAAGAAATAAAGAGCCACATGGTTTTAGTAAATTAATTTAATAAACTAAATTAAGAGTCGACGGTTGACCCTTGCTGCTTTGTAGGGTTTCCTCCTGCTATTAATACATTTGGTCTTTCTGTCAAAGCAGATGTTCTCTTTGAACAAAAGGCTGTAATATTCTGCACCCACATTTCTAATGATGATCCCAAACCAACTAACCTGTCTACACATACGAACTACATTCATAAGTTAATATATTTGTCATCGTTTCATTGATACGGCACTGTGAGAGAAAGATGGAGACATTGACCCCTTCGAGTAGTCGCTCATTGTCAAGGTCGCTGCAGGGTTGTCAGCGCTACAAGGAAAAATCCATTACTGTGGTGTAGTATTTGTCATTCTCAAATGAACAGCTCCTATTTTTTTTCTCCCTACACTGGTTACGTTTGCACCCTTTGGGAGTTTGACCTAACTATGACAAACATCACGGTCGTCTGTCCGAGACAAATCCACAAAGGAGTCTACGCGCGTGTGAAATTTGTTTTTGACACGATTATGCACTTTTCAAAACCATCCGTCTTTATTTACCTCAGTGCTGGTCGATATCAAAGAAATATTATTATTACAAACTGCCATTGTTTGTAGTTTTTTTTCCACGCCTCATCTTTTGCAAACCTGAAATAAGAAAGAAATAAGAAAAGAGTCAATCTTTGTCATGTTGGGTATATTTTTCTTGGCAACCTTTTTTTTCCAGATTTTTTTATGATCTACATCTGTTGCTCCTTGGAAGCGTGGCAGTCCAAAGTGTGCCAACAGCTTTTAGCGATAATGTAAAAATCTTTAAAAACAGTTGTTTAATATCTGTCTAATAAAATATGACGATATATTTATAAACTGTGTTTTATGAATCATAAGCGAATTCATTTTACTAACCAAAAACATCCTGGTTCCCAATTATTATTGTTTTTTTTTTTTTCCTTTTAAATAAAAAATGGTACTTACTTTTAAAAAAAAAAAAAAGATGACATCCTTTAAACAATTTTTTGTAGTTAATATTGTCTTTTGAACATTATGTTTCGATTATACAGTGTTGTTTAACTGGTTAGCCCAATTTTAACATCAATCACCTGGTGATGTATGGATTATACGTGGAAATTAACTGTAAACGACTTGTAAAAAAAAAAAAAGGTTAATAATAATAAAAATTCAGAGAATTAATACCTTAATAAACTTTTTAGTGACAAGTATGTGGTTTTTTTTTAATTCCACTGAGTAATGAGATGAAATGACTGTAAAATAGGGACAATCTGGGTTACACTGACACATCCCTTTGAGATAACGCTTTGACAAACATTTCAAATTCAATCTGTTGCTATTTCTCTCTATTCTAACTACTGCAGGGGGTCTGCATTGGTGAAACAAGTGATAAAGTTCTCCTCTTCATTTGTCCTTTGCCAACATTTACCACCCAAATCCATCATTAACGGCATGAAATCCATAAAACATCAAACGACCTGGGAGGAAAAGGCAGGAAAATTGTTAGTGATTAATTCTATCAGCAGCGAAATTCGTTTGTAAGGATTTATGGATTTGTCATTAGCATAAATACGAAGGAGATCAATAACAATGACATTATCTCCGCTCAACTAATTGGTTTATTCACGTGTCAAAACTGTGGCAGAGTAAATCCTTTGTGTAAAGATGTGTCATTTTAGTGCTACTGTGTTTTTGTGTTACATTTAAGCAACGGTGGCTGCTTTAGGAGATACAATACATGTATGCTGGCAATACCATAGTATTATACTGAGGATGAAGTGCATATTGCATTTGAAAATGAAGGACAATGTTTACATATTATCCAGTCGTTTGTTATGGGGTGCTGAATGTAAAAACTTGTTCACTGTTTTATAGCCGACATATTTCGAACATTTAGCTCGTCTTCTGTTAATTAGCATGTTCTATGTCATTGTTAAAAATGTGTTAACATGAAAAATAAATCTAAATGCAAATGTAAAACCTAAATGTAAAAGTTAAATCTAAATGTTAAACCTAAATCTAACATGATCGTGATCGACAGGCGCTGACCTGGCCTCTTTGCATAACTTCTCAATATTTAACTTTACAACATTTATATTTATATATAGATGTAACATTTATATCTAGATTTAACATTTAGTCTTAGAGTTAACATTTATTTAATATTCAATTTTCATGTGTACACATTTTGAAAATTTTGCTCACTTTCCTCACATTTAGCTAATTTTCCTTTCATTTGAGACAGCATGTTCTCTATCATTGTAACATGTGTAAATATGAAAAATAAATGTAAATGTTCAATCGAAATGTAAAAGTTAAATCTAAATATTAAATGTAAATGTAAATGTTCAATGAAAATGTAAATGAAAATGTTAAATTTAAATCTAGCATGAGCAACATTGTGATCGAATAGGAATTTATTGATTATTTAAAAAGGACAATTTACCAGAGTTAGTTAAAAAAAAAAAAAAGAAAAGGCTCGTTTTCATCTGAACGTTTAGCTTTATCCAATTTAACATTTGGATTTAATATTTATCATTTAGATTTAGATTCAACATTTAGATTTAGATATAATATTTAGATTTAGATATAATATTTAGATTTAGATATAACATCTACATTTAACATTTAGATTTAGAGTTAACATTTACATTTAAATTTATTGTGTACACATTTTTTACATTTAGCTATTTTTTTCATTGTTCTATATCTTCGTAAAAAAAATATTAAACATGAAAATACATCTAAATTCAAAAGTTAAATCTAAATATTAATTGTAAATCTAGATGTGGAATCTGAATCTAGCATAATCGACTTTGTGATCAAAGTTTCATTTTAATTTATAGATTATTTAAAAGGGACAATGCACATTAGCCAAAAAAGACTAGTTTTCATTTGGTGTCCATGGCCAGATTTGAAAAGGCAACCTGCAATGTAAAAGGTATTAAATTACAAAGAGAATACAACATGACAAAAGAGAAGAGCTATGACAAAATAACAAAATATATACGAATAAAAACAAAGCACCAACCCTGGTCTAAAACTGTCAAATGGCGCTGATCAATTTAACATTTCGATTTAGATTCAACATTGATATTTATATTTAACTTTTATATTCATATTTAACATTTATATTTATCATTTACATTTAGATTTATTTTTCATGTGTACACATTTTTAACAGTGATATATAGAACATGTTGTTTAACCGGAATTATGGAAAAGTATGAAAAAGTGACGGAGTTTTTACATTTGGCACCCCATCATTTGCTTCATTGGAAATGCGTGGCAGTATAAAGTCATGTTGTAGGATTTCTCCAGTGAATTCCCTCACAGCGTATTCTTCTTATCATTCTTATGCTGGATCAGCGACTTAAAGCAAAATGTGCAGTTAGTGCGGCACTTTCAGGGTCGTTGGCAAGGGGACGAACTGCTGTGCTGTTGTGTGTGAGCCAGTGTCTCTGCGCCATCTTTGATTGACACCGTGTCATCTCCACGTCCTGTTCTCGGCTCAAATTCCCCAACGTCCGTGAAGCTGTGGAGAAATGCCAAGCAGGCAGCAGGCGGCACTTGTATTTTTAACAGAAACCAGTCGGATTAAGACCTAGCTGTCATTGCCCTACACTATGTGCCTTCAAAAGTAACTTTTCTCTTCTTTTTTAAAAAAAAGTAGTACAGTGCCTGTCGGAAGTATGTATTCATATAGTGGGAGCTTAGGTAGAGTTGTCAATTATGGCCAAATGAATATGTGTGTGCGAAGGTTGGATGCACAAAGAGGTGTACATACTCAGCACTCTGTAGTGTTATAAAAAGATATATGTTTGTTGTTGTTTTTTTTTACTCATTTTTATATTTATTTTGTTTGGTGTATTTTTCTGTAATGTATTTTTTTTTGTAGGCTTTATGTGTATTTTTCTATCTTTCTGTTGTCTTTTTTTTGCATTTTTTTTGTATAATTATAGTTTTTTTGTATCAATCAATCAATCAATCTTTTATTTGTATAGCGCCAAATCATAACCAATGGTATCTCAAGACACTTTACAGTAGAGCAGTCTTAAGGACGGACTCTTCATTTTATGGATACACACATATGCATATATACGTATATACACATACATATGTATCCCACACCCAACATGAATTCATCATGGCGGCAAGGAAAACCTTCTGTTAAGCAGCAGGAACCTTGTGTGGATCCCATTCCTATGATGAACAGCCATCCACGTTATGCTGTGTTGGGTGTGTCCGTGGGATCCACACTGAGGATCCCATGGACCTGCAAGACAAAAGCCAGAAGGAGTACAGGAGCAAACACACAAGGGAAGAAGCAGACAGAATTTGGAGCCATAATCTCAAAACAAAATGAAAATAAACATTTTAAATAACTTGTAGCAGGACAAAAACGTTTTTAGTATTGATCTTGTTTTGTGGACTGGAGGAAGGTCTTCTTCTGCTGATTATTAGAGGTTGTAAATGAACAGACTGGTGCGCTAGCGCCTCCTCACACTCAGGTCAAAAGCTGAACAGGTTTCATTTTTAGCGAACATGACTGTGCCGTCTGGGCTAAAAAGAAAATTAAAATAAACATTGAGCAACACGAAATATGAATGTGTACACTCGCCGTGTGTTTCAGGCCGAACAGACACTGCGTCAGGGAGATATTTACTACACACACACACACACACACACAGACGCTTCTTGCTTTTATAGATAGATGCAACCGCAAAACTTTTCTTTGAAAAGATCCTCTGAGTCTCTACACCTGCTTCACACAGACACTTATTTATTTTAAGGAATGGCTCGCAAATATTATGCAACAACATCTGTCTGCATACTTCTCACACAGTGTTGCGTGTGTGCGACACACAGGAGACACTTGAGAAACACTGTCTGCAGATTGTTGAATAATGAGCTTACTGTGCTCAAGTTGTTTCACCTACTTTTTAAATACTTGTCTAAAGCAAGTGACAGGGAGCACAAGGGGGACATGTAGTACCTGTGCTTGTCAATGTTCGAGATGTTGTCGGAGAAGAAATGACATTGTGTAATACAGTGGGAGCAGGTACAGTATTTCCTCCTCACATGAGAGTCACTTCCTGTCTCTATCTGCTCTGGTAAAATCCTGTTTCACCAACTGATTAGTGCAGTTAAATCTTGTACATGAATAATATTTAGCTTATTATCACAGCAGATGTCAGTGTTTGAAGACGAAATGCGTCAGTTGATGAATTCATCAGAGAGCTGATGCACAGAGAACATTCTGTCTTCGTGCAAAAATGGTTCCAACTCGACTGATGAAGTCTTCAGTTAGGATTCAAAGGTATTTTATTGTCATTCATGTTCACCCGCATGGACAGAACAAAAACAAAAAATGTAAGTTATGGTAATCCCTGAAGGAAATATATAAATAGACTAGAGGAAAGAAACACACGTTTGTACAAAACAAGCATTAAAGCAGCAGCAGCAGATTGTGAATGTGCAAATGTGCACCAACCCTCCAGATGTTCCACCTTCTTTCTGTTGACGAACACTATGACATCATCCGCAAACTTGTTGTGTGCAATATTACACCTGATTTAAACTGGATGCGTCTCCCTAATTCTAATAATCCCTAATAATCACGTGATATAGCCGTAGATCTTCCGCTTTTGCGGAGAAGATTGCCAACCAATGGATAAGTGCAATATTCATATGTAAAATATGATCCGCTGCCACTCTGTCCACGGTTTACCCCTGCCCAGTACCTGAAGAAAGCTGGAGATGGGCATCAGCAGACTCACGTGAAAGATATTTATTTTAATTCTATATTTTGGAATGTAAAAGGTCTACGTATGTGTTGTGGAGGAGTGCCGGACTGAAGGACTCGTCATGCAGTCGTGATGCAAAGCATATATGCTGGTGGTGGAAATTGACACAATTAGCTGTGTTTGAAATTGCATACGAACGTACTACTCATACTAAGTCAGACGTCAAAATGAGATTATTAGATATTAATATATATTGTACATTAGATGGTGTGAAAAGATTGAGTACACAAGAAATACCCGGATGTATACTATATTGTTTTCTAAGTATGCACGGTGGGCTCACAAGTCATACTCAACAGCCCCATGATGCATTGCGAGCGAAACGTAAAATTGTCCTGGGACCAGCTTCAAGTTAAAAGTCAAACATTGCTTTTTCAAAACAAAAACATCTCATCTTTTCCTCCATTTGTTTTTTAATCCTTTTGTACATAGGGCTCTTGTTTTAAAGTTGATTGAAGTTTTGTCAGGAGCGCAATGGGGGGCATACTTGCCAACCCTCCCGATTTTCCCGGGAGAATCCCAAATTTCAGTGTACCTCCCGAAAATCTCCCGGGGCCACCATTCTCCCGATTTTCTCCCTATTTCCGCCCTGACATTGTCCGGGCGGACCATCCTTCACTGAGCGTCTTTTACGGCCGGACAATAATAACGATTACACCGCATAAGAAGAGGAAGAAGAGACGTGGCGGCATGTAAGAAGAAGAAATATGCCTGCAAATTCCAAAATGACTGGAAAAAACAATGTAACTTCATTCAGGACAGCTCAAAAGGGAAGGGTTATGCGGCCTGCAATGTGTGTAGGTCAGACTTCTCGATTGAACACGGTGGCCGAACGGACATCACGAGTCATCAACGGTCAGAGAAGCACAAGGCTGCTGCAACGCAGCACCGTTCACAGCCCAGTATTCCGAGTCATCTGGCCAAATGGAGAGCTGAGGGAGTTACTTTTGCTGAGACAAAGATGGCTATGCTGTTAGCTACAAGTCACATCCCATTTACGTTTGCGGATGTTTTCAACAAATCCGTGAAGGATATTTTCCCGGATTCAGAGATCGCTCGCCAGTACGCAAATGGCAGAACAAAAGCTACTCAAATAGTGAAAGGTAAGTGTATATAAAATAATATTGTTTTCTAAGAGTTAGTATTTTAAGATTAAATTGTTAAATAAATATATATATATATATATATTGTGTGTGTGTAAGCAGAACGTACAGTTAGTAGAAAAACAGTTTTTACATTATTATGTACTTTGATAGGTGCCATTGCCCCGGAATTAGACAAGGGAGTGATTGAACTGTGCCAAAACCAACCCTTTGGTTTGATGTGTGATGAAAGCACAAGCCGAAACATGGATAAAGTATGTATTTTGTATTTACACTTCTGCTGCGAAGCATTGCACCTTCAAATACAACCATGTGTAGGGAAGTTTTTGCTATGGTTATAGCCGTTGTTGTATAGGCTATGTTTAATTTTCCTTTTGTTGATTATTTTTATTTTTATTTATTTTGATGGATAATTTATGCAATGTATGCCTTTTTTGTTTAATTTTATGTTATTTATTTTATTTATTCTACTACTACCACCATTTACCATTTGCACGGGTACTGTGGAATTTGTTCTTTACTTTAAATGTGTTTTTCAAATAAAAGAACACTGTGAAATTGAATTATTTCATTTTCTCTTTCAAAAGCAAACTAGGTTTTTGTCATTGTAGGTTCAAAATGCATCTTGGGAAACATGGAAGTCTACTTCAGTGGGAATGGTCACCATACTAATCATACTAATGGTATGTAGTAGACAGTATATACTCATTTAGCGTGTAGTGTATAGTATGCAATTTGGAACACAGCCATTGACTAAAATGGTAAAGTATCCTGTCCGTTGCCGTTACGCAGCAGATACGCAGCTGTTACGCATCTAGTGTAATTTGTGGGTTATGGTGTTCATCGCAGATGTGATGTCCACAAAAAGTTGCTGGCATGGAGTCCTTAAAGCACTTCATTATCATTAGTGTGAAGGCCACTGGCAGATAGTCCTTCAGGTTTGTCCTTGGGGAGCTTTCGGGGGACATGGATAATGGTAGTGTGAATGGACAAGACACGTAGCTGAATCTCACGTGTATCTAACAAAATGTTCAATTATTTATACGAACCAATTACAACCCAGTCTTCCTCGAACAGGAAATAAAAAGCATCAATACAAAAAAAAAAAAAAAAAAAAAAAAAACACACGAGGATCAGAGTGGAGAGGAAACAATTCCTTTCCAGCAGAACCACTCTTGGTGGTGGGTGGCCATCTGCCGTAACCGGTTGGGGTTCAAGGAAAAGCAGAGAGAAAAAAACAACAGGATAGAGAACAACAAACATTCCACATTCAACTAAACATATGCTAATGCTGTCAGTAACTGGAAATATAACAGGTACTTTGGAAGCCAGAAATACCTGCAAGAGGGGAGAGACAAAGGGGGAGTATGCATAGACAGTATAGGAAAAACTCACAACAAGAAATGTTTTTTTTTTTTTTTTTCAAATGCCCAATTTGAAATTATCCGATTATTATCTAAGCAATGAAATAATCAAATTACAAAGCGTCACATTATACAATGAGCCATTCACACAGTGCCGTACAGCCTTCTACGAATTTATTTAAACATTTTCAGCACTGTAATTCCAAACCTAATTGTACAAATTATCATAATACTATAAGTTTTATGTAACCGAAATGTACTCGACGGGCAATTTTTACCACAGCAGGGGCCACAAAAATGTGATTTGAGGACCACATCATCAGCATTAATGTTAGCATTTACACTAATAACCAATCTGAGAATTAATACAGGAAAGAACAAAGGGTGTTATTGTGTTTTTGTTAGTTATTTTGCATGTTTTTTGTATACTTCTGTTCTCCTTTTGTGTGTTTATGTTGTTGTTTAGTATATAGTTCTGTTGTTTTAGTGTAGTTTTGCAGTCATCTTGTGCGTTTTTGGAGTAATTTAATTAATATTTGTCAAATATTTACAGCGTTACAATGAGCAAGTTTTATTGAAAATGTCTTCAACCAAAAATCTCATTTTCTATGTATTTTTATTGTTGTTTAGAATATTTTTCTGTTACGTATGTGTAGTTTTGTCGTCATCTTGTGTATTTTTGGAGTCATTTTGTACATTTTAGTTGTCTTTTGTCGAATAATATACAGCGTAACAGCGAGCGAGTTTAAAGATTAAAAATGCCTTCAATGAAAAATGTCATTTCATTTCATTTAATGGTTTATTCAACAGGGACAGTGTACATTAAAATCAATACTGAAAATATACCACAATTAGCCATACGGCCATTGTTCATCTGCAGTCCCTGGATAGAATATTCAATTGTCACACAAAATTACAGAAAATAAAATATATGATAAAATATACAGTTAAAACATGCAACTACATATTGTAATAACAAAAAAAAGTGTATTTGAGAGGAGACAATCATCAGATATTAAAACGTACAAGTAAATAAAATAAATACATAATAAAGATAATGAACCTTTTAACTTGTTTTACTACACTATACATGATGTAATAGACGGATAAAGAGCTTTGAATGCTTTCCATCTGTTCTGATTACCAATCATTACTGAATGTCTTTAGGGATGAATGAAATATGGCTTCTGTTGTGATCAATTAGGGTTCAGGAACCAGTATGTTCCCACATTCCAGCAAAAAAAAAAACCCTCAAGTTTGTTGCGGGTTAAACTTGTTAACACAGCGTTCTTCGATGGATTCCGATTGATTTCTTCTTGTTCCCGATCCACTCGGTGTGAGCTATCCTTTGATGTCGACTTGAAGCTAAATCACATTCTGTCGGGGATGTTGCTGGCAGATTGCTTATCCGTCAGGATCACGGCAGACACAAACAGGTTGCTGATGCTGCTCCTTAAACCTGCCTCAGTCAAGCCCTGATCATCAAATCTCTGCCTGTCTGCCGTGATATATTGACAGCATTGCATTTGTCTCCCCTCTTTTTACCCTCTGAGCTGAATTCCTGGCCTATCATGTGCTTGGTTATTGGACCATCATAAAGAATGTATGACAGGACTGTAGATCAGTGAGGAATGGTTTCAGTAGAGCTGCTAGGGCCTGGTGAAAATGGAAAAAACACAGGTGTGGAGAAGAAGTCACAGCCGCTTGACTTATAGTCTGGATTACTTTCACGCCTCCCTGAAAAGCTTCCAATCTGAACCCTGTTTGAGAACATCCTAAATTAGCATTTGCTATGATTCCTATTGGCTAACATTTAGCTGCTTCCATGTTGGTAATATTTGAGATTTAAAAAAAGAAAAAGAAATGTTTGTTTCCGTACATGTTTTGGACACATTTGAACCATTGTTATTTTTGTCAGTAAATTTAGTTTTAGTTTTAGTCATAGTCTTTTGACTAAAATGCAAATTAGTTTCATTCACGATTTAGTCATCAGTTTGAGTTATCAAGCAGCAGTTATTACCTTTGAAGCAGAAAAGTCACCAATTCCATCTTCTACTCCTCCAGACCATACACTGTAAAAAAGACGGAGCTCCAGCCCCGGGAAAGGGGCGGGGCCTGTGAGCAACAGCTGTCAGACAGTCCATGAAACACAATCCTGGCTCCTGATTGGTTCTTTTTGCTCGGTCGCGGTGCATTCTGGCAATCTGCCAAAGTTGCGGACTGCACCTTTATTCATGAGTGTACACTGGCCCAAAACTGTGGGCAAAAATAAAACAAATGCATCATGCCCTCCTCCTCGTCCCCACATATCCCCACAAGATTTAATTACATTCATCAACCTGATATGGGATGGTATTAATGTTATGCACACAGACAGATTTGTTGTCAATGCACAATACCCCATGATCGCATGAGTTCTGATTGGTTTTCATCTCATGTGACATATTTATAGTTGAGGTTTTATTAGTTGACAAAAATATCAATATGTCTTTGATAGTTATCTTTCACGTGTATTTTTTTTTTTTAAAAAGTCATAGTCCAGTTATTGTCACAAATTCTTTGTCAACAAAATTAACACTAATTTGAAGTTGTGGTTCTGCAAATAATCCTTAAGTGACCATTAAAAACTGAAAAACAATTGTTACGTGAAAGTCCTAAAATAGTGCATTGGTCATTGCCAGAGAAAACCTCAAACCATTCATTTCTTGCTACAAATTGCCATCCCTTGAGATACGCCGCGATCAATATAAACGCGCATGCTCGTGGCATAAAATCTAATTACGTTTACCTATTGGCCACAATGGCACCAATCTGTGATGGGTAGAACCCAATGTCGGCATGGGCGACTGACTGCAAGGTTATTTTTCTTTCATTGTTTGAAGCTTACAGACACCTCCACAGGGATCTCCGCACAGCCAAGACACTTTCATCTGGCCAAGGTTTGGGACAATCGCACTGTTTTTTTTATTTTATTTTATATTGTAAAGGGTCTCTCTCTTCAATTAATCTCATAGCCAAATCCTTCTTCGCTCTGCTGTACAGACCTCATGAAAGGAGACGGTTTCAAAAGAGCTTGGAATCAAGTCGGCTTTTTGCACTGAAAGGGAACAAAGGGGGATTTTGTCGTAGCGTAAACTGGGAACGTGGGGATGTAGCTCTGATTCTATCTCGATACAGATGTATTGGAATGGTTGATAGTAAAGGTTTAGAGCGACAGGGAATAACATTTATAGATTGATGGTATATAATCAGAGTCAGGGTTCCATTGATAGCACATCCCATTATTTTAAGAAGAGAATTCAATTCCCACTTCATTGCTTAAGTTCTTAGCTTGAGGGCACTCCTTCGGCCAAGAGAACACTTAATAACACTGCTATCATGAAGAATTGTGTGTATAGAATAATCTCTGACAGATTTGTAGTTTTTATGAAAAATAAAAGGTCGAAGCGTTTCATTAAAGTCAAAAAGTCCAAAAATTGGTTGATTGATTCCAGGCAACGTCTGCCTATTGGTCAAAGTGTCCTTGGGTGATATCCTAAGTAGTTCCCAGTGGAGGATTAGTGACGTGCAATGCAGCTCTGACCCTATTATGATCTAAAAGACTCAATGTGACAAAGTAAATTGCTTGGGAATGAGACAGATTGTGAAAAAAGTTCCTTAGGTTTATTTTGAGGAGAAACTTGGTTTTAAAACCCATTTGTACGTCATCGATATCCACCTATTAATTGATGCTGTAGGAGAACATGACATCAGAAAAACATGAGCATTATTTAACTAAATTAGGATCGTAAAATATCCTAGGGCAGGGATGGGCAACACAGCGGCCACAAAAATGTGATTGTATCTGATCCGATGCTTTGTCAGGTTTTAGTCATTTTTTGTGTTTTTGGAGTCCTTATGTGTGATTTTGTTATATTTTTTTGTGTTCTTGGTATACTTTTGTGTATTTTTCTGTCATTTTCCACATTTTTCATATTAATTTGTGCATTTTTGGAGTCACTCTGTATTTTTGTTGTTTTCTTCCTGTCATTTTGTGTCATTTTGTCACTTTGGAGCTATTCTGTAATGTGATGTTGTTTTGTGTGTTTTTGCAGTATTTCTGTTTGTTTAAGTGGTCATTGTGTCTGTATTTGTAGTCTTTTTATGTTTTCTATCATTGTATGTGTGTTTGTGTACTTTGTGCATTTGTGTACTTTGTGTATTATGTTGGGCTTTATATTCCTTCTAACTTCTTGAATTACAATTTTTGGGAATTTACTTTGGGGGGCTGCAAAAAATTAGACTGTTGCTAGTTGCCAATGTCTGTTCTATTATTGTTATGATGCAGAGGAACAGAGGATACCAATAACCACTGTCCCAATGTGCTAATAAAATCAGAAAGGTTAAATTCCAAAGGGAATCTTGATGAACTGGAATTAAAATTCACCTTAAAACATTTGAACAAAACATCTCAACTCTTCACGCTGTGTTCATTTGTTTCTAATAACAACTTCTCTCGCTCTCCTCCGAACAACCTCACATGTAATCAGTGTAATGTAACCTTGGAAGATGCAAACAAGGCTGTTGTGCCGTGGCGATTAATTCATTTCTCACTGGCGTTGCTTGACTGCGTGTGGAACGTAGTGAGATTAATTTGGTGAAATACTTGAATTTTATACTG
The DNA here is from genome assembly GCF_900634775.1 of Gouania willdenowi. NCBI lineage: Eukaryota > Metazoa > Chordata > Actinopteri > Blenniiformes > Gobiesocidae > Gouania > Gouania willdenowi. Next base: position 12,967,933 of record NC_041061.1, on the reverse strand, counting down.
AAAAATGTAAAATGAGGGATGTAACCAAGGTGTAAAGTGTTTCTCTCTCTGCCCAGAGCTGCTCACACAAACACACGCACACTCGAGAGTCAAAGTTGTTTAAAAGTCAAATAGATTGTAACAGGAACCAAAAGTGCACCCTGTTCCTTATTCCATGGGATTAGGTTTTGTGTAGAACAAAAGATACATGAATAATGTATTAGGCGCTGCAAGCATTGCGGTCAAACCTTTACAAGTGTTCGTCTCTGATTCAGTGTGTGAACCCCAGTATCAACTCTGAAAGGCAACACCTTTAAAGAGACTGTTAGCTTTCTTTAGAAGTAGGGTAAAGTGTACACAAATTATTAGGACTGTTTCTTTAACGTGTTATTTGCAATTAATTAATTACAGGAAAAATGTACGCACTAACAATGTAAAGCAGTTAATTGCATTTCTTTTTGTCCTTTGTTACATTACAGTAATTGGCTCCGCCCCTTTTGTTACATTACAGTAACTGAGTCCTCCCCTTTGTCATGTTACAGTAATTAGCTCCACCCCATTTGTTTCATCACAGTAATTAGCTCCACCCCATTTGTTTCATCACAGAAATTAGCTACGCCTCTTTTGTTACATTACATTAATTGACTCCACCCCTTTTGTTACGTTACAGTAGTTGACTCCTCCCAAATGTTACATTACAGAAATTTGCTCCGCCCTTTTTGTTACGTTACAGTAGTTAGCTCCTCCCAATTTGTTTCATCACAGTAATTAGCTCCACCCCATTTGTTTCATCACAGAAATTAGCTACGCCTCTTTTGTTACATTACATTAATTGACTCCACCCCTTTTGCTACGTTACAGTAATTGACTCCTCCCATTGTGTTATGTTACAGAAATTTGTTCCACTCCTTTTGTTACGTTACAGGTAATTGACTCCTCCCTTTTGTTACGTTTCAGTAATTGACTCCTCCCCTTTGTTACGTTTCAGTAATTGACTCCTCTCAGTTCTGTAGTGTGGCCTGTTAAGGTGAAGGTCTGGGTTAGGACGCACTCTGAAATCCACTTAACTATGCTTTTCATGCTGTTCTGAGAAGTAGCAACAGCAGCAACTCCTAAAATGAGAATTTTAATACAAAATAAGCTATGGAATAAAAATATATCGATATAGGTGATAATGACAAAATAGAAAACTCGATAGACAGTATATTTAATCTCGATATATTTCCCAGCTCTAGTTGCACATCAAAAACTACAATCAGTTTGGCCTGGAAATGAAAATGAAGCGTTTTTTTCCCCCATTTATTTGATGAAACATTTTCGCTGGTTTGAGAAAAACCAAATTATGCTACGACTGGGCTACATTGACACCTTTTTTTCTTCTTAAAGAAACGCACTAATAATGACTTCATCTTTTCTTTTTTTCTCCCCTCCTATGGACTATTTTATAAAAAGGTGCCAGTGTCCCAGGTCCCAGTAGTACCTATTACGGTTTCCTAGTAGTCATTAATCACAGACGAGTAAGCATTTCAACACAGTGTCCGCCCAGAGTTTCCAATAGCCATTCATTAACACTTTCCAGCGCCGTCTCTTTTTTTACCATCTGCTCCCTCATCTCACACCTGGACTCCATGGAGTTTGTCCTTATCTTGCTGACATACCTGCTTTTTGTTATTTCCACTGCCGTGTAGAAGGTGTAGACAAAGGGTGGCTTTTTATAGCATATGTCTACGGCAGAGCTAACCTTTTGCAAAAAGTTCTCGCTTTTTTTCTCTTTTTCTTTCTTTTATTAGACTAATCGCTTCTCACCGAACGCCTTTGAATGTTTCCAGCAGAAATGTGTTTACATGTTAAAGTTTGACACTGTCAACCCTCTTTCATTCATTTTATCTATCTTAGATTATAACTAGGTCTACCAGCAGCAGTGAGTCATCCGCTAGTGGTTTTTTTCCTTCTTGAAGCTGTCAAACAACATCACTCTTCTCCCAAAGATCTGTACAAACCCCTTTTATTTCAGTGCTGCTTTTTTTCACTTTGACAAGGAGAAATAATTTGTCAAACATCATGCATTAGTGTGGCCAGTGGGGATATTATACCCAATTATTCATGCTCTCTAAGATCTCTTAAGGGCTTTCCATTATAATTATTGATTTCTTTTTCGTCTCTCATTGTGTTTTTCTACATGAAATCGGAGCAAGGTCAGCTGCTAGTGAAGCCTCTGCAAAGCGAGAAGCTAATCTGCATAATATACTGTACATTAGGGTGGTTCACAACATTAGTTTTTACCAAATTTTGCCAGATGGATTCTTGCCTTGTTCACATTGACATTTTGACTCGTTCTGACTATTTTCAGGAATAGTGTTTGAACTGTTCTAATGTTCTTACTCATTTAGTATAAATACAGGGAGAGACTAATATATCGTTAAAGAATCTAATATCTGCGAAAGTTACGCATTAAAGAAAAATTACGTACCTTATATTGGCAACATTTTTGGTGTAGGTGTTCCGAATATCAATAGTCACAAGGAAAAATGCAATCTGGCAAAAAAAAATGTCATTTTTTTTTTTTTTTTTATACCATTACATTCTGAACCAACTTAGTATAGGTTGGTGTTTATGTGATCACAAAACTCAAAAATAAGCAACATGCTGTAATTTCTTTCTTGAGTTTTTTCTTCATTTCTAAATGTCTAAAATTCACATAAAATCATTAATCTTTAGATTGTACGGAAGAGGATTAGGGCCTACTTTTATGAAGAAAATAATTTTGGGCAAATCAAGAATAAAGTCCAAATTTTGAAAATAAAGTTAAAATATAATGTCGAGATTAAAGTAAAAAAACGAGATTAAAGTCGAAAATTCACCACATGACAACAAACAGCAGATCGTGGCCGTCTACAAAATGTTGTGTATTGATGAATGCGTGAAACCAGGGCCGACCTACCCGACAGGCAACACAGTCGGCCGCCTGGGGCGCCATCTGCTGGAGGGGCGCCATACTGCACCCACCCCCAAATAATAATAATAATAATAATAATAATTTAAAAAGATATAATAAACGTGAAACACACCCTTTACAATCATTGTACTTGTTTTCTCTTCATTAAATATTAATATTATTAATCTGCAACTATACCAGCTGATCTTCTACCCATATTTAGGCATATTTATATTTATTTTATTTTAATTCTTGTTCTATTCTATATAATTCAATTGTTGTTTGCACTTTGTGTTCTTTGGTTTTAATATTTGTGTTACTGACTAATAAAACCAACTTATATATATATATATATATATATATATATATATATATATTTTTTTTTTTTTTTTTTTTTTTGCATTGCTTTTGGATTTTGCGCCATTGTTGTTGTTGTTCCCTAAGGACATATTGTTTTATACTGTATTATTCTAATTTTTAAAATAGGTTGTTGCATCTCAGAATTGTATCAGTTTGTCTTAAATAAAAATAAAATAAATAATAATGTGTATACACTGTGTATAGGAGGGGAGGGGGGTTAAAGTCCACTCTTGCCTCGGGCACCAAAGGACCTAAAGCCGGCCCTGCATTAAACTATACTTCAAAGTTGGGTTTAATAACAAAGAGATTATTTCTCTTTTAACTCAAACACGGCATCAATTTAAAAAATAGATTAGATTAGATTAGATTAGATTAGATTAGATTAGGGCCAGTTTTGATGGAGACTGTTGTCGTATATCAGGGGTGTCAAACTAATTTCAGTCAAGGGGCCAAATACGGACCAGTTTAAATGGGCCTCAGATTATAGGTGTGTAGAAGAATGAGTTATTATTAATGGGTTATATAACTAAGAATATTAATTATGATTATTAATATTACTTCAAATTTTGCGGGGTGCCACTCCTGTTAACAGGAGAAATATGTCTAAGTTTTTAGACTAAACTCATCAGTGTGAAACCAGGGGAAAGTGAATTCTAACAGCAACATCTACACCATAATCACAGCTTTAATGAATCAGAGGAATCAAAGATTATGTTTAACCTTTTATTCAAAAGTCAACAATTAACACAGTCAAAATATCAATTGAAATGGGATAATTAAATCATGATAAAATGCATTTCTAGGCTAATAAAAGTGAGGATTATATGTAATAAAGTGAAATCACTATCCTAGGAGAATGCTAGTCTACTAAATATTGAATAAAAATGCAGGATACATATTCGAATAAGATGATCATAAAATCAAAGAATAAAATCATAAAGAGAGCTCATAAAACAAAGAGAGGAAGACAGTCAGGGGAGACGAACAGACATGAATGAGATGAACTGTGTGTGAAACATGTTGAGTGTGTGTAAGCGTGTAGTTATGGAAGTATGTACTGTATGTGATCTATTGTGGATGAAGTTTGCTGATGAAAGTTCATTCAGGTACCTTGAAGATGATGTCAGGGTTAGACCTGGAGGTTCTGTTTGAAGCAATACAGCAGGACGTGCCACCGTTGAGTTCTGTTGCGTTTCAACAGCGTATAACCCCTTCAGCCGATCCAGGCGGTTCTGGCCTTCGCAGCTGGGTTAGAGAATGGCTCGTGGCTTACCACAGTGGGTCGCAGGCCGGGCTTCTTTCGGCTGTTACGCACGTCACTAGATGCTGGATTCGTCCGAACCAAGCAGATGTTGATTCCAAAAATCTAACTGTTTCAACTAAAAATAAAATTAAATAAATGAAAAGGTGGGGAGGGAAACGCGTTGAGTATGAAACGCCAGCGTCCCAAAACTGAAGTTAGGAGCAGCTTTCTTCCTTTTAAAAGCTTATCTTTGGGGTGTGTATTTGTCTGGGGTGTGTGTTTATGTGAGACAAAGACAAACAGGAGGGATGATTCCTAGATTTACACATAAACCATAATAATGAGTTCAGCATATTCAAATAATCTTTTCAACATCATATCTTGAAATATCATGTATTATGAAAGAGTTTGATACCAAACACGACTGGAAAATAGCCTAGGATCACTTTAGGAACCGGTTAATGAATTTTACTTGTAAAAACTCATAAACATAAATGTCAAAAATCATGTTATGCCTCTTCTTTACTATATGGTTGCAGTTGATACCTCAAACTAACTTTTGTGATGTTTTCTGGTATTTTAAGCACTTTTTAAATGATGGAACATTTAAAATAGCATTCTGTGGGTATAAAATTATCTGAAAAGAGTGGAATAGGACAGACAATATTTGCAATTTCAATTTCTGTAGAAACCATTCCAATAATGTTTTCATTTGTAACTTTTCAAACAATACAATTTCTTTGTTCTCCCTTCTTCACTGGGACACATCTCAGAGCAGAGGCCTGGAAAGTGTCCTTCTGTGACATCTCACCACAGGGGGTCAAAGGGTCATTGGGACAGTTCTGTGATCTTACAGCATCCCAAAAGTATCTGTTTGTAAAGGAGGGAGAAGACGGATGTTCTTCCCCGTGTGGAGTCGTAAAAAGAGTTCGTACTGAATATTTCAAAGAGTTGGGTCAGTCTTTTCGGCTACTTTATTGGGTTCAAAGGCCGCATAGTGGGGTTAGCTATGCACCTCAAAGTTGCGGGGGCAGTTATTGTGTAAACAGTTCGTGATAAAGAAACAGGCTCCTTGGTTAATTCCTGCGAGGAAGAGGGTCTTTAGGCTTGATGTAGTTTGGTTCCCTACAGGTGGGAAAATAAGAAAAATCAACATGAATGTGCCTTTGTTTGCACTTCCATGTTTAAATCATATCTAAACATAAAATTTGTGAGCATATCAGTCCCTGCAGGATATTTGCCTAAATTTACCTGATTTTGGGAATTTGGGGACATTTCGTAGAATAATTTGAGGAAAATTTGCTAGATTTGGGAAAAAAATGTAGTTATTTCAACAATTTGCGATAAAAAAAAAAAAAAAAAAAAAAAGACTTTCATCATGTGATATAAGAAGTGAAAAATTAAGTTCTGCAAATATTGTTGATTTTAATTACATTTTTGTATTCGGAGGGGCTGAGATATCTACAACTGATTTAGTTGGTAATTGACAAAATGTTTCATGTTTTCGAGAGGGCCCAATTTGATGCTCTCTCACGGGCCGGATTGAGTTTGACACTTGTTGTATTGTATATGGTGTATATGTGTTGTATATGGTGAATTGGCCCTCTCGTCCATTTCCATAGATTTTAATTAATTAGCAAGCCTTTTGACTTTTATTACAATATTGTATTTTGAGTTTATTTTCCAAAATAACTTTATTCTCAACATTTTGACTTTATCCTCTATTAAAATTGGCCCTAATCCGCTTCCGTAAGATTGACTTTCAAGTTGCCACCTTTTAAAAAAAAAAAAATCACTGATCTATTAGCAAAAAACAATAATTGCACTTTTTATACTTCTTAAGTTGCAAGAAGCTCAGTGATTAAAAACATGCCTGTTGCCTTAAAACAATTTAACCCGTGTAAGTCATTTTTATTTTGCCTCCTGAAATCATTCTCATTCCCTGCCAAACCTCGAGCAAGTCTTTCCACATATGACTACACAAAGCACTTTATTGTTCTTGCTTCGCCGTGAAAAAAAGTGCATCAGGCATGCCAAGGAAGGCCCTAAAGCCTGACAACAAAAACCTGATTGATCTAACAGCTCCAGTCTCCTCATTTATATGCAACGCAGAGGAAACAAACTTTCTTCAAAAAGCTATTTGGCTACAATTACAGTGAACCTTCCACCTCCGCAGCACCTCACCTAATATCAATCAGCTGAAGGGGGATAACCCAAAGTGCTGATCAGCAGATAAAATGGGAGATCCCTCCTACTCAGCTTTAGCTTGTGTCATACAGGACATTAACCCAGAGAGTTAGATTTCCCCTGACAGCAGCCTAAACAAAATGATTGCTAATCATTTGTCATGTGCTTCCTGGAAGAGTTTGAGTCTGCATCGATTAAAGAGAAAGAGAGAGAGAGAGAGAGAGAGCATGGGCGAGTGCAGCTACAGTATCTGATGCAGATACAGATACAGGAGGTGAGTGATTGACTGCTGTGGCGAGGTCATGTAAGGATAATATGGCCTTATTACGTACAATGACACTGCATGTGTTGTTAAGTACGGGCTGCATGTAGGAGAATGTTCTGAATGAATATTTTAATCATTTTTAATATTTAGTGGTTTAGAGTTGTTCAACTCCTGGATGGAGATGAACAAATCTAACACAGTTAGTTCAATAATTCATAACTTGTTAACTTTAATCTACGGTGCTTTCCCTCTCAGACAATAGAATATGACCAAAATAAAGACAGACAAAGATGACTTTTACACACTGTACCAGTGCACAAAAAAAGAAGAGGTTGATATATCAGGATTTCAAAATAAAATGTGAAAATAAGTGATGAACTAGTTGTACCTGTATATGTTTTTATGAGAATAATGTAGAAAAAGTAGCACTGGATTATGATTGAGCTCACAACTATTACAAGATTTGGCTAAACTACAACATAATACAGACAAAATAAACAAACTATGGTAATTGAAGAAAGTAAATGAAAAAAAAAGCAGCAAAACAAAGGAAATACAAATAAAGAAATATCAAATAAACCTTGAGTGTGATTGTGCATGTATATTGTTGGTGTGTGTTTTGTTTTCTTTGTGTGTCTCTGTTTTGTGTGTGTGTGTGTGTGTGTGTGTGTGTGTGTGTGTGTGTGTGTGTGTGTGTGTGTGTGTGTGTGTGTGTGTGTGTGTGTGTGTGTGTGTGTGTGTGTGTGTGTGTGTGTGTGTGTGTGTGTGTGTGTGTGTGTGTGTGTGTGTAGTTGATTTGTGTATTATTCTTTCAGTTTGTGTATTTTTGTACTTTTGAGAGAATTTTCCTTTAGTTTTGTATATTTCTTTTTTTTTGTATAATTGAAGAAAGTAAGTGGACCAAAAAGAAGCAAAACAAAGAAAATACAAATTAAAGAAATATGTGCATGCGTATTGTTGGTGTGTATGTATGTGTTCTGTTGTCATTTTGTTCGTTTCAGTTTTTTTTTTTTTGTATGTGTGGAGTTGAGTTGTGTATTTTTCTTTAAGTTTGATTTGTATGTACATACTTTTTATTTTGTATAAATCTGTTGTTGATTAGTATGTTTTTGTGTAGTTCCCCCCCTCCCCCCCGCTGTCATCTTGTGTTAATATTGTCATTGTTGTTTATGTGTTTTTGTATATTAACACACGCCAATTGTAACAAAGACGTCACAGATTCGCGTAAGATATTAATGTAAATAAAACTTAAGCTGGAACAAAACCTTTGTAACTAGTCTAACAAAATAAAATAATATTGAGATGCTAGGGCTGAGGAAGTTAAACACAATTATGGTAGAACTTTTGACTCCGCCTCCTGCTGTACAAACAGACGTTTGCAGTTTTAAATGAAAGAGGACATAAAAAAAAAAAAAAAAAAAACGTAAATTTAAACCATTCATACCAAGTTTACGGGGCTGAATTATTCAAATTTTGGGGTTTACGTGTGAATGTGAATGGCTAAAGATAATTTGAATACATTTGAAACAAAGAAATGAAATAAACTAATTGTAGTGTGAAACAAAAACAAATCAATGTATAATTCCCAAAAAGTGCTTTGTCTGCTGAAAAAATTGAATACCAAACTTGACCATTATCAACCCAATTAAGTTTAAGATGATGAACAAGAGCTTAAACTATACTGGGCAATGCATATAAACTATATTTAAAAACACATTCTATAACGACTTTTTAATGACGTAGGATTTGGGAATATTAGCAGAACAAATATGACTGTTACATATCCCTGGTTGAGGAACTTTACCGGTAGTTTGTGGATATAATCTGCTACTATAGATCACATGACATATGCACAGGAAAATGGCAATACAAAGACTTGTGTATCAATAATTTAAAAGTCCCATACCAGTACTGTGGGTTCAGAGGTTGTGTACTTTCTTTGCTTTTAGATGGCAAATGGTATAGTCACTTGGAAAACCTTGAATTTCGGAATCGTTGTGTAACTGTCAGTTGGTTTGGGTCCTAAAGATGTGTGGTGACCTTTAGGTGAGTTTGGAGTTGTACTTTTACTTTATTCATAGAACGTGAGAGTTCCAAAGCCTGGATAGCATTGAGTTAGAGACTTCCTAGGCAGAGTAGAGGGAGAGATTGTATGACGTTGTTTTCTTTGAATCTGCAATACTTGGTAACGAGGGGTTTTAGTGTTTCCAAGGTCTCAGAGGTTGAGGTCAAATGTGAGAACATTCTGTTTGCAAAAGGGAAAGTATTGGTTTTATTATACTCTAGTTGTGTTTCTGCTTGGTATTACTGTCGTTACTGAAAAGGGATTGTTACATTCTGATACAGGAAAACAATTGGTAGTTTCACAAAATGAAACGCAAAGTCAGCAGAGACGTACATTTCTAATATTTCTTGATGAGGAGGAACTCCAAAGTAAACACCCCCGTGGCCACATGAAGAATGGCACAGTCATTACTCATATCCTGGAACCAAAATGAATATGCCACTCTGTGGGTGCAGGAGTGATGAAGGTCCTGGATGTTTGGACTATATACCGAAGAGAAACCAACCCTACTTGCCAAATTCGACGATAAATATCAAAGATTCTGCCAACTGAACTTCAAAAGGAATATTGGAATTGCCATCAGGCTGATGCATTGTCAAATAAAGGCAGGGAACAGCTGGTGGCCTTTTCTAAAATAATCCAGCTCTTGATGGTTTTGAGATTCTCTGAATGGGTATAAAACAACACTTAAGCGTTTTTCTTTATATCTCCACATGGTATGTTTCCTGTAGGGATTTCAATTATCTGGCCATATTTCTGGCTGTGTGTATGCTTAGAATGCAAGATGCAAAACCTTCAACAAGTTTGGGTGAACCAATGATTGGTGTTTGGATTACTGCTATTACCTCACAGTAATGAAACATGTCAATGGACTGTTTGCCTTCAATGGCGCGTCTTTCCCATTTTGAGCAGAAATAGCAAGAATATTTAAAGGCATTGTGGGTTCATGGTTTGAGTGGGTGTGAAGGAAGGGTTGGGTGAAGGCCCCATTGTTTTGTTTTTTTTACTGAAAAATGAATATATCTTCAGTCCCTTCAGAGGGCTCACAGCGACAGAGGACATGTTTTCTTTCTGTACGAATCAGCCTCTGTGATACACAGGGAATCTGTTATTTTCTACCCCTGACTGTTGTTTATGGGGAAGCGAGTGTCAAAAAACGGCTTCAATCTCAAAAGGGGGATTAATGGAAGTATCTATTCCAACTGTGCGATGTATAAGAATTTCAAATTTGTTGGTGTGATTCGGAATGTCAAGTTTTACCTTTTGATGTGCTAAAGGGAAAAATGTATGCCCCATTCAACACAAAGAAAACACCTGGAACTCTCAGCTGAATATAGCTATTAATAAATCATATAAGCACACTGAGATGTGAGGTATACAACCTGGTTACTATTCATTTGGAAAAGGCTGGGATTCTTTTTTTTTTTTTTTTTTTTTTAGGATTCATATGAAAGAAGAATGTCAGGCATTTTTGTTACCCAAAGTTTACACAAAGAAACTAGAAAAAAAAAAACAAAAGAATAGAAATGTTTTTTATTCATTTTATTCATTCCAAACTCATATTTCAAGATTGCAATGTAATTTGCAATGGTAGGCACTGGGCTAACACCGAGCTGCCCATGTGCAAAAACAGAAACTACAACCCCCACAATCCTTTGTTTATCTTATTAATGCTCATCATTTTTGAAGCGTTTCTTGAATAATATGTTATGGTTTCATTTATTCAGATTTTTATTTATTATTTTTTTTAGAAATTTTACTTTAAATTTTACTTTGATCGCTTTCATGTGAGCGCTTTGGCAGTAAAACATGTCATGAGATCAAAGTACATTTCAAAGTACATTCTCTAAAGAAATAAGTCATCTGAATAAATGAAGCATTAACATATTATTTCAGAAAAGAAGACGAAATGAATTTGCTGGAGATATATTGTTTCTCAAATAAACTGAATATCACCTTACCTATCTAATTAACATAGTATTTAGTAGGGGTGTCCAGATCTGATAATGATATTGGATATCGGACTGCATCTAAAATTTCCGATATATATTATATGTATTCAATTGTAGAATACTGTAGATATTATTATTATGTAACCAATTGGTTAATAAAAACCTTGCCTGCAAGATAAATTCTCTTGGTGTTCGCAAACACCAGAATCCATCTTGTGCTGTTCCCGCCTTTGCCTTTCGAATCCAAACCGATACGGTTCAAACCAATCATGAGGCAGTGTTGTGGTTTAGGGCGGGATATCTGGGTATGACGAAGGCAAAAGCATTTTTGGACAGTAAAGACGGCAAAGCGAAGTCTTGTTGTTGTTGTAGCAGCGTCTCTGCGGCGCATGCCGATGACGACATCATTTGTTACCGTGTGATTGGCTAAAACAAATCATGGTGGACAGGCGCTTTGCCCAATCAGCTTCAAGCCTTCTGTTCATGTCCCTCCCACATCAATCTGGCTCAGGTTACGTCAATAATAAATGGGTCAGTTTTTTCCTCATACCTACTGTTGCTGACAATTGTTCTCTGTTTGAGTAACATCACTTGATCAAGCCTTTCCTAACATTCCACACTACAAAATAAGTCATAAAAGTATGTATGATTCGTGCTGATATCGGATCCGATCGGTCAATAAGCAGGGCTGCAATATCGGCATCTTATCGGAAGTGAAAAAGTTGTATCGGGACATCCGTAGTTTTTAGTGCCAACTCACGTTAAAGTTTAGCTACTAAAACATGCTATTGTAACTCTTGTTTTGTCCTTTATACCTGCTTATCCTATATACATGTAGCGGGGTATACTGGAACTTATCCCAGCAGACATTGGGTGTCACAAATTGTAGGTATATATTAATTCAACTCTAAATGAGTTATAGCAAAATCTTATTCAAAAGTATTAAATGCTGCTGTTGTCAGACTCCGTTTTTTAAGGTTTTATCTTTGATTTTGTTATTATTCAAGCGTTTTAGCATGCAGTCCTTTTCTTGTTATTTTACACAACATAGCTTAGTGATGCAAAATAGCTATTTTCTGCTACACAAGCTCTATTTAGTGCCAGAACGTCAACTTTTTCTTGTACTCAAAAAAGTTTCTATCCCTTAAGGACATCTTGGTTGTTTCCAATTGTATTTCTATACCTGTAAAAAGTAAGAAAAATGTCCTAAAAATAAAAATAATGTACATTAAATAAATCTGCGCCTTCCACAGATGAGTTTTTATTGGTAGTGACCAATGGAACTTTTAGTCAAGCCATCACAGTTCATCTTATACCCATCGCTATCATCTTAATATTTAACATATGTATTCATACAAAGTATAAGACTTTACTTTGTATATTGAACATTGACATGACACTCTTTGAATGACATGAATTCAGTTGAAAGCATTCAAATGATTCAATAAATATGTTCCACATTCTCCCGAGATATATAAACTCAGTGTTAACAATTCATCCTTTCTTACATTTTCACGTGTGATGTCAACCTGAGAGCCATTAGATGTAACTCGAGTTAACAATCCCCAGGTTTGCCTTGCTCATTGTCTTCATTTTACCTTCAAGACATTGAATTTCGGAAGGAACACAAAGGGAGAGACTGAGAAACTACTCCAAGGCAACGACTCAGGGTTTTATTGAAATGATCAGATAGCAAACTTGGTATCAGAGGTAAGGATCATTTTTGACAAGAGGAAATGCAGTAACACTCTGATGGTTTCAGTCGATGCTACTTCTGAACGTGATTTGTACCACATTTTTATAATTCTATATTTCATATTCTCATAAACTTTAGTTTAACAAGTTCCTTCTCTTGGATTCACTCACCAATAGAAGGCATGCACACATAGGTCTCATTGTTGTTGTCATAATTTCATCTAAAAATAGCACTAAATCCATCCAATGTTAAACGGGGCACTTAATACATACATTGTGTTTTATATAAATATAAAAACAAACAGTAACACTTTACTTGAATTTGGTGTTCGCTAAATTATGACACCTTTGGAGCTATGTTGGCATTTTTTGGGTTAGGTGGAGGGATTTAGTGGGGTTAAGTAGGGTTAGGGATTAGGGCTGACATGGGCAAATTGCGGCCTGGGGGCCACATGTGTCCCTCTGTGTAGTTTTTTGCGGGCCCCAAAGCAAATCTCCAACAATTGTAATTCAAGAAGTTGGAAGGAATGTAAAACCCAACATAATACACAAAAGAACTCCCAAAGCACACAAATCTACAGCAAAATGCACAAATTAAACGAAAACACACAAAAGACCGAGACAGCTATCACTTAAACAAACAAAATCACTGCAAAAACATGCCAAAAACATCAACAAATTACAGGATAGACACACAGTGTCAACAAAATTACAGGAAAATATAGAAGAAACAACAAAAATACAGAATGCGACCCCAAAAACACACGAATCAAAAAGAAAACAAAAAAATAACAAAAGCACAACCGAAAAAGATGAAACCCTTTTGTCCCGCTGTATTAATGTTCTGATTGGTCATTATTCGTGTTATTTTGTGGTCCATCCCTGGGTTAGGGTAACCAAGGACACATAATGTCAGCCTTTATGTATAAAAATTCAAGTAAAGTGTTACCAAACAAACAAACAAAAATACTGGCACCATATACCTTCTTTTTTTTCCCAAAACTTCAAGCCTCTCTTTTTCAACCTTTCCTGCTCTGTTCCCAATTCCACAGCCGATGTAACATTCGACCCAGTTTCAGCAAGTTTCTCTACTGGGACGCAACCCAGAAGTGTCATCTAGAAGAACCAGAATAATAAGGCCCTTAACTTTGAAAAAAAAGAAGCATGCAATACCCTGTTTATGCTTCCCAGATAAATACACAAGGAAAGTGTAGAGGGTGTTTTGTTTTTTTTTCGCTTTTGAAACTGGAGCTTGCAATCATCGTCATGCATTAATTCAATCAGTCATTGAGACACAGATTCAGACAGGATGCGCACAGTGTAATCCACGTTCTGCTTTTAAAAGCTGATAACGCGCACCCTGCCACTCAGACGCTGGTTTAGTTCCAAACTGACAGCCAACTGATTCATTCCACCCTCAGGAATACAATTAGTACTATGTCATGACGTTACGAGAGGCTTGAATGGAGCCTCACTATCCCACGTAATCACAGTGCGGCTTGCGAAACCAACAGTTGACTTGAAAATCTGGATCACAGCCAACCTGATTACATTTTCCTAACTTTCCTTCAAAGTGCTGGTAGCAGTCATGCCAGGACCAGTCTCTCAGGGATATTCAATGTTTTCAGAGAAATTAGATGAGTACATATTGTCTCTGAGGTGAACTTCGACAAGCATAATTACAGCGAGTCTAATTATAGGACTTCTCATACGGATTGTGTGCTTATAAATAAAAGCTTTAGTCACAGAAAGTCATTGAATTTGAAAAATATGTGGTATTATTTCACTCTGTGGCACAAACACAGCTCATATTTATAGGCTTAAAATCCTCTGAATTAGAAGAACTATCGGTAATTACTAAGAACCCTCTCAAACTTAATACCTGAAAAACGAATGTTTTTTTCCTATTTTGTTTGAAAAAAAGAATAAACTTGCAGTATACATACAGCGGTTGCCGTTTTCAGTTCCGTTCAAAATGCATTAAAACTTTTGCTCATTTGATGATTGTCAATATCATACAGATAATTATACCCATGGGGGAGGCTTCGGTTATTCTCGAGAACCCCTGAAGGCGAACGGAATACATTTAAGCAGCTCTAATGTACAGTATATAATAATGATCACAGTGCATGCAGTGGCATCTGTTTCATGGCTGACAAAGCCAAAACACTCTTATTATAAAACGACACTTCAGGTATTGTTCGATTTATAAGAAAAAGTTAGATTTTCTCATCTTTGAAAATGAGTGCAGATCATTCTGAGCTCGACCTGAACCCGTCAAATTTCATTTAAAAATCTTTTTTTTTTTCTCGTACAAATGACATTTTAACATTTTTTTTTTTTTAGTGGTAAGCCCGCTTTTATTATTTAACTGTTAATGTCAACAGAAGAGATCTGTGCACACGTCAAACACAAACAGGTGTGCGGTGCGCGCAAGGGACCCAGTAGATCTTCTTACATAATCCAGGCATCAAAGCTAAGTTCTTGTGCAGAAAAAGGATTGTATCAACGGTGGATGGCTTTAAGGTTCTCCTTCTCTGGTCAATGGTCCTGCCTTCAACACTGAAACTGTGCTTACTTCTAATGCGGCTGGCCGCAATAGCAAGAATGCTGCGCGCAAGGAATATATGTGACTGAATCCGACCCAAACCCAGCCGGTAGTTCTAAATATCTGTCCAGACCCAACGGGTCGGCAGAAGTGTAAAGTACTGATATATCCTACTCAAGTTGAAGTACAGTTATTTGATTGAAATTGTAAAGTACAAGTAAGTCCTCCATAAAATACTCAAGTACAAGTAAAAAATTGCTTAATTAAATAGTACTCAAAGTAAAAGTTACTAATTACCTTCAATCCCCATGTTTATTATTGGTAATAAACCTTGCCACGGTTCCCTTGCATACTGTAAACAGCTTATGTATTTATACAACTTAAAAAGGAAATCTTGCACAATTGGAAAGGCATTTGTATAAAATAAATGGTTTGTTACAATGTACAATTATTTAAAAAAAAAAAAAAAACTATAATGAATTTAATTAAAAATTCTCAGGCTTTAAGAAAAACTAAATTTATCAACATTAACGAGTTTTGGCGCTGTGTATTACGTTTAATCTGATTGGTCGGCTGTGATGTGATGCATTTGATTGTTGTCTGGTCATATCATTTTTTTTTGTAGTTTCACATTTTAAAATCATTTTAAAACAAAAAATTATGATTTACTGAGTTATGGTTGGATGTAGAAATGTAACAAACTACTTTACTTCTTTTAAAACGTACTTAATTGCAAGTGAAATGACTGATTTGTAAAAAGTACAAGTACCCCTAAAAGCAACTCAATCACAGTAACGTGAGTACTTGTAATCCATTACTTTCACCTCTGCGGGTCGCGTCAGGTTCAGACACATATCGTCAGGCTTCGGTTGTGCATCCATCCTCTACTTTGAAAGTATTGACCTCAGGTACAAAAATCACAAAAGGTCAAACCTTTTTCCAACTATAATTTCCTGAAATTTATTCTCAGTAAAACTGCGTACGTACTTAAATTAAATTCTGTAGTTGAGCGTGTGAAGTGATGCGACAGAGTTGCACGGAAATCTACCAAGGAGAATAGAAAAGAAGTCGCTCTCGTGTTAGAATAAAGCATTTTACTGTTTTTCCGACTTCTGCATCTCCGAAGTCGCGGTTTGACGAGAAGATAATTAAATGTTTCGAAGCCTCCTAAAATAACGAACACCACCCTTGCAAAAAGAAAAGCCACATTTCGCTATGGTAAAAAATTCAGAATGCTAGGATGAAAGTCAATTTCCCCGTGAAATGGTGTTGCTGATTGCAGACTTTTTGAGCACAAAGCAATGGAGATACCAGCAGGAAGTGGAGGGAAATTGGAGCAAGCTTTTCCTCAGATTCCCGGCCAATGCTTTCCCCTTTCGCCAAGAGCCTCTTTTTTTTTTAAAAACATTACTGATGCTCTATGATTAGATCTTTGTTTTTACTGTAAAAAAGCCCACACACACAAATGCTCTCATTAAATTGGAGTTTTGAGACGATTGGAGTGGGTAGGATGGCAAAAGAAGGAGGCAAAGCTAAATTTAATCTCTGGTAAAGAAAGTGAATCCATCATCAAGACACTCAAGATCTGTTTTTCTTGGCGATTGACTGCAGCTCTAGACGTAAGCATGCGTGTTTAAAAAGTGTAACGCGCACCCTCTTGATAAACTGTCAATTGTTGACTTGTCGAGATCCGCAAAGTGAGTCCATGTGTTTCGGCTGCATCGGCCTTGTGGCTTTGATCTATAGCGAAAAACGCCGCGTATGTAAGCTCCCGGATTGTTATTTCCCTGGGGATCCGGCCAGTGGGGACAGCAGAATCCAGTGGGCTAAAAATATATTTGTGAAAGGCGATTACAGGTATAAAGTCTGATGTGAAGAGTGGAAAGGCTTTGAAATGCTAAATTAGTGTCAGCCTGTCACGGATGCTGCTCAGGAATCGGATGATTGTCATCTTCTCCGATTTGCCCCATTTCACTTGCAAATACGCTGACACACACACACATATATATATATATATAGATATATATATATATGTGTATACATATATAAAGCAAACACTCAATCTGACTTATTGCAATACAAAAGTTTTAGCCAGGACAAGTTTTTACAGAATAGCAATTAATCTGTTAATATCAATACAGTTTCATGGCTGAGGTTAAAAAGGCAATTTCAATTCATTAGCTTCTTCTCAGGATTTTCAACCTTGGGGTGGCGAGACACTGGGAGGGGGGGGCTCGTCAGATGACTTCAAGAAACTGAGAATATTTTTTGCTTATTTTTTAGCCTTTTTCTGCAACTACACCAAACCTGCCATTTTTCGACCTGTTTTTATCACTTTTTCTTGCCATATTTTTGCTCCCCTTAATGCATTTGTGCTACGTTACTCCCATTTCTGCCACTTTTCCATTAAATTTCAATGCCTTTTCTGCACATTTTATCCACTTTCAAGACTTCTCCACTTAATGTTGCATATGTTGACCATTTATTGTCACTTTGTACCTCTTTTCACCATATTTCATGCTTATTTTTTTGCCAATTTAACCACGTTCACGATTTGTCATGCTTATTATTTGCCAGTTTAAACTAATTGTTCCTACTTTCCTCTGTCACCTTTAAGCCAATATTGACACTTTGAACCCTTTTTGCCACTTTTTCTTTCCATTTCTGGCCACTCTAATTTGCTATTGTTTTTTAAAAATCCAATTTCCATCATTTTTGGTCACTTTTAACCCATTTTATTTCTGATTAAAACAAACATTTACATCTTTAAGATGACTATATACTATGGCACAAATAATGAAAAACTTCCTGGACAACAGTGAATATTATTGAGATAAATAAATACATGTGGTTATCACAGATAATTTTGCTGATTTTATGGATGGGCCCCAAAAAGTGCATACGCTAAAGCTAAAATCCTCTACAGGTAATGAGTGTTTGCCTTTTATCTGTGTTGCTTTCACCCAAAATTCCAATTTTATTTCCTGTCAACCTTTGAAACGATCACTGCCCTTATCAGCTCAGCCTCTACCTTCTTTCAGTGTCCCACAGTCTCTTGATTAAAACTAGCCTGCAACACAAAGCACAAACCTTTACTCCTTTTTCTATGTGACCTTTTTTTTAGGTGACTAACATTCAAGGTGGACATACATACCAGCGTGGGGAACAATCCTTCAAGATGGTGGTTGATACGGGACATGCCGTGTGGTCGGAGGAGCAGGTACCAGGTCATCTGTATTTGTGCCTAATATGATTATTGTTGTGCTGGCATTTGTTATTCAAAGAAGCAGCCCACTGCCATCCCTCAGGGAAAATGGGGGACATTGTAGAGACACAATTCCACTGCAGTGATTAATAAGGGATACATTATTACTTCCACCAAGGAGGTAATATTTTCCCCTGCGTTTGTTTGTTTGTTTGTTAGAATTACGTCTAAAGTGCTTAACAGATTTTGACAAAAAGCAAAGATAGACCTTAGGCCATGGAGGATTCCACTAAATGTTGATCAATATACTATTATGGATCAGTTGCAAAAATCCCTATCTCTTATTGTTGGCAAAAATTCAAGAACTCCTCATTGACCAATCTTAATGAAATTGGACTCGGTTATCTTGGGTTGGTAGTTCAATAACCCTACCAAATTTGATCCGGATCTGATCCTAATTGCACAATTGATCGCAATTTTTTTTTTTTTTTTAAAATGGAGGTGCCCATACATTTTGATCAAATGTATGATTATTAAAGGGGATATAAATTTATTTCAACTATTTATGGTGCCATGATCAGGATTACTGATCCTGATAACTGCCATTATCTGACAAAGGGAGGAAGAAAAAAATCGATTCGGTGATATATCGCGATATTTCACAGCACGATTATTGTATCGATCCAAAAAAATGTCAAAGATCAATTTTTTTTTTTTATTAGGTTTTTTAACCAAAAAGACATGTAATTGCGCTAACACATGCATAGCATGTAAACGCCCAGGCACTAGGTGTCAGTGAACCACATAAGATATTGTTAAACTACGTCACTCCTCAATGCATTATAGCTTTAAAGTTGATTTCACTTTATTTTCATAAAACATGCTGGGCACTTTATAGATTACAGAATCAAAATATGTTCTTGGAGAGAAACTTTTTTTGAAATTTTTTTTAAAATGTATATAGTTTTTTATATTGGTACTTGAATTACTACCATTTACTTGTTTCTCACAAGTGAATAAAAAAAAGAAAGAAATTGTATTTCATACCATTTTTTACAATTTTTAATTATTGATATTGCGATATATATCCTGTTTATTGTTTAGTATCGGGATATATCGGGATATTGTGACATGCAAATCTTGTATCGTATCGTCAGATTGATGGCAAAGCACACCCCTAATCAACTGTATATATATATATATATATATATATATATATATATATATATATATATATATACAGTATCAAAAGAAAAAAGGGTTTTCAATACTCAGGCCATTGAGGTCAAACATGACCTGTAATCATAAGATGGAAAAATATCTTGAACTGGCAACATTCTAATGAAGAGTGATAAATACATTTTGTGACATACACAACCCAACTCAAGCTGCCATAATAAAAGATTTAATGGGTGGTGCATATTAAGCTATGTTTAACAAAGTGTCAGGCGAGCTCCTGACAGCCACTTGGTTTGTGGTGATAGGTTTCAAAGCAGGAAGAGACATCAATCACTGTCTGGCCGTGATTGGTTGTTTGCGTGTGCGGCGGCGGTGGCTCTCCATCCTCAAGCGAGGTTGGCTGATTGCTCTCTCTGCGTTTCTACATTCATTGCAGCGACCTGACACCATGTTACACACCCAATGCTGAGTGTGGAAATGTCTTATTTACACTTGGCTGGGCCAGGCCTCCCGCACATGCAATATCATTTGGAGCGTCCGGAAGCTGAATTGGCTGGTTTGTATAGGTGTATAGGTTTAGTCGTCTGGTTATTGCCTCCCTCGGTGCATTTGTGGATTTATTCTGAGATAGGTTAGATGGAAGAGTGCTGGTTTGTTTGTTGTTTGTTGTTTTTTTTTGTTTTTTCCAGGCCTGCCTGTCTTTTAGCACTGCTGTGACGCGAGCTGACTGACAAGTGGTTAAGATGTGTCTTTGTGCTTATCAAAAAGTTGGCACATCAGGGCGAAAAAGCTTTGCTCTCTTTCTGCTTTAAAGCCAACGCAGATTTCTCCTTTCAGAGATACAACAAGAGCTGAAAGCTCAGTATTAAAATAGCAACCTCTGCACCAACATTTTTGGAACTCAATATCATATCCTTTAATGTTGGTGGTTCTCAACCTTTTCAGACCGCGACCCCCAAAATAAAGGTGCCAGATACCCGGGGACTCCCACTGTAGCTGAAGGTGGTTGAACACAGACATTGAAGATCAGGGGAATAAAGGAGAGAGCTATTTAGGGTCCATCCATAAAGTCAGCAAAATGATGGTCCATTGTTCTATCAATCTGTGATAACCACATTTATTTATTTATCTGAATAATATCCACTGTTAGCCAGGAAGTTTAGTATTATTTGCACCATAGTATATAGTTATCTTAAAGATGTAAATCCTTGTTTTAATCAGAAACAACATGGGTTAAAAGTGACCAAGTATATAAAGTTGCAAATTAGAGTGGTCAAAAACGTACAGAAAAAGTGGTAAAATAATAGTTTAAGGTGTCAATAGACGAACAATTTGTTGGCAAATAATGGGCATGACAAATCATGAATGTGGTTAAATTGGCAAAAAAAATAAGTATGAAATATGGTGAAAAGAGGTGAAAAGTGACAATAATGGATCAACATATGACATTAGGTGGGAAAAGTGGTGGCAAGGGTTTGTAAGTGCCGAAAATGTCTTGAAAGTGGAAATAATGTGCAGAAAATGCATTGACATTTGATGAAGTGGCAGAAATTGAGTAATGTAGTGAAAATGCATTAAAAGGAGCAAAAATATGGCAAGAAAGAGTTATGAAAATAGCTTAAAGTTTGGTGTAGCTGCAGAAAAAAGGGTAAAAATATGCAAAAATAGGCTCAAATTCTTCAAAATATTTAGTTTCTTGAAGGCATCTGGCGACGCCCTCCCATCGGTGGAGAACCACTGCTTTTTAATGTGTGGAATTGGAATTACATCTTCTTCTCAATGCTTTGTTTTAATATTTAAAGATTATTACATGCCGACTGCAATGGTATTAATTATGCGCTCCCACTCTTTGTATAAATGTAATCAGATGATTCAATGACTGCTCATTAATTGAGCAAAAATACATTTGTCTACTACAAATGGCTCTGGTTTTACTTTTCAAACAGAGGAGAGGAAACAATAGAAGACATAATTAATTGAGAAGAGACGCACAATACATGCATTGCCTTTTCCAAATACAATTATAGCATTTCTTTTTTTTTTTTTTTTTTTTTGTCATCACTGTTTCCGGAAGATTGTCTGACTCATTCGTTGGAGTAATCTCAAAGGCGGCTGCGAGTTTTGAAGAGACTTCCTCTCGCAGCTCTGAGTGTCTCTTTTAAAATGTGCATAAAACTTTTAGGGTTTCGGGGACGTGCCGCGTCTCCTCTCGTGACTTTAGTCAAACTGAATCACATTAGCTGGTTAGCTGTTAATAATTGAATAAAATCTCCCTTTAAATGTCAGTGGGATGTTTAAACTTTAAATGACGACATGACAAAAGCAAGGCTGGCTGAATTGGGTACACGTTTAATTAAATTATATTTCAGTTTTTTTTCATCGCAAAGTTGACAGGAAAACTTTCCCTTTCACAAAAAGTGGAAGACGCCGAGACACGTTTTACTAAACTGCCAACAAAAACCATTTCACTGTGATCGCACGATGATAAACGAGTCGGCGATGTCCAAAAGATACTGTTCTTCACACCCAGCAGTCGTGCTCTTTGATTCACACACCCATCCACGCACAGCTGAGCTCTAAAATGACTGATGGTGTCACTCAAAGGCAGGTGAAGGATGAAGCGGGATGAGGAATTTCAAACATGGTGAGGCGATGTGATCCCGACTGGAACATCAGTTCAAAACTATTTGACCTTGACCAAACCGGCAGGTGTGAATTTGCTAACCCTTTTATGCAAAAAAAAAAACAAAAACAAAAAAACAACAAGTCTGCATGCACTGTGCAGGTAAGAATCTGCAGCTAGTATTGTGGCTGTATGATGGTCAAAGGTGAATAAGTGTGCAATTTTTTGTGTGTCTATACTGTACACTATTACATATATTTGTGTACTTGTAGATTTACATTTAAAAATAGATAATTTTTTTATATAGTTTCAATAGTTGTATAATACCTTGCTTGTTGATCTGACGAATTCATTACAATTATTACAATTTCATTTAGCAGACGCTTTAATGCAACACAAGCAGTCTTTGTAAGTCTCCCATTGAGAGCTTTGTACATTCAAATATTTTCATTTAAAAAATATTTTCCCAAATTGAGGAATATATCAATTTTCTTTCACTCGAATATGTTACGGTTTCATCTTTTCAGAGAACCGTTTTTCAGGAAATTGACTTTGATCTCCTGACATGTTTCGACTGCCAACTGTCAGTCTCCCTCAGACGCATCTTTCATGCGTCCCTATGAGTTGTTGCTGGGCGTGGTCAACTTGAGAGTTCTCTCAGGCTGGCCACGCCCCCCCTGTCGCCCAATGGTCTTTTCTCCAGAGACCTTCTGAGAGTGTCTCATACGGACACATCAAAGCGATATATAAATTGTAGATATATATATTATAAAGATATATAAATGTCCTGTCAAAAAACTTGTCTGAATAAATGAAACCCATTATATTTATTTTTAAAAGAAGACAAAATTAATTATCTTTCACTCTCTTTTTAAGATAATTTGTTGATAAATGTGCCACAAACTGCTAAAATCTTTTACACCTCATCAGTTAAACAAGCCAGAGACATGACAACGTCTGAAAATAATCTAAATCTTAAATTTAGCCTCATAAATGATAAAGAATGAGAATTAAGAGTAGCTTTAGGGCCTCGTTGCGGCTTATGGGGCCCTGTGCAAGTGCATATTCTGCCTATAGCCAGAAACGGCTCTTAATTTCACTATTTGACAATGATATTGTTGTCATCATGATTCATTTTACCCTCTTCCTTGAAAATAAATAAATAAATAAATAGATACTGGAAGAAAAACGCATCAGCCTGGATTTCCCTTTGATTTCCTTTATTTGGTGATATCATCTCATCCATCAACCACTAATGGCAGATTGGTCGATGTGAGAGTTTCAAACCGATGTGAATGAAACCAGAAAAAAAAAAATGACCTTATCATGTTTAACCAAGCCGACCTTGACATTTACTCATTGTGATATCATCTTGGTTGTGTGGCTTTGACTGTAATATCTTCTCCAGATGGTCTTCTCGTTTTTAAAGCCACTCTTTCCACCACCCAAACAAAGGCATTGTGGGTATTTTAACACTTTTGCCTGTATATTTTTGAGCGTGTTCCTGCACCCTTCACAGAATTAGTCATAGAAGTGTGAGCTTTTAGAGTCAAATTACAAGCCTGCTGTGTTGGGAACCACATGAATAATTTAAGGATTTTTCAAATAATTGTTCACAAACACCGAGGAGAGGTCAAATTAACCACTGATTGACCTCTTAAAACGAGAACTATGTAGAAGAAAGATTTAATGTGGGTGTAACTCTACCATTTCATAGGTTTATTTCTTGTTTTTCACTTATTTATTCATCTTTATTGGTCTGCAATCTCTCCTGTTAAATTACAAATGAAGATGTTAGAATGAAATTTTACTCTGGAGTGTGGCATCTGAGGGATTTATGTAGAAATCAGCATTTAACAAGACAATTCTTTGATGTTTCGTGGCATGTCTGACATCTGATTGACGGCTTTATATTGGTTTGGAGAAGGCTTGCATGAATAGAGATCTGATCCTCTGAAGTGAGGCATCATTCTGTGCTCATGATATATGCATGACATAACCTATAAATTAGTTTCAATTTTAAGGTATTGATGGTCCACGACAAATTAAGTCATCCGGTGAATCCTGCCTCCCTCATTACAAAGCCCTGTTATTCTTTCATAAGTCGATGAAGATTAGATGATTGCTGTCGGCTTTGTCATATATGATAGTTGTTTATTATTACATTTAACTTGAAAGTGAGTTCTGGTGTTTTGGTTTTCACTATTGTAATCCACTTAAAAAGGGGTTACATTCATAAACGGAGTTTAAGATTCTTGCCAGGGGGGTGCAAAAAAAAAAAAAAGAATTAAATATATAGACCATCTCAAGATTCGCTCCAACCACAATGTGTGTAACATATACAATAATGCAAAAATGATTAGTAACATATTTGATAATGTGACAAAAATTTGCGTCGACGCGCCGTTTAATGCCGTAAATTCATGATAAAATGAGACCGGTGTCCGCTTTCTGCTTTATTTTTGCTGTAGTACCATACATGAACTGCTGGGTGCAGTGTTGTTTCATCATTTACATTGTGAAAAAGAATTGCGCAACAGAAGAAGAACCAACCTAAAGCCTCAAAATTTGGGACCATTTCACTGAAAACCTACATCAGTATTTTTAAAAGAACAACAAATTCAGACATATTTTGTACAGTCACTGTGTTTTATTGTACTTAAAATACATTATGTTCATTATATTAAGAATTGTATTTTTTTAGAATGAAATTAGAAAAACTGTAATGTAAACTTTTGACCACTGGAGGGGATGTTCTCCCTGCCCCCTGTACTCTGAGTATGGTTACAATGTTGGATGGTTCTTGAATTAGCTCAGTTATTAATATAAATATCTGCACTGAATCAGGAAGCTCTATGGTTCTAATAACCCTCTTAAATAAAGTGAAGTCTTGGTTTGAATAATGAACATTAATAATAGTTGCTGTAGCTTACTAGACAGCTTCATTTTGTCATTCTTTTATTTTGATAAAAACCGCTAGTTTGAATCATACATAATTTGATTACCCCCATTGTGTGTTTTTTTATTTTTTATTTTTTTTTTAATTAACGTCCCTCTGTGGCAGGTGTGAACCACTTCTGTAGCAAACTGTTGCCAACAACAGAGAGATTAAAAATAGGTTTATTTTGTTGTAAATATTGACTGAAAAGTTCTGGGGGGAAGAAAAATATTCTCAAACAACAGCGTTCACATTTCCCATGTCTTTCATTGATCTGTAAAATGCAGCTATTTCATTGGTCAAGAAACGACAGAATAAAAGAAAAGCATACAAATTTAAAACAGACAAATTTGCCGAAAAAACATGGGCAGATCCAACCAATGGCGTGTTTCCACTGGTGGTATCGGCTCTACTCTACTCTCTTTTTGCACGTTTCCACTGGGAAAAAGTACCTCCTCCGTGGTACCTGGAGGTACTTTTTTCAGCCATTCCAAAAAAAATCACCCGGGTAGGAAATTGTGACGTTGGCACAAAGTCGACACTGATTGGTTCAAAGAATTATCTCAGTTGCGTCATCAACTCATGCAGAGAGAGGAAGAATCCAGCCGTCATTGTTATTTGTTTGCAAAACTTGAGATGGCAGCTAGAAAGTTCACTTCGTGAAGTCTGAATGATGTTCAAACGTTCCTCACGTTGCTTACAGATGATCGCATTCAGAATGAGCTGGATGGCTGTATTCGTAATGAGCGAGTGTACCAGCAGCTTTCTGCACAAACGCGTGATCACAGCTTCGACCGGACCTCTCTGCAGTGCCGGAAGAAGTTGAAAAAAACTCAAGACCGACTATCGCAAGAAGTGGAAGTGGTTCGACCACATGGGGGCTATTTATGGCCACAGAAGTGGCCTTCTAGCATTTCCTCTGGCAAAATATCAATCAACTTTAGAGTAATGCAACGTCATTCTTAAGCTACGTTCACATTGCAGGCAAATGCGACCCAAATCTGATCTTTTTGCCCAAATGCGACCTCTATTGTTAAAGACAGTCTGACAGTCTATCAGACTCCTACGTCATCATCGTGCGAAAACTTTATTTTGATTCCAGAAGAAGCCACGTAGAACAACAACAGGTTTTTCCTTAAAAGTATAAGGTGTTGGAAAGAAAATGTATCGGCAAGACACTCAGTCCTACACTGGACGCCTCCATATTTAATTCCTTCCGTAAACACCGTGTACGTGCCTGTGTGGTCATGGGTCAACTTTTCTGCACATGCGCTTCACTTCAGGGTAGCATTCCGTCCATACTCCAAACTGATTGAAGATGCATTTAATATGTTAATATGAACAATCACACAAACAAATTGTGCATTAGGATCTGCAGTGTGAACGTAGTGCAAGTAATCAACTTTTACCTTATGGGCAATTATACACATCAGGGAATCATCCCTTGGCCGGGAAACTCCCGTATTTTACCCCTCTTTCCCGTCATCTTCCTGTATTAGTATTTTCCCGTAAATATCTCGTATTTTAATGGAATAATAATTAAAAGATGCCTTACTAAAATGAACGCCGTCACTAGCCTGGCGAGAACTGCCACCTGAAATGGCCTGAGTGGCAGTTCTCGCAAGATTAGTGCCGACAGTACCAACAAACCCGGAAACAACTCAGAAAAGAGATGATGAATGAAGACGTTCTGGCAAAAAAAAAACAAAGAACTGGTGTAAATACATTGTAAAATGTGACAGATAGTTTACCTTCCTAAAGAGCAGCAGGATGTGACACAGTTACACGTTCTGTAAGATTAATAACGGAGATTTTTGCGTCTACCACAGCGGAAGGAACCACGTAAGTCACCATGAAAAATCAGCCAATCACAAGCGTCACAAATATAAACTCCTTTAAAAAAGTGTTAAAGGATGTAAAGTCTGTAATAAATGTGTCTAATAAGTTATTAGTGAATACCAGAGAACCACATGAGTGAGCATGAGAAATTAAAAGAAAATATGTAATGAAAATAAAATGTTAATGTCTAACTTAAAGACAAGCAATGCTTCATATACCCATTTACAGTATGTTGCTATTTAGGCTGTTTTATAATTTAGGAATTAGGGCTGGGCAATATATCGAGATTCAAGATGTATCGAGTTTTCTATTTTGGCAATATAGAAAACTAATATTTCATATATCAATATATATATATATATAGAAATAATAGCTTATTATGTATCAAAATACTAGTTTTAGGAGTCGCTGCTTTTACTTCTCAGAACAGCATGTAAAGCTCAGTTAGATGGATTTCTGAGTGCACATATTGTGCAGCTGTTTGTTAATAAAGGTCGACCTACCAGATTCTAATCACATAATTGTATTTAGTAAGTGGTTGACAAGTGGGTATTTTAGATTTCTTATACACCTATTTTAAAATATAAGGGACACTGGAGCGTGGTTGGGCGGGTGGGACGGCTCGTAGTGGGCGCCAGAAAATTTCCCTTATTTTCAAATCCAAAACTTGACAGGTATGCAGGGAATATATTCTCTTAAATATTAGAAAAATGTATAAAAACAGATCATCACCACTGATTCTCACTATACAAGTGACCCGGATCACTTTAGAGAGTGACTTGGCCCCACCACTCCTAATATGCATTGTGTATTCAAACAAAGATCTGTTTACATATCAGAATGGTAGAATAGAAAGAAATAAGAGTTGATATGATGACTGTGGGAAGAGATCAAGTGCATAGGACATAAAATGTTTATATCCTAAATGCAATCTTTATCTCAACAGTAGCATGTGATGGCTATATATTTCAGAAAGGAACACATCTCTTTGGCGTACCTAAAGCAGGTAATACTTTCATCTTCTGAACTATCACCTTTTAGATTGCCTCGTTATATGCCTTGATCTTTTATGCAGTGGGGTAAAAACAGAAACCTTGCAACGCTTTGATCTTTGGCATAAAAGCTCCCCAGGAGCTGACAGGATTTGAAGGTGGAAACAGAGTTCGATTGACTAAGTTAGAGTAAAATATCATTTGATATTTCTCTACATTATTGACCAAGAAACAAAAAGAAAACAGACCTCATTAATTATTAAAGGCAGGTTGGAAAATGGTGATAAATACCCATCCAGGTCACTCAAACTGTTGCTCTTTGATCATGTGAAATTGTTTTGTTTTGTAAAGTGTTTTTGCCAGTTTGGAGCCAAAAGTGGCATCAGCAGCTAACGTAGCATATAGGGCGCTGATTGGAAAGTTGCGCATGTTAAAATAAACAGCAACTTTTTTTTGCAAAATTTAGCAACAAACCACATTAAACATTTGATTTTTTTTTTTTTTTTGTTAGTTTTGGCCAGATTCACAGTAATATTTGTGAAATTTGTGATATTTTTTTTTTCGTAATAATATAATGTCAATATTAAATATAAATGTAAATGGTAAATGTTAAATCTTAATCTAAATGTAAAATCTAAGTGTTAGGGGTGAAACTAAATGTTTTGCTACTGAAGTACCGAGTACCGAAATAAAAGCTCATTATGGTAAATTTGCATATTAGCTAAATAGTTTCACCCCTGACATTTAGATTTAACATTTAAAATTTAACATTTTACATTTAGATTTGGTTTTACTACTTATATTTATCATTTATAATTAATATTTAAGATTAAGATTTAGATTTAACATTTACATTTAACATTAACATCACATTTTTATGAGGAAAAAAAGTGGTTGGCACGAAGGTCCTGGGTTCAAGCCCTGGGGTGGACACCTGGGTCCTTTCTGTGTGGAGTTTGCATGTTCTCCCCATGCTGCGTGGGTTTCCTGCAAATCTGGTCAAAAGTAACATAAAAAAAATTTACATAATTTTTTTTTGGCACCTTATATCTTTATCTGTCAGGATAAAGTTCATGAATTCCACCATGAGATGACATCCAAATGTAAGTCGAAGCCATCATGAATTTTCCACAATATCCATATACACATGTGTTACCGAGCAAGCCTGATCATGCTTTATTTTTAGGTCCCCATTCACACAGGTAGTTGTTACATTTGCTCATTTGATAAAATGTGCACATAGTGATAACAAACTGACATACTGATCATAGCAAAAAGCCGCGTCGTGACTAAATAATGTCTTGTGCTTAACTGCCTGTCACTTGGGTTAATTACTAACATGAAAGATGTGAAAGGGAATTCAAATCTGAGTCCAAGCAAAAATGAATAAGAGTTGAATGTTGAGATAGTCTACAAATGACACTTTTCGTCACATAGAAAATTAGCTGCAGTGACTATTCAAATATTAAAACCTTTCTCAAATCATATAACATAATACCAATACACTTCAGCTCACACATGACCGACTCAACCATTAGGTCACCAGCCTGCTGCCAGAGGTAGCAGTTTGTTATGACGTAACATGCTTTCCTGCACTTTATTTAAAAAAAATAATAATTTGGAAAGCAAAGTGAAATGAATTCACATAGAAGCACTTGTGTTGACTTGGCAGTAAAATAGAATGATTTATTCATTCTGATGTAAGTGCAATTACACATCCTTTTAACATAATGTTAGCGAGATCCCACAGTCTTTCTACCAATATTTCATTTTGTAGGAATTTAAGCAAGGTTCTGCCCTTTCTCTCGCTCTCTCTCTTTTTATATGGTGCTATCACTATGGTATATGAGTCTAAAAGGTTCATCTGGGCTTGTATTTTGGTCTTTACTATAATTTTCGGTTTTAAAAAATGATGTTTACATGAAGCATCGGCAGAGTTTGGAATTTTTG
This sequence comes from Gouania willdenowi, assembly GCF_900634775.1. Taxonomy (NCBI): domain Eukaryota; kingdom Metazoa; phylum Chordata; class Actinopteri; order Blenniiformes; family Gobiesocidae; genus Gouania; species Gouania willdenowi. Next base: position 12,937,978 of record NC_041061.1, on the reverse strand, counting down.
TCAGGGTGGACAAAAGAAAGAAATAGAAATATATATATATATTAAATACTGTATATAGAGCACCAACCACAATGTGTGTAGCATATATAATCAAGGAAAAAATATTAGTATCATAATTGATAATGTTGCACTACAAAAATGTGCGTACATATGAACTGCTGGGCTCAGTGTCGCTTCTCCATTTACATTGTGAAGAAGAACCAACCTAAAGTCTCAAAAGTTTGGAACCATTTCACTGCAAACATATACGACACACCTGAGGTAGAATTAACATCTGCATGAAACTCACAGTAATACATACAATTTTATCTACATTATATTATTAATTGTATTTTTTAATGAATTTGGGAAAACTATAATGAGCAATGCAAACTCCGCGTATGACGTTAGGTAGGTCATATAAAATTTCACAATGTGAACTTCATTTTTAGTTTCTTTTAAGTCGCGTGTGTCTCAATAACTCAATTTTATTTGTAAAGCCGGTTGATAAAGACCAAGTATTAAATACGACTGCTTCAGTGTAGCATCAATAAGCATAACATAAAACAGGCACGCAATCGATTGGTATTGGACACAAAAGGCATTTTATGGCTCGACTTCCTGGCTAAACACAACCTTAATATTAATGTTGCTCATGCTCACGCCAAACACTTTGCAAGTTTCTATTTAATCCTGTCTGGCTTTTTGAAGATAACCGCTCCTTAAAAAAAGGCAACGGGCATCATCCATCAATTTATATCACAGACGGCTGTCCGCGACAATCCGATGCCTCGCCTGTCAATAACTGTTTCAAAATGCAGAATTTTCTGATCATCATTATCTGCAAAGGCCTTTGTTCTGTCTGTAAAATGTGCTTGGAATGCTTCAAAGACATGTTAATCAGGCCGTATGTGAAGATGCCAGGAGACCAATTACACTAGTGAGCCGCACTTCAGCTTCCCTCATTTCCCTGAATCCTGCTGCTCAGATATGGTTATGTCCCAAATTTCCACTCGATTCTGATCCTGAAATAGTTGACCTTGACAAATAGCAGAATGCAGAGAGGAATTGGTACCATCAACACAGATGGGGGATTTGGGGGTGGTACGTACTCCAACTCTCCCTGAGTAAAGCCGTATAGGAGCCACAGCGGTGTGCCATTTTTTTTCTGAGGAAAATATCTAGAGCAGCTTTGTTGCTCGGGGAATACATGAATGCAGCTGCACACTGACAACACAGAGCATTCTTACAGATAGTTACAGGCTTTTAGACACATTATCTGTGATTTAACCTGAGCCTAATTCTACCTAATAGGTGTATTTCAAGATCTAGCGACATCATTCTGCCTCCAATTTTGTAAATAACATCGAAAGTGGATGTATCGGAAAATTCCAAGAAACTGGCTTTTTTTTTTTCTTCTTCTTTGAAATATATTTGTATTTCAGTTCATCAATCAACCCTTTTCCATATGAAAAATTAAAAAGAAACCCTCAGAGATTTCAAAATCTATGAAAAAAAAGCTTCATTTTTTCTCAGAAATGCTATATATATATATATATATATATATATATATATATATATATATATATATATATATATACATACATACATAGATAAATATAAATGGAGATCACATGTACAGCCCATAACACTGTATTTACATCACATTTCTCCTGTTTCCATTTCACAAGTCCAGAAGTGCCATTTGAGCAGACCTTAAAGAGTAACTAGACCCCAACACAACTTTTTTCTGCTGAAAACAAATGTATTTGGATATTACTGTTGATTAATCTTGGACCAACTCTGAACATTATAGTCAAAGTATTTGAAATTGACGTATTTTGTTGTGAAATTTAAGAGTGACTGCCTTCTATGGGTTGAAACACGGCTATTACAATTGAATTTTTCTATTGTCGGCGGAGAACGCAATTCTTTGACGTCATTGGACCATCATACGTCACTGTTGGCGCCGCCCCCTCCGATAACAACTAACACCTGTAGACTCTGTAATCTGTGGTGAGTTGGTTGAAGCAAAGTCGGCGCCAGGCAGTATTAAATGGGGGGGGCATAAAGAGAATTGCGGGGGGGCACAAAAAACGACAGCAGACTCTGCTCCTCCCGACAGCAGACATAGGTTTTTTACGACGTTGTACTCTATAATATCTCTTTTCCTTTTCTCGATTAGAACTGGGCAGGTCTTAACTGCTCCTGGGGGCCCGCCCATACCCAAGGCATTTTTTTGGCAGGTCAGCCAAAATCAGGAGGTTTAGTTACTCTTTAATCGTACAATGTGGGCCAGGCATATTGACTTAAACATCAAAAACAGCTTCGCATTTCACCAATAGCAACCAATATAAACACAGTATTGTGAGATGAATTTGGTGACTGTGACTTTTGACTGCAAATACTGCGCAGGCATTGTTGAATTCACTCTATTGTTGGCAAACTTGCCATCATAATAACTTATCGGCGAATCAACAGATTTATTTATTTATTTATTTTATTTATTCAGTTTATTTCCGACATGGTTACATTCACTTTTTTTTTTTTTTTTTTGTACATGCCGAAAAAGGAGACGAGAGAAGCAGTTTGCTTATCTGGGTCCCGTCCCCTGTTTTACCATCGCAAATTTACATGGGTTTACATGTCTCTCTGGTCAAACATTCTTGAGTTGTTCTGAACAGTCCTTTTTTTTTTTTTTTACATGTTAGGTTGATGGACCTCCGAGTCAGGCACACAGCAAAGCCCCAAAGTGTCAGAGAATGGAGAGCGAAATTGTAACATGTCAAACCTGTGCTGCTAATAAAAGTTGCAGAAACCTTCGTAAAATGATTGCTGATTTTGATTATACAGTTCATGTTGTGATTTTAGTCTGAGCTGCTCTTCTGCTGAATCCACACTTCAAACTTCAGTCTGTCTCTTGCAGAAATATCGTGATTAGTCACAATGCACCACACCTGTGATTAATGACCCACAGTCCCCTCCCACATTCACCTCCTCCCTGATCCACGCTACCTGCTAATGCTAACACATTCACCTGTCACAGTGCTTGTTGACGTGGTGTTTCGGCTCAAGTGGTGCCTCGTGTTAACTGGTGACTGAGTTTGAGTTTTAGGACTGTGACAGGTTTTTGGTTCCAACAAATCATTTGGGTCCAGAACTGTGAACTGGTTCAGGTCAGAACCTACATATCACTGCTTTAACACTGTGGCTGTGGTGTCACTGGGATGAGTGAACCTGCGAAACGGTTCATTGAGGATCGCTGCTTTGCATTCATCTCAACTGGTCCAGGATTTGCACTAGGTGAGTAATCGTCATTATTTGTGTTTGATTCAGCTTTTGAATGGGGATCTGGAACAGTCTTGATGTTAAACTTAACTTTTCAAATTTTTTAGAAGCAAACGTTAATAGATCAGTACAAAGGTCTAGAATAACGGAGACAGAGTATAGGCAGTCCGTGCAGCATGCACAGGCGGTAATATCAACAAGTTTATCATTTATTTTTTTTGTTAGACTAAAACAAACCAACTGAAAATGAATTGTACCTGTCGTTAGCGCTACTATCTTTACCAGGGAGAAAATATTTATTCCTGGTTATTGTTTTCCAGAGTTGTATAGGGTTTTATTTACCGGTGAGTAGTTGTGCTGTATTCTACCACGCAGCAGCAGCACTGCTTGGAAACAACTGGAAACCAGTTCCACAGCCTTCTGCCAGGAATAGATCTAAAATATGAATATATTAATATATTATATAAAATATATAAAGACAGTAGCTCTACCGACCAGTACAATGATAAACTTACCACCTGTACATGCAGTACGGGGCTACCTTTACTCTGTCTCCAGTATGATTCCGTACGTTTCCGGGGTTTGGCATCACTCGGATGTAGATGTTATATATGTAGGTATGTACGCATGTTCTGGTGTTTTTTAAATATATATTACACGTATATTTGCTTAAATGTTTTGTGAAATAGCTTGGAAGTAAAGGCAGGAGGACTACAGTACAGTATATAAGCATTAAGCTTCTTTCTGCCCTTTCTCAAAAATTGATGGAGCTATTTTGATTTAGTTTTTTTATGTTTGAAACAAATAAATCCAAATTACATCTAGACGTACTATTTTGATTTGTTTTAAAAAAAAAACATTAAGAGAAATTGGAATTGATTTGTTGATTTGATTTGTGTATTTATTCAAGGGACGCTGCATATCAAAAACAACAGTTAGCCACATTAGCCACACAGCTCATTTAATTCAATACATCACCAACATCCTAGCTCAGGGTTCTGCAACCTTTACTCTCAAAAGAGCCATTTTGCCTAATCTCGCCTGGATTAAAGTCCTCCTGGAGCCAAAAAAAAACCATTCTCAATAAAGACAATACAGTGTTATTATTCTATACAGTTAAAATAATATCAAATACTTGTATGAGTTAATGGATTTGAAGGGCTACAAAAAAATAACTTGAATTTGATGACATGTGAGAGATCATGTCGGTCAACACATGCTAATAGCTAATTTCTTGCAACAAATCAAGCATGCATTCATTAAGCCGACATGTTGGCAATTAAATAAATCTGTTCCCACACAATTAAAATCTATATTTTCTTCCAGAATAGTGTTTTTGTTGGTTTAGTTTTCTTACCAGGGATTTAAAACTTAAGGTTAGCCACAGGTGCAGGAAAGTTGATGGTCTGTAGATGTTGCAGGAGGTGAAGTAGGATGATGGCAAAGTTATTGCACAATGTGATTCATTTTTAGGGTTACCAATTCTTTTATCATAATTTTATTTTAAGTTATTGTCATTAATCATCAATACCATATTTTTTTAAACGCTACAAGGAGCCATTGCAAAAGAGTCAAAGAGCCACATGTGGCTCCAGAGCCGCAGGTTGCAGACCCCTGTCCTAGCTCACTCTTAAGCTACTTTTAAGCGTTGACATCCAACTTTAAAATGACAAGCAAATGTATATTCACCCTCACGACACAAACACTGCATACTCACCCACACAATATTAAAAAAAAACATCTATTTATACATCTACTGTATATACAAGTATAATTGCAGTTCCCGGCTCCTGTGCTAAAGCGTAGTCACATAATTGTGCAAGGTTTGGTTGAGTTGTGTGGACAATTTAGATAGTTCAACATCCATGATTTGAGTTGGTTGGAAAAGGAGCTAATAGTTTAGAGCTAGCATATTGTTTGTTGGGATGGTGTTCCATGTATGAGAGACATGCACGATATGACATACAGTCTGTCCAAAGGTGGTTTTTCATGATGGGATTATACAGTCACCTCTGGAGCTTCCTCTTGTGGATCTGTTTTGATTGTTTTCTTGTGATAAATTTGCAAATATGTTTAGAAAAAAAAAAAAAAATATATATATATATATACACAATTTGATCAAACAAAATGGCCATTGGCGTAGAAGCCAGTCTCCCCTGCATTCTGCAGAGACCAGATGTTAGTCAATGAGCCTTCATTACATCCAGCTGTTGTTCACTGCAGACAGACAGCACTAAACGACAGAAAAACTGCCCCCAGTATAAGCTTTAGGAATCCTCATCATCTTGCATCCATCCATCCATCCTGTTGTTAGATTGATCCATTCCCCCAGATGTCGTAAAAACCCCAACATATCCCTCGTACCTTCCAACCAGGAAGTACCTAGCTGTCTGTGCTCCACTAGCGCCGCGTTCTGCTCTCAGCAGGACAAACTTAATTCGACCAGAGGGAGCCTCTCGTGATTGATGATGCCACCACTTATCTTAGCCACAGCAATCTGCTGTCGTGACGCTGGCTTGTGTAAGTCTTTCTGTGTGTATCCACACACGTCAGTAGCATCGACACGCACGGACGGTGCTCGTGTTTGCTATTTGCGGGGCAACATTTTCCAAGCATGTGATGAGCTGTGAGCCTAGCCCGTGATACAGGGTTTGTTAAAGAAAGCTCCAAATGTCAACTGGTTCTTCTCTCACACTGGTTTCCACTCGGCTGTGGCAGTAATCAGTGCTGAGGAGTGCCTTCCGTGCCTCAACGCCAAAGCCAGAAGCTTCCTTTCTTTTACCATTACTGAATTTCTCTCCCCCCCCCCCCCCCCCACCCTCTTAAATGTCATATCTTATATTCATCTCCCATGCAATTCCTCAGGCAAACAAACATGGCTGCAGCAGCATGGTGCTGGTCCATTCTTGCACTTTATGTTAAAGTTGAGAAAATACGGAGGCGTTAATATTATGTCAATGAGAAGAGGGCTGACTATCTGCAGTGACTTGTAATTGAATACAGAGAGAGAGAGAGATTGGGAGAGGGAGCGGATGATAGGATGAATGTCAATTTCCAGCTCAGTCAGCCAACTCAGGTGGTGCCAATGCCCTGAAAAGTAACAGAGGAGGAATGTTCAAGGAAATCCTAATGATCTCTATAATCACACCCTGTTGTCCAACCCTAAAATCTACAAACTAATCAAAAAAATTCGATATAGCATACTAACGTACTACACAATAGATTAGTACTGTATGTACTGTCTATTATATACTATTAGCATGATTAGGATGCTAAGCATTCCCACTGAACTATATTTCCAAGTTTCCCAAGATGAATTTCAAACCTACAATGACAAAAAGCGAAATCGAAAGTTCTGAAAGCATTTTAAGCGAGAAAGTGACCAAGTAGAACAGGGGTCTGCAACCTGCGGCTCTGGAGCCTCATGTGGCTCTTTGACACTTTTGCGATTGCTCCCTATAGCTTTTTTTGTTGACGATGAATGACAGTAACTTCAAATAAAATTATGACAAAACAGTTGGTTAACCTAAAACTAAATCACATTGTGCAATAACTCTGGAACCTCCCTACATCACCTCCTGCAACGTCTACAGACCATCAACTTTTCTTGCACCTGTGGCTAAGCTTAAGTTTTAAATCCCTGGTGAATATAACGAAACCAACAAAAACACAATCCTGGAAGAAAATAGAGATTTTATTTGTGTGTCGAAACATATATTTAACTGTTAACATGCCAGCTTAATATGCATGCTTGATATGTTGCAAGAAATTAGCAATTAGCATATGTTGACCGACATGATCATGTTATCAAATTCAAGCTTACTTTTGTAGCTCATCAAATTCAATAACTCGTAAAATTATTTGATTTTAACTGTATAGAATTTTATAAACTGTATTGTCTTCATTGAGAAAGGTATTTACGGCTGCGCAAGGTCTTTAATCCAGGTGAGATTAAGCAAAATGGCTCCTTTAAGAGTAAAGGTTGCAGACCCCTGAAGTAGAATATCAACATGTGGTCATTTGATCCATAAAAGTCACGGAAACACATTTCTTGCTGACATTTCAAAGATTTTCGCAGACTCGTCATTGTGCTACTAACGAAACTTCCGGTTAAAGAGTCCTAGCTTGAGGCCAGTCCCAGGACAATTTTACGAACCGTTCACAATACATCATGGGGCAGTTGAGTATGACTGGTGTGCCCACCGTACATACTTCAAAAATGTCCCGATATATTACACATCTGGATTATTCTCATCAACTCAGTCTTTCCATACTATCTAATGCAGGGGTGTCAAACTTATTTTAGTTCAGGGGCCATATACGGACCAGTTTAATCTCAAGTGGGCTGTAGATTATAGGTGGGAAAACGAGCACCGGTAATTTCAAAGCAATAAGTGGTGAATTTCAGTTCCTGCAGATACTTAAATTTCCTCGATTTTGTGAGTAATTTTCATTTAATTTAGGGGAATATTTTGAGGAAAATTGTAGGATTTGATCAAAACTGAGTTCTTACTACAATTTCAGACTAAAAATGACAATCATCGTGTGAAATTGTGTATTGGGAAGGACTGAATTAGTTTGTGATTTACACAGTGAGTCATGTTTTCTCTGTTATCTTTCCTTTCTTTTGCGGGCAAAATTGGGAGCTTTAAAGGACCGGTTTTGGGCCCTGGACCTTGAGTTTGACATGTAATCTAATGTGAATGTACTACACTACAGACTCATTTTGACGTCAGACTTATTATTATGTCAGTATGCAATTTCAGACACAGCCTTAGACTAATTTTCCTAAGGATAAAAATGACTGTGGGCTAATGGCTAAGGAGGATGCACAAAATGTACCTAAAATCTGCCAAAACATGCAATTTATTTATCTTATTATCGAATTGCTCAATTGTAAAATTACATTCCAATGGATTTTATGTACTTTTTTGTAAATAATTGCCAACATGCATCACCCCTACAACTGACTGGGGAACCACAACCTTACACATTGGGAGTCACTAGCGGTTTATAATATTGTTTGTTGATGTATACTATTAAACTAAATTTACTTCTGCACTCGTTGTTTTGTGTTGGGTTTTACGAGGTAGAGGGATTGAGAATTTGCAGTCATGTGATGCTAACACTAGGTGTGCGTAGCCTATAGTTTAAAGACCACAGGTTTAAACTGGAACAATGCAAATAAAATATGAGACTTAAAGGGGGAATATTAATACTACCCAATCTTTTTTTTTTTTTTTGGATCAGGAACCCATTTTTTCTTTCTTTCTAGAATTAGTTCTTAATCATGTTTGTTCTAGTGTGTTACAAATAGAGAGTAGTCAGGATTAGTGTTAAGTTGTGCTAGATATTTTTATTTCTGCATTTTATTTGACCTATATTTATATTTGAGTAAGTGAAAGTACAGAATACAGCAGTTTAAGATCATGTGTTTTAATGAAGAAAAATATTAATAATTTAAATATTCAGATAAAGACACATTTTTAGGGTTCTGAACTTTTAATATTTGTATGCTAATTTTAATGTGTATATATATATATATATTAATCCCTCTCTGCTTTGTTTTTTATCTCTGACTCTTTCTTATTTTGTGATTTTTTTTAACCTATTTTATTAAATTAATTCTGTGTGCATTAGTCTCTAAACCGTTTTATCATTTTTAACTTTTATCAATCGCGTTAGCACATTTCTGTGAATATCCAATAAAATCTGTAAGAAAGGTGCTATATAAATCAAGTTTACGTCATTAATTACAAGATATTTCAGGCGACCCCAGTCAAATTCCAGGCAACCCTACATGGGGTCACGACCCCAAGGTTGAAAAATACGACTTAGAAAGAGAAACTGTATGGTAGTTTAGTATCTTTTTTGGAGCGATCATTCTGTATTTGTTGTGTTTTATGTGTTTGTGTTTTTCTAGTTTGGAAAACTGCATAGAGCAGAAACACTTGCGCGTGAAAACCATAATGACATAAATGGCGTGTAATGATGATAACATGCAGCTGGAAGGGAAAATAAATGAGTGATGTCATGTTTCCTGTGAAGGTGGGGTGCAGAGCAGACCAATGCGTGGGGCTCCATCTACTGATTGCTTGTGTGAACGTCTTCTGCTGACTCCCTCACTGCAGTGAAGAAGAGGAAGAGGTAAGGTCCACAGACAGACAGACAGACAGACACAGTCTAATTTAGGCCTCTGATTTATGGATACACCCCACCGTGTGAAGGCCAGTGTATGTTTTATTTCACCAGCCCTCTTCATTTATTTTGGCTCGGGTTATGACTTAATAGCTTGCAGTTCTATTGATGATGAACTTTGTGATGTATCTGCTGAAGCCGGGGCAGGCGATCACTCACAGACAGGCTGAATGTGGTGTCACCTGTTGATGAGAACTCACTGCAGTCCTGCAGAACAAGGTGTGCACTTTTAATCCAGCTCTATTGGGATTATCACTAGAAAGCAGACATGGGCAACTGGTCTAATATTATTGTGGCCCCCAAAGGAAGTGTACAAAAATGACAGAAAAATACGCAAAGCAAAAGCGAAAAAAAAAAAAAAAAAAACAAAGAATTACAACATTGCAGGAAGAAAAACACACAAAACTACCGCAAAAATGAACAAAAAGAAAAAAAATTATACTTAAAATGACTCCTAATAACACAAAACGATGACAAAATACACATTGTGACTCAAAAAATATGCAAAATGACAGAAAATTACAACAAAAGTACACAAAAGACAATAAAAATGTACATTTTACAGGAAAAATACACAAAACAAAAGCAAAAATACAAGGAATTAAAACATTGCAAGAAAATACAGTAAAAGGCAAAAAAACCGAAAAAAACATTGAAAATACTCCAAACTGACAAAACTACTACAGAAAGTGACAAAAAGACAATTGTAATACACAAAATTACTCCAAATAACACAAAACAACAAAATACACAAATTGACTCAAAAAATATACAAAAGTACAACAAAAGTACATAAAAGACAAGAAAAACATACATTTTACAAGAAAAATACACAAAAAACAAAAACAATGCAAGAAAATACAGTAAAAGACAAAAAAAAAATAATTACTCCAACAAACTGACAAAACTGCTACAGAAATTAACAAAAAGACAATAGTAATAAACAAAATTACTCCAAATAACACAAAATGACAAAAAATATATACAAATTTACAGAAAA